>NC_136484.1:77420638-77772101 GCF_053919585.1 Euprymna scolopes
GTTAATTAGGTTTAGAATAAAGCATGTTAAATAAACAGTAACACATATTTAAGTTTGTATAAATAAATGTAACAATGGGATTGCCTATCAAAATACTTATTAGCCAATTTAAACATTTCGTTATAATCAAATCTATCATATGTCAAAGATTTGGTACGCTGATAAAGTACAGATATGATGATAAAAATAGATAATATCCATCGATGCAGTCATATGAGAAAAAGGGGAATGATAGACAAACAGTCGGTCATTACACATAAATTGTTGCATTATATTTAGTTTAAAAGGATGTCATCGCCAGCTGGTGTCTAGTTGAAGCAGATAATGATACATGCTTGACTGAACTTCAAACTCATGTTCCCCTCTCTCTCTTGAATAAACTTCTCAGTAAAAATGTGTCCTTCTATCAACTCTAGAAAGAAATTTGCATTTCTTCCTGTATGAACCTAAAATCAAACAAAGCTTTCATGAACAGTTTCTTTTCAAAAGCTTCCCACCTGTGGGATATGTTACTACAAGATTGCTTCCCTACTAATCACAACATGGAATATGTTAAAAAAAAAAAATTATCACAGCAAGTAGTTCATGGTTATTGTGTTATCTTCATTGTAGTTGCAATTTTTGGGATTCTGCAATACAAAGAACATGAGAACCTTTGAAAGTCTAAGTCAGAAGCCAGTGACGAAGATCTGTGGTTAGTTTTGATGTCACTATAATCAAAGCCAAAATGTCATCTAGTGAAGTTCTGTAGAACATGAGGGGATGGGGGGGGGGGGGGTATGCATGATTAACATGTATATTTATGCATCGATATATTGGATCGTCTAGATATTAATGTGCCTATTTCGGTTAGTGATTGTTTAAACAGGACATAATAATTATACCATTAAAGGACAAATAAGAGTCTCTTAGGGTTTACATCAGTCAATCGAGAAACATACCTTATAATCTGGGTGGATCTTGATTTGACGGATCCTCGGAAAAGCTGCAAATGAAGATTTGTACAATCCGAAGCCTTGATGGTATTTAAAGCAGCTTTATTTATTGCGAATGTTTCCCCAATCGGAAAGCTATCAACATTTTCCTCTACTCAGAGCCATTGTGGTTCATGGACTGTCTCCCTTCCTCTATCAACTGGGTCTACTAACTCTGACTCCCAACTCTGGTATTCATTACAGTTCAAACTGCTCTCTGACCCCCACACCACCCAGCATTGTCGAAAAGGAACAAAAATAAATCAAAGTCGGCTTTTCTTTCTTTTTAACTCAAGTCGTTTATTATCAGTTTTCTTTCCCATCTTGACACAAGCTTAAAAGTTTCATTTCTGCTCCACCATAAAAAATTATTTCTTATACAGCCATCTTTTTCAACCACACTTTTTCTTTTCCCTTCATTTTACACGTCTATCTCCTTTGGCACCAACTTTGGTGTTCTTTTTTTTTATTTTTCTTCAAATGAAAGCCAGATACATGTTCAAATGCTGCTCCTACTGTCAATCCAATCACTTTGCATGCATGCTCATATGCAGTTATCTATCTTCCCATTCTAAACAAAATTCTTTACAAGAATTTAATTAAACGTGCCTGGGGTAATAAAAGAAAATAAAAAAGAAAATTCAAAAATTCACACAATGAAACATGAATAAATTTAAATAAAAATGTTCGAAGTTTCCATTTTGCACTTATCTTTCATCAGAAATTCCTCTTATTTATTCTTTCTTTTCTTTTTTCATTTGTAAAAATAATGGCATTCCAATATATTCTTCCAAGTATTTAAAAGCAACATTTTTATATGCTGCAAAGGGAATGTATGTATGTTGTTTTTTTTTGGGGGGGGGGATTTTCAGACATTTCACTGAAGCAGTGTTGAAGAGTTTCAGTTTGGTTGTGCAAGAATACAATTTCAAGTGTTAAAAAATATTTTACAAAGTCAATTAAATCATTGCAAAATCAAATCAGAGTTTGCATAATCTTTGATGTTTGTTGGTCCTGAGTTTGTAAATTCACCAAACTGAAACAGGATATTTTTATTTTAGTAATAACATCAGTTTTTCATCTTGACAGCCTTCAAACACATAATGTTAATTGTGTTTCATGATTATATATATATATATATATATATATTTGTGCAAGTTTTTTTGCACAGTTTTCTTTCTTATTCTCTTACATCAACCCTAGATTCTCTTTCAATATTCTATCCGTCACAACATTTCTATCTCCTTGCTCATTGATAAATTTTTATGTCCAAATAGTTTTCTTTTGGTTAAAACTTCCTCTTTAAAATTTGGACTAAACTAGTTATAACTTTTTTCCTAGTCCTATGACTCATTTGTCTCTTTACTGCCGAGTCACTTTTAATGAAATTATTTGAGAAAACATTCATAAATCTAAGCCTTTGTTTAGTTCATGGCCACTTTTTATTTCTTAATGGCTCAACCACTCTTTGGCAAGATTATTCAAGACAATTTTGGCCTATTTTTGTCTCTTTAGTGCTCAGTCACTTTTAACGAGATTATTCAAGACAATTTTGGCCTATTTTTGTCTCTTTAGTGCTCAGTCACTTTTAACGAGATTATTCAAGACAATTTTGGCCTATTTTTGTCTCTTTAGTGCTCAGTCACTTTTAACGAGATTATTCAAGACAATCTACAGTTGACACCTTATCCAATGAGCCAGAGGCATTATCTGTGCCCCTGACTTAATCGGATACCAACATTATACAACAATTATTACATTTTCCCCTTTCCATACTACAAACAATTTGATCTTATCATTAAGCATTAGCAGTCCTATCTAATGCGAGTACTGTTTCTTCACTCACAACTCTCTAATTTCCATATATGCTAAGCTTCTTTGTTCGTAAACTGACCCATCTAAAGTTTAGTCACTAACTTCTGATGGATAGATCACATTGCATAGCTTGAAAATTTGATCTGTTGTCCAAATTGTTGACAATTTTCGGACTGTCTACAGAAAAAAAAATGTTGCTATTTACATTCTCCATCTCTATAACTGAGGACTGTTAGTACCCCAAATGCTTAGTGGGCACTTATCTTCTACCACAATGAAAATGCAAGCTGCTGCACCTTATCGTCATAAAGAGTTTCAGTTTCAAAGAATAATTTCCTTCATGTCAAGCATTCTCTTGACCGTTATGCAGTTTTGCTTTCCATGTATTTCAATAGCTCGTAATTTTAATATTTCAGTGTTCAGTATTTATCTGAATCGAAGTAGCAAAATACAGACAAACAAAAGCACAACACTCAGTTAAAAACTTTGCAAATAAAACAAAATTATTTAAGTCTATATTAAGTATTATAAGCTGCTGAGCAGTTTTTCAGTTTCTTATAAAAAAAAAAAAAAGAAATAATGTCTTTATATTTAAATAATAATTATTTATCACAATATCAGGCTTAATAGTCAATTATAAACAACTCAAGCTTAGAACAAAATTACTAATCTATTATATTTCTATTTATAAAAATAAAATCAGACTTATTTTTATTTTTTTAGTACTTATATTTGCTTTTTCACACATTATAATTGTTTAAGTCTTTCTTACAAAACCTGCAGGCAAGTTTCTTTTCAAATTTTAAAACTTTAGTAATCTGTAACAATAAAACTGGAGATACCAATTAAACTGTCCAAACAAACTTATAAAATATGATCAAGTCAAAATGGTTTACTCCAAATTTTTTTCTAAAACAAAACAAGCTATTTGCTACATTAAAATGAGTATGAAACAATATCACTTATAATAATGAATAACCGATCTGTAAGACTAGAACATTCATAAAACAACATTGGCAACAAACCATGGTCCCCACAAAACAAGAACATATGACTAAGGACTGAAGAAAATTCAAAAGTGAACAGACATGAATAAAAGAAGCAAACAATTGATTCATCGTTTGGTGCAATCCCCTTTTATTTTTCAAGTTCTCCACTGTCCTTATTTCAAACTGTTTTCTTTTTTTTTTTTGGGGGGGGGGGGGTCGCCCTTCTTTTGCAACTGCATTTTTCTGTGGTAACATTTATTTTTCTTTCCTTTTTTCTTCATATTGACCCTTAGTCATGGCATTCAAAATAAATATATGAAACATTACACTCTGCATTTGTTACAGTAAACCTCTCTCAGACCCCCCCCCCACACACTGTTTCTTTTCGATGGTGCCAGCCAAACAAAAATAAATAAATTTGACATGGCTTTTCTTTCTTTTTTAACTGGTCACATTTGGTCAGTCTTCAATCGTGGTTGGGTGTTTCTCAGTCCTCCTTGAGTCAAGGGTTGATATGCCGTTCATTCTGCAGGTCGATCATATGCTGAAAAACAGTAACTGAACAGATCGCCATCCGACGGCAAAAAATAATTCAGTTCACAAAAAAAAACTTTCTACACTACTTATTAAGTTAAAATATATATATATATTAACCCAACATCTGGTTTACGACTTCCGGTTGTGCATGCGTACATAAACAAATAATCAACGCAATAATAAAACATTGTTTTACTGTGTACGTTTTCAGTGTCCCAATTGTTTTGTTTTTTTTGCATTTAAATTATCCAAATAAACAATTGTTAATACTTTCTGCATTTTTTTTTTTTACATCGTTCATTTCCATATTACGTTTAAATTATTTTAACGCAATTTTCTTACAAATGAATCTACTTTAACCTGTTGACAACCATAAGATCATTTTACAATGACGATTTACCCACTGCCTTCCTTTTTTTTTTTTTATTTATTCTCCATTTTTTAATACACCTTTCTTAAAAAAGAGTCATACATTTTCTTCTACACTACCAACATAAATAAATAACCTTAAAAATATGTTTTTTTAAATTGCGTTACAAATAAATAATCAACGCGACAATAAAACGTATTGTTTTACTGTGTACGTTTTTAGTGTCCCAATTGTTTTTTTTTTCGCGTTTAAATTAAAAGATATATCAAAATTTGAATTTAACTTTAAGTATTATGGTATCTGTTCAGTGCACATTTACCTCTAAGTATGGCAAATCACTTATAATTCAATAACTGTGAGTTTGTTTTTTCAAAAATAAACAATTATAAACAGAACGACTCATAGAAATCTATATTCTTTTTTCATTTTAATATACTTTCATAAAAATGCTTCTGTTATGTCACAAAAAACTATTTTCTTTACGTCACAAGTGTCACACTCATACATTAATTCCATAGCTAATATAACATACTGACCCAACGCGTTACGAGTAGTCTAGCATATATATATATACATACACACACACAAATTTTCTTTACAAATACAGTGGTTAAACAAGTCCGTACAATTCACGACTTCTCTTATGACTGTGATTTAATCTTACACTCTTCTTTTTTACTGGTGAAGTCATGGTGAAACAAAGAGTCACAGAGCAATTCACTCGTCAATAATTCAACCAACTCTTCAGCTTGAGAATTCTACACACAATCTGCCATCCCGTGGCTCTGCTCTCATCTACACACATCGGGGTGGGGCAGGCTGGACAGCCCCTGCAGTCAATCATCCATGACAGCGTCAACCTCCAGCACACCTTGACTGGTCTCCTCGGAAAATGACGACCACCACTCATGAGCTGCACCCACGAACCTGCAAACGGTCTCCTTATGACCTCTCAGCCATGACTGCAACCTCAGGTCAGGGCAACTGCACTCAAAATCTAAAAGCCATCACCCACCCATACTGACCCACAAAGCATGCCCTCCGCAGAGCTCCCAAAACGACAATGCCTGTCGATTTATCAACTAAAATCGCATATCACATTTCTCCTCCCAGCAGGGCCCCCCTGCTGCCACCCAGGCACACCAATATTTAACAAAGTCACATCTGACTGCTTTTATCCATTGAATTCTGAGTCCTTGCTCCCATCCCCGCCCCCTCTTATTACCGTTTTTCTTTCTCATATCAACACCAGCTTAAAAGTTTCTCACTTCCGCTCCACTACACACCAGCTGTAAACACCATTTCTTATACGTCATTCTTTTTTCAACGCACTCTTTCTTCTCCCTTCATTTTACACGTTCATCTCCTTTGGCGCAAACTTTGTTTCTCCCTGACCACATGGTGTCCTTTTTTTTCTTTTTCTTCAGATGCAAGCCCCATCACACACATTTAAACACTGTTAATCCAATCACTTGCCATCCATGCTTCGGCTGCTGCTGCTGCTGCTATTTTCATATTCAGTTACAATTTTATCTGTAAATATTTATTTTGCTATGTGACATTGTTTCTGACATTCTATTTTTACAAATATTAATAACAATCAATAATCGTCATTCAGCACACTTTTTGGCATTGTCTGGTCAATATCTAACAAAAAGTTATGAAGACAAACTGACCAAATTTTGATAAATAAATCTAAAACAGATGAATCTTGTTATTTCTTCCTAGAACAAATATCGCCCATTCTCTATCTCTCTCTCTCTATATATATATGGATTTAGTGCAAAGAATGTAATAGATCAGGTTGAAAGCTTTTTTTTGTTGTTATTTTTTATGCTGAGTCAACACTTGTCAAGGCCAATAGTTACTTGAAGATAATTAATGAAATGAAACAATTGTCAGTCAAAATTGATCAATGCAACAGACAGTGATGAGATTATTCCCAACAATTGACATTGGATTTGAAGATGACTATGCTGTTCTTCTCCTGTGAAATGAACCTGCTATCTCAACTGTTCTACATCTAATACAAGAACTTTCATCCATTCTTTCAACATGGTCATACCATCAAAGTTTCCTGTTCTGCACATATCCCACTACATTGTTTTTATATCGGCACCAAAGCCAACAGTCTAAGCTATTTTTAAAATGGCTTTTTCCTTGTCGTTGGTCCTGTGTAATTCTAAGAAGTTCACCCTCGCCAAGAGTTTCCCTTTTGAGAAGTAGTTAGTTTATTGCTAATCACCTAAAATGCCTCTAATGAAGAATGCTAATAGGGCTGCCCAAGCATTTTTGCAGATCAGACTTCTCTTTGTCTGTGGCGCTGGCTCTTCAATCTCACTTTCTAACTCGTGTTACATCTTCCCGAGATAAATATCTATATATATTGTTGAGATATAAGTTTCCTCTGCAGATATCAGAACTAAGCCTGTCCGTAAGACTCATTACGCGTTCATTGTATCATTCTCATACCATTTCTCTCCATGCAACCCATGTTCTTACGGATTCTCAACCCTCCAAGATTTCACTTCCATAGACTAAGAAAAAAAAAAAAAAAAGAATGTAGCAAATAGAATAAAATGTTTATTTTCGTTTTTCTTTTTCAGCGAACAAAGAGTTTGTTTTTATAAATAAATAAAATCAGCTTTGAATTTGGAAAATAAACAATGAGGTAAATTGTGTCAACAAAATAAAAAATTTAATTTAAAAAAAATATTCATCAAATAAAGAAAAACAGACAGAAAAACAAAATATGTTGAACAGAACAAAAGTAATTATAAGAATCTGCCATCATTAGCACAACTGCTATCATCTGTTACTCATCATGGACTCGACAAAGAAAAATTTTATGTGTTTCTCGATAATTAACTTGCACAATATAGATTGCAGCACAAAACCCTTTTCTAAAATAATTTTTCTAAATGTTATATTCATGGATGAATGAATAAATATGAAATGTTAAATGCAATTATTATCTTTTTCTATGTTTTTCTCATTAGTCTAAATGCCTAAAGAAATCTTTTACATGAAATGATTAAAGTTTTATTTTCAAGTCTAATATTTCAGTGTTAATTTGTTTTAGAAACTTCATTGTTCTTATAAAAATTAAGATAGAAAACTTTCCTTTCAAATTTAATTTTTAAAAATACTATGTAATTTACACAACTCCACAAAATGTTTTCATCCTACATAGGTTGTTTTACATAAAAAAAAAAAAATTTTAACAAAATAATTTTGTATCTTGCATACCTTGTTTTACATTTAACAAAAGTTCATAAAATATTTTAGTATAAGTTCAGCTAATAATGTTTTTATGCTGTATAGCTTGTTTAATATCTTTTTATTATCCTGAAAGTTTAAATTTAATTAATAAAATTCCATTGATTAAGAAAAAAATAAGTTCAAAGTGGCAAAAAAAAGGGGGGGGGGGAAATCATGCATAGAAGGTAAAAGAGAAAAGAAACATTTTCAAATTGTTTTGAGTGGATGGCGTCTGTATGGGGTTGATAAACGTTTTTTTTTTTTTAATTCAAATTAAGACATTGCTACAAGTCAGGTCCTTGTAATAAGCCACAGCGATCAGTCCAATTTTATTAAAACATTTTTCTTTTTTATTTATACGAATTGCATCTGTGTACAAGTCCATAGATATCGTAGGTAGCGTACATAATGACATAAGCAAGTAGGTATGCACAAAATTATTAGTATATATTAATATATATGCTAAGGATAAATCCATGGATCTTTCTACATCAATTTGTATTATTATTATTATTATTATTAAAATAATAATGATAATAAAAATAATAAGAACAACAACAACAATAATAATATAAATAATAATAATCTCTTTGGAAATAATAAATGTCAGGATGAATGCTATTTTAAAAAAAAAATGATTATTTCTTATTCCATAAAAATAATTGATATCATTTAAATATTCTTTAAATAAATAAAACAAATATGACTTCTTTATTTAAAATTGTAGCTATTTAATTCTTTTTAAAACAATATATATATTCTGTCTTCTTACTGTAAAATTGTTAATTAAAAATTCTTCCATAGTCAATAAAAACCGACTTTTTGAAACGTGTATTTAAAATTGTGCTGGTTTAATTGATGCAATAAAATAATCAGATTTTCTTTTATCTTAGCAACATCAGACTAAGCAATCACCATCTTTGCTGATCAGACCATTCTTTATGTAAAAAAAGGTGGAGGGTGATAACATACATGAAATTGTGTTAGGGTATTTTTATATAGATGATCCCTTTTAAAAAATACTTTTAATGCGTAGTAATAAGATATTATGTAATGATTTTCACTTTCTTTTACATTAAATTGAGAGTTGCATAAACTTTCAATTTTAGCTCAGAAGGTTGCAGGTTCAAATCTTAATAGAAACATGCAAAAAAAATTACAAACTTATTTTCATGGTTTTCGAAATTCTTAACTGCTGATTAAACAAATATTTGTTACAGTTACTTCCCTTTGATCTTAATTACAAAAACAAAATAGAAGAGAAGATGAATATACGTATTGTGCTTAATAAACAATTAAATAATTATAATAACATCTAAGTGAAACACATAATATAATAATCATTACCAATAAATATTATAACAATAATTAAAGAATAGCAAACATAAATGCTGACCCGCATTTGTACAAATAATTTAAGAACTCTGCAAACCTGCTCTACAGTCATCCTACTATTTTCAGTTCCCAGCATAAACACACTTCCACTGAGTGATTGTACGGACTTTTTTTTTCTTCTTTCTAAAAATGAGGTATACTTGGAGAATTTAGAGAACTTAACACTACAATACCATCGATTGTCATTATCTTTTTACTTTGTCTTGTACCCAACACTGTTTTTCTACAAAACTGTCATCATCATAGCCTTCATACACAAATCCTTGTCCACTACACTATGCTTCAAGCAAACTAGAATATCCTCCTCAAATGTAAAAATGTTAAACTCTGACTTTTGTCTTGTTTTTATGTTTATTTGGAATGGAATAAAAATGTACATCTAACTAATAAGAATATCAAATTTGCATTTCAGATAAGAACTTGTATTGCAAAAACAGAAAGAAAAAATTATAAGCAGATTTCACTGTATAATTTCTATTCTTTCAAAAAGATAGAATATTTTCAGGATAGGATTATCATTTTTTTTTTTTTTTAATGAAAATCACTCCAGGTGTGAAGCTACTTGATGGAAGGAATTAACAAGAATGAAAGATGATTAGCAAAAAGACAGGAGATATCTATTGACTTGAGTCTTGAAAAAACAAGGTTATAGGAAGAGGAAAACAATGAGCAGGAAGAGAATTCCACAAGCCTGTGGTTCTTGAAAAGAAGCTACTGGAATAAGAAACTGTATTATAATGAGGTATTAAGACAGCAAATTGATACCACTCGACCAATGAGTCAAACGATTTGGAACTAAAGAACGAGGGAATAGATCAGACAATTCTGAAGAACACATGCCACAATAGTATTTATAAAAAAGATCGAGGTTAGCAACATCACATGTGTGAGAGAGTGGTTGCAAAGAAGGGTGGATGCAATCCAATTACAGATATATTTCTGCACTACATCAAGAATCCTCAAATGACTCAGATTCAACAGCCCAAATGGCAATAGTCTTATAATAGATTTGTCAAGATAGAGAATTGCATCGGGTGTGAGAACGTGTTTGGAGCGATAGAAAGAACTGATTTTATAATGAGTAGAAACAGCTATGAATCTAACATATGAATTCCAAGAAAGATTTGATGAGAAAGAAAGATCAAGAAGTTTGAGTTGATTTCTCATTGAGAAAAGAACCATTTTGCCACAATGTTGCATTCGTGTGCATTTTTTGCAAGTACTTTTACTGAATGTGCCCCAACAAACTTGCATTTTTTGCAAGTACTTCTACTGAATGTGCCCCAACAAACTTGCATTTTTTGCAAGTACTTCTACTGAATGTGCCCCAACAAACTTGCATTTTTTGCAAGTACTTCTACTGAATGTGCCCCAACAAACTTAGCACACCTACACACTATCACTATAAATAAGCTCGACCAACCTGACTAGCAGTAAAATTTCAATTTATGCTTTTTAGATAATTTTTTCCACTTTAATAGTTTTTTTGTCTTCCTTGCTCCACGTTTCCCTGACTGTATTAATTTAAATGTAATGTAAACGAATATCTTGTTGCACAATTCCCCACTTAGGATGCCACTATAAATGTCGACCTCTAATATTATCAACATCTTAAGTTTCACTGGCAATATGCTTTGTTTGAGATGAATAATAAAAAAGTATTGAAATTAAAAATAGGTACAATTTTTTTACAAAATATTTTTTTAATTTCAAAAAGTTGTACCAAGCAATAAGTATTTACTGCTATTCAGTTATCCACATCTTGGTTATAATATTCACAAAACTTAACGTTGGCTACATCAGATGTTATTTTGAAGTAGCCCTTTTCATTCAGCTTTTCATATTTTGAAACATCTCATCGTAGTGGAATTGTCTTCCTTGTAATGTCATTCATGCCTGATTGAGTGATTCCGCCCACAACTTGTTTGCTCACTCAGCAAACACTTGAATCCACTAATCATATTCAGCTTAATGTCTATTTTACATGCTAAGAGGTTAATGTAATTTGCTTGAAGCATTGTCTAATGTGTGTATAAAACATAATTTATTGAAGACAATACAATGCAGAGGTGCAATGAATGTACACAATCTGAAATGAATTATATAATGATGCAATAATCTATGCAGATTCACTTTTATTAATACAGTGTATATATATATATATTCGTATTCCCCCTCCCCTTATATTTTATACTTATATTGTGTTCTTACTTGCGTCAACATGATCAGATGAAAATTCCGTTGTATAATATTTCAGGAAAACTTCCTTTCATCAGATTTGTGTTTAACTTTACTTTAAATGTGCATATGAAGACTACAGTAAATATGAGCAGTTTCGCAGAAATTGAAATTAATTTTTTGTTTTAAAACTATTATTCTTTAAATGCAATAATTCTTGCAATATTTAATATCATTATATTTTTATGTTTTATTTTTTTATTTTTCCATGTAAACATTAAAATATACAATTGGGATTTATTTACTTCTCGCTACAACAAAATGTGGCACATGGCCAGAGAGTGGGGAAAACTATCACCCCACCACTATATCACCAGTGCAAAAAAAAAAAAAAAAAAATGGCCAAGAACAAACCCATTGATATTCCATAGTAAAAATGCCTCAGGTGATCAGAAATAAACCATACCCCTTTCCTTCAGAAAGGAGATAATGTCTGGAAAAGTTTCTTATCAAATCTTTCTTAGAATTCATATATTCGATCCATTGCCTTTTCTACTCATTTCAATAAAGAAGGGTTGAATGGTTGAAGTCTACCCTAGGTTTCCAGAATGGTGCCAAGGTGAACAACTTTGGCTGATATAACAACTGATAAATATCCCCTTATTTTATACATCCACACTTTATTAACACTCAGCATTGTATTCACCAATTCCTGATAAACATGAAAATCAGATGATTAGAATCGTAGACAATGCAAATAGCTTATAGTTTTCGTCATAACTCTTGAACACTAGTTTAGTTCAATAATACACAATCAGCAGTGCCAATAGGATGATATGTCTAGAACATAAAATATAGATTTAAATAAGTCATGCTCAGACAGTTGTCCATAAATGCTTTTGATATTGTTTTTAGAGTAATAAAAAAAAAAAAATCAGTGTCAAGAAAGAATAGAGAAACAGTGAAAAGATAATGATGGGACATTAATATGGTACATGTACCCTGATTAGGACATTGATAGGGTACATGTACCCTGATCATCCCTGTTGGTTTAGTGCCATTAGATAATGTTCAGTAGAGCTAGAGAGACATAGAATGTTATAAGGTGTTAGCTGTGCTTACCTCGCAAGTCTAGGAATCTTGTTTTCATTTTTGCTGCACTTTTTTTTTTTTCATTTTTTTTCATTTTTAACAACAAATACTTGTTCAAGTTGTTTTTGCTTATTTTAATTCTTAAATAAGAAACTAGGAGTCAGAATTTTTAATTGAGCCGGTAGGCCATTAGAGAGAGGGGTGGGGTGATTAAATGACAAAGGCAAGGAAGAGGAAACTAGTGACAGTATTGGCCTTGTAAGCAAGTGAAAGTTAGAAGTAGAATTTTTAAAAATTTTATTGGAGTTTAAGTTATTGTATTTTTTTATTTAAATAAACAATTTAGTAATAAATCCAAAAATAATTCCATGTATAATTATCAAAACTATGTTAATACAAGAAACACACATGAAGTGGTCTCATAATTTTATTAATATAAGAGCCTTTCATGATTTCAAACTTCATAAACAAATGCTTAGAAGTAGATGTAGTCATTAATAGATATGCGGGTGTGTAGAATAATAAAACTAATACTTATTGCAATAATAAGAATGTAGATTTCCAACAAATGATTCAGCTAAGTATACAATTCTTCCGTGCTTGCGTTGACATTGTTTTAACAAATAAAATATAAAGATCTAGTGTGACTTTCCTATTAACTAAATAACATTTTGAATAAAATTAGATATTTACACGGTTAGTTGGTTGTTGAATTTTACGGCATGTCAACAGTCATTGGGTCATTTTATGCTGCAGTCATACATATATATACATGTATAAGAAAAGTTTTTAGATTAATTTGTTTCATAAAAAAATAGTCTGTAAATGATAATTTATATTTAACCTATAGATGTGGACTTGACAGGTACTACCACTCCTCTGAATCAGAGTGAACCTGGTAATCGTGGTAATTAAAAGGTGAATCCACACTTCAAATCTCTCAACCCAATGGTCTTATCACTGAATGCAGTTCAGTGTCCTACCCAGGGCAGCTGAGAATGAGAGCTTGATTAGTTACTAAGGTTGAAAAATAGGGAAAAATGGATAATAAGAGCTGGGGAAAGTGGATTTTGGATACTGGCATCATGTTTTAAATCAAAAATAAATAATCTAAATGAATAGCACATTATTTACAAGAAAACTTTTTTCTAATACATCAGTCGGTCTTATTTAAGTTTGAAATAGCATTTTCATCAATTCATCAAATGGATGCGTCACTTGTTTTAGAAAAGTTTTTAAGTTTGATCAAAAAATCTTGAGACATTTCACACTTTACTTATGAGAATTTACAAAACAAAAGTTTGCAGGTAACAAAAATTTAGACCAGTTTCTTTCATCAGTTATTAATAAAAATGAATTTGCTCTTGCAGATGATTTAATAACTTTTCTAATACAAAATACTTTATCAGCTTATGTTCTTAAAAAAAAAAAATTGTATCTCCAATCGATTTTAATATTTAATCCCATTTGAAATTTTTGGGGGATTTGTAACATTATAGAAAAGTGTTGAGAAGTTAACCCTCCTACAATCAAAATCCTCCTCCTATTACTACTACTCATAAATAATCTGGAACATAATATTTCTGCAGATTCACCATTATTTAACATTTGCAGTAATTGCAAATAATGTTATGTTTTGCCATATACCCATGACAGAATTATGAACTGTAAAATTTTGTTTTAGGGCACATATATTTTCTAGGCCATTTAGTGCTGTGCGATATATTTGATAAGGAAAAGGGGGTGAAGTTTACACAATCCAATACTCTTACAAGCAACAGTTAGATTTGTCAAACCCACTCAAGCAAAGAATCGGAACAATTTGATTAGA
This sequence comes from Euprymna scolopes, assembly GCF_053919585.1. Taxonomy (NCBI): domain Eukaryota; kingdom Metazoa; phylum Mollusca; class Cephalopoda; order Sepiida; family Sepiolidae; genus Euprymna; species Euprymna scolopes. The sequence continues at coordinate 77,435,081 of NC_136484.1, forward strand.
ACCCCAAAATTAAACATAACTGATTTTTCTAAAAAAAAAAAAAAATCACATTTTACTCGCAAGTTTCAGTTTTGACAGATTTAGATAAAAAAATATATTAACACAAGCAATATCACTTAAGCATGAATAGATTTTCTTAATTCTCCATACATGTATCATTTACTTATTATATTTAATAGCTTTTTGTTTTACCAAACAATGTTTCCATGAGGGAACATAAAACACTTTATTTTTTCAATTTGTAGAAATTAGTGAAAATCTATATTTTCATATGTAAGCATTGACTTTTTTTCATCATCTTGAATTATAAATTGATTTTTAGTGACAAAAAAAAAAGTTCATAGACTACAACCAAAATTGGATTTTTTTTACACAATTTATTTAATTCGATATGTTGTTCTGTGACCTAATTAACTATAAAATTTAATTTTGAAAACAATTTTCTAAGTATTTAATCTATATTTACTAGATAACATTTTTTTTGACAAAGTTAATTTTCAATGCATCGATTACTTATGTATTTATTTTAGTTGGTTGGAAAAGGATGAAATATAAATATTTAAATAAATATTAAAATAATAACATAAACCAGCCATCAATAAACAGAAAAGATTTTATGAAGGGCAAACCTAGATGACTGTTTGCCAGGAGTTGCATGAATTAGGATGTTTTTTTTTCTGCATGGAGCAATGGTATCTATAAAACTTGATCATAAATTGAATGTGGGATTCAATGGAGATATTCTTTTAACAAGTGCAAAGTGTTATACTGTCATGACTACATAGAAATAATATCGAAGCTGAAGGAAATAAAAAATAATACCAACCTTTAAAAATAAAAAATAAAAAAATAGCCTATTATTATTATTTAATTATTATTTCATTTACTTGCTAAATAAAAGGTTCATTTCTGCAGATAGTGAAATAATTTGTCTGCTAAAAAAAGCAACTAAATTGCAATGAGTCATTCTACAAATGATAAAAACAGATGAAGACTTTCGCAGTTGACACTAAACTGAGGTTGATAAAGAAACAATCCTCATAAAATAGTTGTCAAGTATTTTTGGTTGTACAAGTTGGATCACCATGAAAGCCATTCACGATTCCACAAAAAAAATGTTTTATCACAATGCTTCCGAGACATCTTGGCTTTGTTGTGATACTCTTTCTCCAAAAAGTTCTTTGGTGCAAAATTTTTGTGATAGCATGCAATTCTGAAATATAACTAAATATAAACCATTTATTTATAGCTTGATGACAAAAAAGTCCTTTTTAAAAACCTAAATAATATTAAAAATGATACCAGTCAGTGAAAAGTGTTTAAAAATAATCATTTTGTCAGAAGCAAAACAAGAAGTTGTATAGAACATTAAAAAATCTTCTGATTTCAAAGTGTAATTGAAATTGGGATATGAACATCGTTTGCTTTCTGCAAACTTTGGTTCAGGTTAAATACCAAAATATTCTTTGATTCAACCCCATTAAATGAAAATATTCCTTTTATATAAATGACAAGGTTCTCTATTGATGTTGAATATATTTTGTTTTTAACACTTAAATTGTTCATTTGAGCAGCTTCTTATTAACTTATCTGTCACGTAATGCATTCTTTTTTGCATTGAATTATCACAGAATAGGACTTATAGGACTTATTCTGTTGGTAGAAAACTCTGCAAATACAAGGTTCATAGATTTAATAATGCAAGAACTTACAAATTATTCTAACATGTTGTGTAAATGTTGTACCACTTTGAATTGATATAAAGTAGTTAATGATAAAATATGATAAACGAATCTAAAAGAATGTTCTCAAATTTATCTGGTCAAGCCAAAAAGCTTAATATTTGCATATAAAAATTTGAGTTATTCACTGACAAGATTTGTCTTGAGATATATAGCTGCAGTCTCCGGACTTGTGATAATTTTGTTTTTAAGACCAACATATTTTGTGTTAATAATTTTGGTAGCTTTCACAAAAATTGGAATAATCTATTCAGTTCAAAATAGAAGTGAAACATAGAAGTAATGACAATATTAAAATACCTTTTTTTCTCTTCCCAAACACAAAAAATGTGCACTTTATCAAAAACGTTTCCCTGAACAATAGATACCTTGAAATGTGATCTGTGATTCATACAGAATTTTGGACCCCTTTTTGTTTATTATGAAAAAAAAAAAAAAAAAATGCAAATTTTTATATCACATTATTAGCAAGTTTGTCTGTGTCTTCATCAGGAACTAACTGCTTCAGAACATTCCGTAAACAATTCATTGATTCTCTTAGACCATAGTTAGTGAGGTAACGTTTGCTCCAGCATTGACGGTAGTTTTCAATCAATTCTAGAAGTCTGTGAATAGAAAGAAACAACAAAATATAAGACCTCTAATCTATCTTCTTTGACATTTTTCTAGAACATTCATCTGTTTTGATAATTGTTTTATTAAAAAATCTATAGGTTTTAAAGCTCCTATTTTTCTTCTTCAAATTTTTTTTTTTTTTTTTTTTTTTACTTCTGTTATTTTGTTGAAAGAAATCCTTAAAATGAAAATGCATTCATCTATGTTTTAATAATAAACACCCACATGTCTATGCATTTTGTAAAATCTAGTAACTTAATAGAAAAACCAAAATTACAATCTATAGCTGATTTTATGCTCAACGGTCACGCAAAAGTAATGTGAATTCTGATCATTTCTACGTAAATTAAATTATCCTGGGCTGCATAAAAGAAAAAACTGTTTGAAGAATGGGGCAGCTATACCATTCTTTTCTAAAGGGGAAAAAATGTATCTAATTTATTGTGTGTAGAGATGTGTTTTTTGACTGTATATTTAAAGGTCTGCAAATAATTTTTCAATCCCCTCTTGTTCAATATATGTGTGTATTCAAATCAGACAACCAAAAATTGTTTTTAATTGTTTACTCTAAGTTATGTAACCATTCTTTGTTGCTCCTGATGAGACGTGAATGTAACAGTATACATATATATATATATATATATACACACATGATGATGATTGCAACGTCTTGTCAGACGAGTGCCACTCCCTCAGACATTTAAAATCCATGAGCCCAAATACCTGAGGGAGTATCTATACAAAGATGATGTTACAGAGTCTTAGCTTTGTACGACAGCTAAGTCTCTCTCTCGGTTCAAAATGTTGAGATCCAGCAACAAGCAAGAGCAAGATAGCCAGCAACAAATTAAACTGCAGACCAGCTTAATGCGGGTACTGGTCTTCCGCTTTATGGTTTTTTAAATCAGAGATTTGCTTCTCCTAGGAAGGTTGCCTTCACCACGGCTTATAGGAGCCCTCTCCACCCCAATACACATATACACACACAAATATACACGGTGCTAGTTGGCCGTTGACCCAGAAAAAGAGTTCATTCACCCTTTGGAAGGTCTTGTTTTTAATCCAAGAAACAAGTCCAACATAAACAAATTCCTGATAAACCGCCCCCTTAAGTAAGACACTTTATCAAATTTCCATTACTAACGATTACTATGATATTATCCCATTGATATCACATCACGCAATAACCTTTATCCCCGAGTGGCTTCCGGGCCTCGATAAGTGGTGACTACCATGCCAAATAAAAAATACAGTAAAACTCCTTTAATTTGAACTTCCTCTCCATTTGGACTTCTAAACCTGGACTTTCTCTAAACTTGAACTGTCTCGTCATTGAAATTGTATTAGCATATTTGATGCGGAGTTGCAGTAAAACTGTTTACATGGTTTAGTCAGATATTGCGCAGAAATGTTAATATTGGTACTATGTAATTAATGTAGATTAGCTATTGATTATTTACACTAACTGTACATTTTTTTTTTTCGATTGCTATACTTAAAATAGTGTAAAACAACCCATTACAATATCTTGCAACTCTAAAAGAAAACAAGTGACACTGACTTTACTCGAAAAACGTCAAATTATAAAAAAATTAGATGCTGGAGTCGAAAATAGCATTATATTGAGAGATTATAAGATTGGAAAAAGTACACTGTTTTACATCAAAAAGAAAAAGGAGGAAATATTGAAGGCTGCTCCTTTCTCTTCAAATAAAAGACATGTCAAAAGAAGGACCCTTCGCAGACCAAAGCAAGTTGAATTTGATCGAATATTGCATGAGTGGTTTGTAGCAAAATGGAATGAAGGTGTAGCAATATCTGGGCCCATGATAATTGCTAAAGCAAAATCTCTTAAGGAAGAGTTGAATATTGCAGAAGATATGAAATTCAGTGAAGGCTGGCTTAGCAGCTTTAAGCGTAGAATGGTATAAAACAATTAACAATGTCAGGCGAACAACAGTCTGCTGATACACACGCAGCATCAAATTATTGTGACAAATTCAAGACGATAATTGACGATTATCGTTTAACACCAGAGGATGTTTACAACGCTGATGAAAGTGGTGTAAATTGGAAGTGCTTACCTACAAAAACATTAGCCGGATCCGAGGAGCAGAAAATAAAAGGATTCAAATTAAATAAAGAAAAACTAACAGTGATGGTATGCGCTAATGCTTCTGGAACTCATAAACTTAAGCTTCTTGTCATCGGCAAATAAAAGTGTCCCCAAGCATTGAAAGGAGTTTCGCCTTTGCCAGTATCCTATTATTCTTCACAAAATGGATGGATGAATCAACAGTTGTTTAAAAAATAGTTTTTGCCAGAATTTGTGCCAGTTGTCCAGAGGCGTTTTCTTTGAATTAGGTAAACTTGATTCAAAGTGCTTGCTTCTGTTCGATAATTGTAGAGCATATCCTCCTGAGTCAGAACTAGTGTCATCTTGCGGGAATATTTTTGTGTGCTACGTACCACCTAATGTGACTTCTCTCATTGATCTATGGATCAAGGGATTATTTGGAATTAAAATGTTTCTACAGAAATGATTTCATAATGAATATGATAAATAGTATCGTGAGTATAAGCGATTTTCAGCGCCATTTTACTATCAAAGATACCATATTTTCTCTCGCAAGTGCATGGAATCAAGTTTGAGCAAGCACATTAACAAAAACATGGGGTAAATTATGCCCAGCGCCAAAGGCTTCTGAACTGAAAGAATCAGAGAATACATCTGGTATAGAAAAAATTTTTGAAATCAAACAGTTACCGACCAACCATGCTGTTCTTAAATCACTTAATGCAAATGATGTTGAAATGTGGGTGCAACAAGACGAGGAAACTACTGATCAATATCCTGAAGGCAGTAATGGTGATGAAAATAGCGACAGCTCTCATTCTCTTGACCCTAATGTAAATAACCAAGAACACTCTGATGAAGCAATATCATGGGATGATGCAGAAAAGTCTATGGAGACAGTTATAAAATTTCTAGAAAAAAGTCCTTACTTTAGTGACAACTGTTTTGCAAGCAATGTCACTCCGAAGAGATATAATCATAAAGAAGCTACGTTGATTTTCGTGATCACTTACGGAATACAATGGCAGTGTCCGAGAGCTCAATTGATGAAATAGAAACTGCAATGAGATTCATTCAATGAATAAATAAAAAAACTGTATTTTATATAAATGTATGATTTCTGTAGATGATAACTTAGGTAATAAATACCTAACAAGTAAGAGTAGATTTAATTTATTTTCAATGTTTTTGTTCCTGGTAATAATATGTAACAATTCTTACTTGCAATATATCGTAAACTCAACTTTATATATACTTGAAGTATCATATAGCAATGAATTTCATTTACTATTTCTTAATTCTTAGAAAATAAAAGTTAACTGCAGCACATTTTTTATCACGAAACTGGAACAGCATCCTCTAATTTGAACGAAGCAGAGGTTCAAATTATAGGAGTTATACTGTATATATATATATATATATATATATATAAATAATTTTACGTTTTAAATCCGTTTGTCCCACTATTTTTCAAAAACACAATAAAACCAGGACAAGAGAAAATCTCTTACTTATTGGCCAAATCAGTTTTTCCAGTTGCAGTGAGATTTGTTACACCCATATTGACCACTTTGAGGCCACCATGAGGATCAGGATTTCGACCAGCAGTAACCATTGCACGACCAATCCTATGGGGAGAAAATGAAAAAATATATCATTCATCATTATTTGAATAGAATTTTGCTCTATTTGAACTAGACTTCAATCTTCAGCAAAGGCAACTAAACTGGGAAATTGAAAAACAATATTAGAATCAGAAAGCATATGCAAGGAAATGTGGTGAAGCTAATAAAAACATCTCAATTAAAATTAGATTAGAATCCTTAGGTTTAACTACTTTATTAGATGGAAGAATGAAAGATTTGTGACTTAAAATAATTAATGGTATTTCCAAATATGGAAGATAGTTATTTTATTATCTATTTTTACATTGAAAATTTAGACAAACTTCAAAACACAAATCTACCAAACAATTAGATTATTTTTTATAATAGAGTAATATATTTGTGGAAGAAATTACCTAATCAAATTAAAGATAGCACTAGCTTAGAAGATTTGAAGAATAAACTGAATGAATTTAAAAATAATGATACAAGAATGAATTCACAAGGGCAGTCTATATGATGAAATATTTTTTTTTTAAATTATCTGTATATTCCTTTTATATATTCTCAGATTATTAGGATGCATAATGATTGATTTTTTTTTTGTTTCATCATTTGCCTTCAGATTTAGATCAATGTTCGTTTTACATGCTGGAATTCACTGGACGCCTTTAAGGAATTTGACTACTAAAGTAACCTATCTCTGAAGTTCTTTCTATATTTTCCTTTGCCTTCGTCTGTGAACTGAACCTGCAACCTCAACTGTTCTACATTAACATAACAACTCTCATTTATTCTTTCAATGTGGCCTTACCATCAAAGTCATCAGAACTAAGTATATCTTAAAGACTCGCATTACACATCCATTGTATCATTTTTATATCATTTCTCTCCATGCAACACATGTCCTCTACCTACACTGGCCAGCATCATCACATTGTATGCTTGATAAACGGTTCTCTTGGCTGATAGTAACTCTGTTTATTCATTTTTTGTGGACTGTTATCCTAATCTTCATAGTTGATGTTTTACCACATTTCAACCAACTTATCCTCTGGCCTTCTTCAGATGGTTAACCGCAACAAGATAGGAATGTTGAGTCTTGAAACTGTATCCCCAATAATTACTGCCTTCCATAGTTGTTGTCTCCCCACATTTTAGCAAACTAATCCTTTGACCTTCTTTGGATAGGATTGAAACCAGTATCTTCAGACGATGCTCACTTGGAACCGTAGAGATTCAATGCCTCTACTGCACTGCATCACCCATTGTCGTTTCAAATGTAATTCTCTTCATGAATAACCATTTGGGAATGACAGGCACTGTATGTGGAAACATGATGACATCTTCATGCAAGATTTGTTTTATTAAAATTTAAAATAACATTGACTCAAATAACAGATGCTCAAAAAATCACCTGCAGAGACTTGCATTTCATCAGCTTCATTGGATGACTATTTTTTCTTTGAATAAATGTCAGTAATAAAATAACAACTCCTTCTGGAGAGTCATAGTGAAGTTTCTAGAGAATATTAACTTCACAAGCTATCTCTAGACGTATGTCTTTTGCTCAGGTAGGATGTTTTTAATGATGTTAGTTCTTGCAATCCTTTCATCCTTTCAATTGGGGCCTCAACACTTGATGTAGTTTTGTTTCATACCCAAGATTGCTGGAGGGAGAGGGAGTGTAAAGATAGATTTTGACGTAATGGGATGGGGTAGCAGTAAACAAAGGCATCCAAAGTATTTTAGTGTTTTACTCAGGACAAAACATTTCATAAGTTTGAGAATCAGGTTTTCTTGTCCGAACACATTACACGTTACACAGTTAAAATTGCACACTTTCAGCAAAGTCTGTTTTAAGCTTGTACCTCAATAATTGACACCCAGACTGAAAAGGTTGGTCATGTCAACCCTTGTGAACTCATTTCATGAAAAAAGCACACAATTGGTTTGTGGATTTGTAGATTTTATAGTCTGTCAATAGTAGATCCAGTTTGATCCACAAATAGGATCCTGACACTACCAATATCTGATATTACAACCTGGCCTTCAGACCAGGATGTAGTATCTGTTCTAGTCAGTCTCAGAAGGTCATTCCCACGGGCACTGTCTCTTCCTTTGAGAGGAGGGTGTTAGTTTATGGCTAAATGGCTGAAATATCCTCATCAAGGAATGGAAAAATTTTGCATTCATCCAAGTATCTTCCATTTTTAATGGGGTGCTGGATTCCCACAGTAAATATGCTTTGTATCAAACATTGCCACTGTAGAGGGCCTTATAAAAAATGACTACAATCGATTTGAATGGACCTGAGAGTAATCCATATTCCCAAAAGCTCCAAATAATTAGATACATCAATCTAATTATTTCAAATAATTACTTACCGAGCAGCTAGTATCATCATATCCATAGTTAGTTGTAATTCAGCAATAATTTCTTGGGCCTGTGGACAATTTAACGTGACACCAGCAATTTCTGTTTGATGTTTACGTATATAACGGCACGTCTTCTACAAAAATAACAAAAAGTAAGAAAAAAATCATTCTTTAAATTTTGAATAACAGGCAGTAAGTATTAAAGAATAATTTTTGCAATAATCCATTTCAAAAACACTTATTAAAACATTTTACTAGATTTTCATTCAGCACAGTCCTGTGCCAAGGAAAAAGTCTAAGATGATTAGAAACAATATCAGGATAAGCAGAAAAAGATTAGCATTATTTCAGAATTTTCTAGATGCAAAAGGCTTCACAAGCTAATCTTTTCTACTATTTAACACATACATAGATTCATACTTTTCTCACGGGTATATTAAGTGAAAGTGATGCAGTTGCCTTTAAAGAACTTGAATCCAGCATATCAAGCTCAAAATCTGTAACCACTACATTATGATAGCATAAAGAATTCCCTGTAGGAAAAAAAACGCAACCACCTCTGTAGCTTAATTCTCATAAATATATTTTCATACTTTACTATATAAGATTCTTCTACAAAAGAATTGAATTCTTTATGTTATCAATATCAGATGAATGTGTGTATATTATTGCTAACTGCCCCTTATACTATGTGTATGTAAATATCTAATCTACAGTGAATAGTATGTGGAAATAGGTGATTTTACATGTTACTGTAGGATGTATATGCACAAATTTTAAATCAATTTAAATTGCTTGAAGTAGATCTAAGTGTAGTGTCCAAGGTATTGAAGGTAAGTGTTTGTTTTTTGTTTTTTTGGTTTTACGGCATGTCAAATCTTTGGGTTATTTTATGTCAAGTGTCTATGGGTTCAGGGACTCTTTGCCCCCCTACTGTGGCTGTTGTATAAAGGGGTCTTTTTTAATTTTTTTGTAAAAGCCAATTTTTTTAAGATCTGGAAGTATATGGGGAATCGGTTTTATCGAATAAATCTTTCATAAAAAATTATTCCTTGTTGTCACAAAATCAGTGCATTCAATAATTATGTGTTCTATTGTGAATGGTGTTTGACAAAGTATACAGATGGGTTGGTTTTCTTTTTTTGTTGTTTTTTAGCAGATATGAGAGGGTTAAATGTGTATGGCCTATTTTTATTCTTGTTAGTTTGACCTTTTCTTTTCTGTTTAGCTGTGTATTTTGATCTGGTTTTTTAATTTCTTAATTTAATTAGTTTCTAAGCATTGGAGGGGTTTCATGCGCTTCTCCATATAGACTTTCTACAGGAGAGGTTGGAAACGCTCCTAGTGCTAATCTTAGGCTGGAGTGGCATATTGTGTTGAGGGTTTTTAGATATGACTTTTTGGTGGATTGATATATGAAGCTGCCATAGTCTATTTTTGATCTGATTAATGTTCTATATAGTTTGAGTAGTGTGTTTTTGTTGGCTTCTCAATCTGTATGCGCGATGACTCATAGGAGTTGTAGTGTTTTATTGTATTTGGTTGTGATGTGTGGAATGAAGTTTAATTTTTTGTCAAAGAGGATACCTAGGTGCTTGTGTTCGTTTGGGATATTTTCACCTTCCATCTGTAAGGTTGGGTCAGGTTTGAATTGTTTACAGAAATTTTTTGTTTTAGTTTTGGAAAATTTGAAATCATTTCTTGTTGCCCATTTATTATTTTTATTTATGTTGTTTTGTAATTTTCTTTCGACGGTGTGAATATATTTTGATCTGTAGCTGATTCAGCAGTCATCTACATATGAGGAATTATCTATCTCATCTACATATGAGGAATTATCTATCTCATCTACCTATGAGGAATTATTTATCTCATCTACCTATGAGGAATTATGTATCTCATCTACCTATGAGGAATTATCTATATAATCTGCGTACGAGGAATTATCTATCTCATCTACCTATGAGGAATTATTTATCTCATCTACCTACGAGGAATTATCTATCTCATCTACCTACGAGGAATTATCTATATAATCTACCTACGAGGAATTATCTATCTCATCTACCTACGAGGAATTATCTATCTCATCTACCTACGAGGAATTATCTATATCATCTACCTACGAGGAATTATCTATCTCATCTACCTACGAGGAATTATCTATATCATCTACCTACGAGGAATTATCTATATCATCTACCTACGAGGAATTATCTATATCATCTACCTACGAGGAATTATCTATCTCATCTACCTACGAGGAATTATCTATATCATCTACCTACGAGGAATTATCTATATCATCTACCTACGAGGAATTATCTATCTCATCTACCTACGAGGAATTATCTATCTCATCTACCTACGAGGAATTATCTATCTCATCTACCTACGAGGAATTATCTATATCATCTACCTACGAGGAATTATCTATCTCATCTACCTACGAGGAATTATCTATATCATCTACCTACGAGGAATTATCTATATCATCTACCTACGAGGAATTATCTATCTCATCTACCTACGAGGAATTATCTATATAATCTGCGTACGAGGAATTATCTATATCATCTACCTACGAGGAATTATCTATCTCATCTACCTACGAGGAATTATCTATCTCATCTACCTACGAGGAATTATCTATCTCATCTACCTACGAGGAATTATCTATATCATCTACCTACGAGGAATTATCTATATCATCTACCTACGAGGAATTATCTATATCATCTACCTACGAGGAATTATCTATATCATCTACCTACGAGGAATTATCTATATCATCTACCTACGAGGAATTATCTATATCATCTACCTACGAGGAATTATCTATATCATCTACCTACGAGGAATTATCTATCTCATCTACCTACGAGGAATTATCTATATCATCTACCTACGAGGAATTATCTATATCATCTACCTACGAGGAATTATCTATCTCATCTACCTACGAGGAATTATCTATCTCATCTACCTACGAGGAATTATCTATCTCATCTACCTACGAGGAATTATCTATATCATCTACCTACGAGGAATTATCTATCTCATCTACCTACGAGGAATTATCTATCTCATCTACCTACGAGGAATTATCTATATCATCTACCTACGAGGAATTATCTATATCATCTACCTACGAGGAATTATCTATATCATCTACCTACGAGGAATTATCTATATCATCTACCTACGAGGAATTATCTATCTCATCTACCTACGAGGAATTATCTATATCATCTACCTACGAGGAATTATCTATATCATCTACCTACGAGGAATTATCTATCTCATCTACCTACGAGGAATTATCTATCTCATCTACCTACGAGGAATTATCTATCTCATCTACCTACGAGGAATTATCTATCTCATCTACCTACGAGGAATTATCTATATCATCTACCTACGAGGAATTATCTATCTCATCTACCTACGAGGAATTATCTATCTCATCTACCTACGAGGAATTATCTATCTCATCTACCTACGAGGAATTATCTATCTCATCTACCTACGAGGAATTATCTATCTCATCTACCTACGAGGAATTATCTATCTCATCTACCTACGAGGAATTATCTATCTCATCTACCTACGAGGAATTATCTATATCATCTACCTACGAGGAATTATCTATCTCATCTACCTACGAGGAATTATCTATCTCATCTACCTACGAGGAATTATCTATCTCATCTACCTACGAGGAATTATCTATATCATCTACCTACGAGGAATTATCTATCTCATCTACCTACGAGGAATTATCTATCTCATCTACCTACGAGGAATTATCTATCTCATCTACCTACGAGGAATTATCTATATCATCTACCTACGAGGAATTATCTATCTCATCTACCTACGAGGAATTATCTATCTCATCTACCTACGAGGAATTATCTATCTCATCTACCTACGAGGAATTATCTATATCATCTACCTACGAGGAATTATCTATCTCATCTACCTACGAGGAATTATCTATCTCATCTACCTACGAGGAATTATCTATCTCATCTACCTACGAGGAATTATCTATATCATCTACCTACGAGGAATTATCTATCTCATCTACCTACGAGGAATTATCTATCTCATCTACCTACGAGGAATTATCTATCTCATCTACCTACGAGGAATTATCTATCTCATCTACCTACCAGGAATTATCTATCTCATCTACCTACGAGGAATTATCTATCTCATCTGCGTACGAGGAATTATCTATCTCATCTGCGTACGAGGAATTATCTATCTCATCTACGTACGAGGAATTATCTATATCATCTACGTACGAGGAATTATCTATATCATCTACGTACGAGGAATTATCTATATCATCTACGTACGAGGAATTATCTATCTCATCTACGTAAGAGGAATTATGTATCTCATCTACGTATGAGGAATTATGTATCTCATCTACGTATGAGGAATTATGTATCTCATCTACGTATGAGGAATTATGTATCTCATCTACGTATGAGGAATTATGTATCTCATCTACGTATGAGGAATTATGTATCTCATCTACGTATGAGGAATTATGTATCTCATCTACGTATGAGGAATTATGTATCTCATCTACGTATGAGGAATTATGTATCTCATCTACGTATGAGGAATTATGTATCTCATCTACGTATGAGGAATTATGTATCTCATCTACGTATGAGGAATTATGTATATCATCTATGTATAAGGAATTATGTATACCATCTATGTATAAGGAATTATGTATATCATCTACGTATAAGGAATTATCTATCTCATCTACGTATGAGGAATTATGTATCTCATCTGCGTATGAGGAATTATGTATATCATCTACGTATAAGGAATTATGTATATCATCTACGTATAAGGAATTATTTATATCATCTACGTATAAGGAATTATCTATCTCATCTACGTATGAGGAATTATCTATCTCATCTACGTATGAGGAATTATGTATATCATCTACGTATGAGGAATTATGTATATCATCTACGTATGAGGAATTATTTATATCATCTACGTATAAGGAATTATGTATATCATCTACGTATAAGGAATTATGTATATCATCTACGTATAAGGAATTATGTATATCATCTACGTATAAGGAATTATGTATATCATCTACGTATAAGGAATTATGTATATCATCTACGTATAAGGAATTATGTATATCATCTACGTATAAGGAATTATTTATATCATCTACGTATAAGGAATTATGTATCTCATCTACGTATGAGGAATTATCTATGTCATCTACGTATGAGGAATTATGTATATCATCTACGTATGAGGAATTATGTATCTCATCTACGTATGAGGAATTATGTATATCATCTACGTATGAGGAATTATGTATATCATCTACGTATGAGGAATTATGTATATCATCTACGTATGAGGAATTATGTATATCATCTACGTATAAGGAATTATGTATCTCATCTACGTATGAGGAATTATGTATCTCATCTACGTATAAGGAATTATTTATATCATCTACGTATGAGGAATTATGTATATCATCTACGTATGAGGAATTATGTATATCATCTACGTATGAGGAATTATGTATATCATCTACGTATGAGGAATTATGTATATCATCTACATATAAGGAATTATGTATATCATCTACGTATGAGGAATTATGTATATCATCTACGTATAAGGAATTATGTATATCATCTACGCATGAGGAATTATGTATATCATCTACGTATGAGGAATTATGTATATCATCTACATATAAGGAATTATGTATATCATCTACGTATAAGGAATTATGTATATCATCTACGTATAAGGAATTATGTATATCATCTACGTATAAGGAATTATGTATATCATCTACATATAAGGAATTATTTATATCATCTACGTATAAGGAATTATTTATATCATCTACGTATAAGGAATTATTTATATCATCTACGTATAAGGAATTATGTATATCATTTACGTATGAGGAATCATGTATATCATCTACGTATGAGGAATTATGTATATCATCTACGTATAAGGAATTATCTATCTCATCTACGTGTAAGGAATTTTTTATATCATCTACGTATAAGGAATTATTTATATCATCTACGTATAAGGATTTATATCATCTACGTATAAGGAATTATTTATATCATCTACATGTAAGGAATTATTTATATCATCTACATATAAGGAATTATGTATATCATCTACGTATGAGGAATTATGTATATCATCTACGTATGAGGAATTATGTATATCATCTACGTATGAGGAATTATGTATATCATCTACGTATGAGGAATTATGTATATCATCTACGTATGAGGAATTATGTATATCATCTACGTATGAGGAATTATGTATATCATCTACGTATGAGGAATTATGTATCTCATCTACGTATACGGAATTGATCATGTATTTCATTATGTTGGCATGGTTTAGTTATCTTTTTTGTCGTCTCAACATATGTGTTGTCTTTTAAGTATGTATCAACTATTATTCTGGCTTCTGGGAATGTTATGTTTTTTGTACTTTAATTCCATTATTTCTTTTTCTTTTTTATATGTTTTACATATTTTAGAGAAGATCAGATGATCTTTGCAGTTATCACATATTACTTCATTTATGCATTCTTCTTCAGTGTGGTCTGACTTTTCCACATATTCTTTTTCCTTTAAAGTCTTCTTTATGATGTCCATATTTTTGCCAGTTGAGATGCCTTAACGTAGCTGGAATGTATTGATCGACTTTTATATTAAATATAATTTGGGTATTTTTGGTGTGTTAAGAGTTAATATATATGTATTATCTAGTTATATATATGTATTAGTTATTATTTATATGTATAATATATATCTATAATTTATATGTATAATATATGTGTATTATTTAGTTATATATATGTATTATGTATAATATATATGTATTAGTAGTTATTTTATTGTGTCTTTATGTTGATACGGATGTGGCTGATCACGCTTTGTTTTTTTAATTCAGTTTTTAATTCTGTCTCTGTTGCTAATGGTAGTTTGTAGCTTCGAATCACTCCTTTTGAAGTGTTTAGTCTTTCATGAGAAAAGATTTTGCAATCATACTCATGGAAATTCTTCATTTTAAGTAGAGATTGGGCATCTTTATACTTAGTTACTTCAACTAGTAGGTTTCCATCTTTTTTTTGTTTTGATTTGCTTTTTAAAAATAGTGATATGCCTCTAATTTTTTTCTTTAACTCGAACACTAGGAATCTTAGGAAGTCTCCTTCACCTATAGATGGTATGGTTTTTCTAGTTTTAGATTTTTGTTCCTCATCTGAGCTAGAGAGGTCAGAGTCAGAGAAATGGTTTCTTTTAAGGATTTTGAGGGGGAAATATTTGGGGGGGGGGGTCAGCCATGCATTCTGGAGTTTATTTTTCATCAACCACGCTCCCTACCCACCTTGGAATCCAAAAATGGGACATTCATCTTGACCATGTCGGGGTTATGTGGAGGATATACTCTTTCGGTAAGGAGTTCTCAAGCATTTTCTATTTTCTGCTCATTCTGTCATCAAAAATACATATGTACAGATGAAGTGTTGAGTTTTGGTCTTTCCAATTGATTGATCCTTATCAGTGCCTTCTAGCACTTACTTGATTTGCCTATTTTTGGTAGCGAGGAAAAAAGATGTTGGAATACCTTTGAATTTTGTTCTTTGTTATGGTAATTGGCACTTTGAGTGTAAGTGCTAGGGCTTGGCGTGAATGGCCGATTGGTCAGATCGGGCCTCTCCCACCATCCGTCTAGCCAAAGTAAGAGCTAAAATGATGTGTTGCGGTGCCTAGACTTCTATGCACCCAAGTCTAGGTTAGCTCAATCACCAGGATCACGTTCTAAAGTGTTACAGATAGCAAGCCACGGCTTACTGGTTGCCTCATTGATGGATTTTTACTCTCTACAGGAGGAGCAGTTGGTTTATTCTGATGCCCTATCAAAAGGGTGAGAAGAGAGGGAAAAAAAAGTTTAATACTTCAAGTTATTTGCATCTTCTTATATTTATTTGTGAATTCCGATTTACTGATTTTGTAGGGTAAGGTAGAGATAAAGGTGAAGATTTGTAGTGGATTTTGTTGTTTTTATTCTTAATCCTGCAGAACATGATTTAGCTCTGCGAATTGAAAGGGTTTATGATATTCTTGGTTGGTGTGTTTTAAGTTAGGAAACCAGTATGGAAGTGGGAGTGGCAAAAGAAAAAAGGAAGGGAGGGAGGGAGGGAGGGAGACTGGTTTTTGCTTTGGGCTTTGAAGAACATGATTTAGTTGTGCAAAGAGTAAAAAAAAAAGAAAAAAAGGGGTTAATGTAGGTGCATTTGCACCAGGACACCATCTTCAGACAGCCTGATCTGGTTACACCAGCATACAAGGAATAACAAAGCAAAAATAACCAATTGTTCCAATAGCTACTGGCAACAAAGATTTCATCAACTTATGAAATGAACAGCAATTTAAAGGAAAAAATCTAGTTGTGCTAATAATGATTAGAGACTGGATTCGATAATTTATACAAGGAATAACAAAGATTGAAGGTTAGGCAAGGGAGAAAAGAGGATGGTAGGATAAAATGGTTTTATGCATTGGACATGGGTTAAATGTACATGAGCCTTGCAAATATGTTGGGGAGATATATGTATAGGAAGAATGGCAGGTTTCATGAGGTTAATTTTCAGTTGGCAGATTTTGTTTCATCTTATTTATTTGGGATAATTTTAATTTTAACTTATTTGATAAGACATGTTAATGCTAAAATGTTGGTTGATTTGCAAAGACTATTTTTAATGTATCTATAATATATATATCTATAATATAAAGCTGAATGTGTGTGTGTGTGTGTCTGATCACGAATAGGCTCCTATATGGTTGACTATTTTTAAAAACTGATTACATATAATGATAGATGTATCGAGACACAGGAATGGGTATGTTTGATCCTGCAGAACGGTGGTTCATTAAAATTGTGGGGTTTGCATTCGCGCCTGGTCCACAAAGTAAGGAAATAAAAAATATAAAAATTTAAAAAAAAAAAACGTTTAAAAGTGTTTTTGATATAGATGTACATAAGAATACTTTGATAAGTATGTTTTAATTTAAATAGGGATGGTATAATAAAATTGTGGGGTCTGCATTCGCGCCTGGCCTCCATAGAATGGAAATAGGCACAAACTTTAATAAAGACTTTTCATATCTATCTGCGTAAATATACTTTGATAATTATGTTTCAGTTTGGAGAAATATGGTATAATAAAATTATGGGGTGTTCGTTCACGCCTGACCTCCATAGAATGGAAATGTTTAACAAGGTTTTTTAATATAGATCCACAGAATATTGTGATAAGTGTTTTAGTGTGAACAGGTATGGTATAATAAATTATGGGGTTTATCTATTTTATTTTTACTTTCATCATATTTTGCTTTGGTTTTGATACCCACAAATTCGAAGCTATCTCTTTACAACCCTTCCTTTTCATGACTTATCATACTTTCATAAATCAGAGTCCATTTTCTGTAGGCTGTTTTTTAACCCAGTCAACGACAGGTACTCTTGCTAGTATATATATATATGAATTGCATATACTTAGGTAGCATTTTTTCATTCAGACAGACATTGTTAAAAACAACAGAAAGCTTGTTTAGTAATACCCCAGAACTGGCATACTCTCCTCTCTTTCCCACTGACACTAACACCCCAACTACTATTTAAAAAAACATTTAAAAAAACTTCCCCCAATTCCCTGCAGAGCCTAACACACACACACATTCTTGATGACGCGTAGATGATTACACAAAAAGTAAAAACCACAGACACTTCAAAAAAAATGCTTGAACCATACATCCAGATCTTCAACGTACAGTGATGATCATATTTATTGGCACGGTAAAATAAAAGTTAAATTTTGTCTAATAAATTCTAAAAAAGGGATTAAATTAAAGAAAATAACAAAGTATATTATGTATTTTTAACTGGCCTTTCCGATGCAGCAATCGGATTTTAGAAAAAATAAATAACAAAGGAACAACAAACATAATCGCAAAAAACCCTTGTTCAAAATTATTGGCACGGCTTTGTTTTTCTTTTAGTATCAGTATAATATCAATCAATTTCCGGTTTACGTGCTTTCTGAACTTTTTTATAGCCATATTATGCTTGTTTAACGCTAATTCAGTGAATAATTTTTTTCAGATAATTTTTAGATAGCGATTTATTTAAACTATTATAAGTGACTAAATTATAATTTTCAATCGCCATGGTTAAAACTAAGGAACACAGCGAAGACGTCAGGAAGCTTGTTGTAGCATGCCATACCAATGGGGAGGGCTATAAGATTTCAAAGAAGCTAAACCTTCCCAAATCCACTGTTAGAGCCATAATAAACAAGTTCAAATCGCAAGGCCACGTTATGAGTTTAGAGGGTAGAGGGAGAAAAAGGATTCTTTCCCCAAGAGATGAACGGAAAATTGTTCGACAAGTAAAACAAAACCCAAGGATCTCTGTTGGGGAGATTGTTGATGAACAGAGCACCTCTGGAGTGAATGTATCTCGACATACAGTTGGTAGAGTTTTGAAGAGAGCTGGTTTAAAAGCATGTCGTCCGAGAAAGACTCCCTTATTGAAGCCTATGCACCTGAAAGCAAGGCTAGCCTTTGCAAAACGTCATATTGATAAAGATGTTGCATTCTGGAAACGTGTTCTATGGACTGACAAAACGAAAATAGAGTTATTTGGCCATAATAAAGTGTCTTATATTTACAGAAAATCTGGCGAAGCTTTCCTGCCTAAGAACACCATACCCACAGTGAAGCACGGTGGAGGCAGTTTGATGTTTTGGGGATCCTTTGCTGCCTCTGGACCAGGGCGACTTGTTAAGGTCACAGGTAACATAAAAAAGGAAGATTATGTTAAAATATTGGATGAAAACCTGAAAGACTCTGCTAAAGAGCTCTCACTTGGTCGTCGTTGGTGGTTCATGCAAGATAATGACCCAAAGCATTCGGCTAAACTGACTAAGAAATGGCTTGAGGACAATCATATTAATGTTTTGGAGTGGCCATCACAAAGCCCAGACCTTAATCCAATTGAAAATTTATGGAGAACATTAAAATTGAGGGTAATGCAAAGGAAGCCTAAGAATCTTATTCAATTGGAGGATTATTGTCAGGAAGAGTGGGCTAAAATTACTACTGAAGAGTGCAACAACTTGGTTGTAAACTATGAAAAGCGACTGAGGAAGGTAATCAAGGCCAAAGGCTATACAATTGATTATTAAATAAATCGTGCCAATAATTTTGAACAAGGGTTTTTTGCAATTATGTTTGTTGTTCCTTTGTTATTTATTTTTCCTAAAATCCGATTGCTGCATCGGAAAGGCCAGTTAAAAATACATAATATACTTTGTTATTTTCTTTAATTTAATCCCTTTTTTAGAATTTATTAGACAAAATTTAACTTTTATTTTACCGTGCCAATAAATATGATCATCACTGTATATACAAAAAATTGAAAAAAAAAAAAAAAAAAAAAAAAAAAAAAAAGATATTACTAAGCAGAAGCTTTCTGTTGTTTTTAACAATGTCTGTCATAATATATATATATATATATATATATATATAGTAAGTTATGAAAATATACATGGCAATTAAGCTACAGAGAATATGCTGCGTTTCATTCATCAGGCTTATGCATAAGCCTGATGAATTCTCACAACAAGAATGAAGTGCAGAATATTCTGTGTAGCTTAATTGCCATATATATTTTCATAACTTACTACCTAGCTCTACGTATGTATCTAGCACTGTTGAAGTAAATACTGAAAATTTATGCATAAAATTATATCTTTGTATATTAATTTATGTGGTTAAATGAAATAGTTATATATTCTATCATCCCCCCCCCCCCCGAGCTCTCAGTTGGTTTCAACAAAAAGCAGAGCAATGTTAGCAGCTGGTTTGATTGCTCCATACCTAGCATTACAATCTTCAAAGGAAGAAAATTAAAAAATAAAAAAAAAAGTACATTAGCTTGAAACTTAGAATCACCAAATGGATTTAACATGGCAGCAATTAATTTAGTTAATACCGGCTCTGGCCTTATTGCCTCTTTCAGATTAATTTGTATGAATCTTTATTAATTTAGATTCGTTCTGCAAATAGATCCAGCATTTATCTTTTTATAGAAGTGAAGGGGGTATAGCTTATAAGGTACAGAAATGATCAGAAAATCTTTTTATGTGAAAAAAAACAAAAAAAAACAAAGAACTTTATTTAGTGCATGTGATGCTTTGGTAGACTATATACCTTTTTCACACATGCAATAGCCCAGAGGAGAGAACAGAGGTTTTTACATTGGAAATTAGTAATGCTTATAATAGTATTTGTATATCTGAAGAAAGTATATAGTATGCCAAAATGTCATATGGCTTTTAACACATAAAAAGATTTTCTAGTCAAATACAGAAGACACGAAAGACGTAAATAGACACCCAACAAAAATATTTGGAACCATGAGGTAGCAGTGAAAAATTTGAAATATTGACATTTTGACAGTGCTGTAGATATCAATATATCTAGCGTTTCTCACCATTTATTATGCTAGCGACCGAAGAAGCATTAGAATTCTTAGAGGATCCATATTTTATGTTACTATAAATGTAGATTTAATCAATGTCAAATTGCTGCAAACCTTGAGATTCCACTTTCCATTGTTAAACAGTATGATTTTCTAATTTATCAGCAAAGGAAAATAATTAATATTATCTTGCCAAGATCCATGAAGATCCTTTGACAGGAGTATTCATTATTAATGATAAGAGTATCTATTTGCTTCTCTCTCTCTCTCTCTTTCTCTATGTGTATGTGTGTGTGCGTGCGCCTGTGTTTAAGGAGTACTTTTCACCCACAATACATTCCAGTTTAAAATAAACTAACAGAATCCATATGCCAGAATTACCTAGAGAAAATAAAAAATATTGCTTTTATTAAAAAAGTAAATAAATATTATAGTATCATTCTTGAAAAGAAATCATGAAAGAATTCATTTCACTATAACTTAGGTGATTGAAATAGAACATGGGCCCATATCTTCACGTTGCCCGGAGAAAATATAAAATACTGATTTAAAATACCAAAATGTGTTATTTAAACATATTTTCTCAGTGTAGACTGCTTTCTCTTTTACTGATGGAAGACAGAAAAGACAGATAGTATACTACACTTTAATGGTAATGCTATTTCAAAAAGGAGAAAAAAAAAGGAAAAAGAATTGTAAAATTGGCAAATATTTAAATCGAAGGCAGAGTTGGAGATGGCCAGTGACAATTATGAAAAGTGCTGCCAGTTAAAAGTAAATGTACTATTCTGCATGACGCTTTTTAAATTAGTAAATATGCTAGGATTACTGGTTTATTTCCTAGATGACAAGTTTTATTTGATCATGAACAAGAGTAAAATCTGTGACTTTAAAAAAGACTTTAAATAAAATATAAATTAAAATTTCAGTTTAAAAATATAATTTGTGCCTTTTTGTAACACATGTTTATTTCAGAAAACATTGAAAATATTTAGAAATCTGAAATTAAGTTTTGGATTTTTTTGACATTACAATATCCCAGAAATCTGAGTATCAACTTTTGTGAAATAAATAATAAATATTTAAATTTTATAGCGAGAGACAGAGACAGACAATGACTTCCTTTCATTGGATTCTTAAATTGATCAAATATTTCCAACTTTCAGCCCTTACTTTTTACAATCACAACTATTTGTTAGACAACTGGCAGTTAAATATTTTTTCAAAATCTTATTTCAACCGGCTAAATTTTTTAATTTTTACTTTCTATTGTTTTTTTTTTTTTTTTTTTTTTTTTGGGGGGGGGGGTCTTATTGACCATGTTCCAGCTTTATGCCATATTTGCAATGCCAGTATATGGATTCTACTAGTATATATAACAGGACAGATTTAAAATGTTTATGAATATTTTATTTTCTATGATTTATCTTTATAGGTTGAGAAGGAAGTTCTTGCAGAATTTATCATTATGATTTCAAATGATGTATTTTCAAATAAGTTTTCAGTATAATACCTTTACTTTATACATAAAAGAGCGTTTTTCACTTTAAATCGTTTAAATTACAATCGTTTTGAAAAAATTGTTTTCTTTTCAGAAAGTTGAATACAACGTGGCAAAATCTGTACACTTTTCTTATTTCACTTCAAGCTAAGCTGAAAAGCTGCTGAAACAGCTCACAATATTAAAGCATTTGATCCAGGAACAACTACTGAACGCACAGCATAATAGTGGTTTAAGAAATTTCATAGTGGCGACGAAAGTCTTGAAGATGGTGAGCATAGTGGTCAGCCACCGGATGTTGACAACGATCAATTAAGAGCCTTAATCAAAGCCAATTCATGCACAACTGTTCAGGAAATTGTTTCTGAATTAGACATAATGCAAACAATGATTTCCAACCACTCGAGAGATTGGAAAGACAAAAAACTTCTTTTATGCAACAAGAACAACCCATTTCTCGACTGGGTTGTGACTTACGATGAAAAGTGAATTCTTACGACAATTGGCGATGCTTAGTTCAGTGGTTAGACGCCGCTGAACCTCCACAACACTTTCTGAAGTCAGAGTTGCACCAAAAGAAGCCATGCTGACTGTTTGGTGGTTTGCAACCAGTCTCATCTATTAGTTTTTTTAGTGCAGACAAAACCATTATGCAAAAAATGGTATCAACAAATGAAATGCATCCGAAACTTTGACAACACTCAGCATTAGTCAACCGAAAAGCCCAATTCTCCTCCACGACAATTCCCAACCACATGTTACTCCAAACCAATGCTGCAGAAGTTGAACAAATTGGACAATGAAACTCTGCCTCATCCGCCCTACTCTTCAGACCTCTCACCTACCGAACTACCACTTTTTCAAACATCTTGACAACTTTTTGCATGAGAAATGCTTCAAAAACTTAAGCGATATCAAAAATATCTTCAGCAACTTCATTGCTATCAGAACGCAAGATTTTTACGTTACTGGCATAAATACACTTGTTTTGTGTTGACAAAAGTGTGTTGATTCTGATGGTGCTTATTTTGATCAATAAATTTTTGTTTGAGCCGAGATATGTTAATCTGAATTTAAAAATTAAAAACAACAAGAACTTTCTTGACAACTTGATGTTTAAAAGAAGCATAGAGATTACCATTAGGATATCTGGAGTGAGTTCTTCCAGAGGTGCTCTGTCAGGGTAGACTAAAAACTGAAACAATGTTGATCCATCTTCACAGGGCAAGTTAGTTTGATCATCGGCTGCAAAGATAATTAAAAACATATCTAAACAACTGAATTGCTAGTAAAATGTGAGAAATAAAAACAATCAAAAGAAAACGTTGGGTTCGATGGGATCATTAATTATTAAGTCTTTTCCATCTTAGGATTAAATTTTCACTGCTATACTTGTAAAGTCAGTGTACAATTGTAATGTTTCATGGGGTACTAGTTTGTTTTGTTTGTTTTTTGGGGGAGGGGGGACTATTGAGTGCTACCGTTACACTTATTAATCTGTTTACTGCATTTATTGTATGTGTGTGCGTGTGTGTGTTTACAAAAATGTATTTTTCAATAAAACTAAACATGAAACGTTTATAAAAAAATAGTATATAAGATAAATTTTATGGTCATTTTTTTCCATATCGTTTTGTTCCGTTTTTCATATAACATTTACACTATCTGTTGAAGATGATCTTATGCTTTAACATAGCCAGCAACTTGACATAAAATTGTACATTTGAATTGCAAGTGTTTTTTTCTTTTAAAAGTGATATTGTCTGTTTCATTAAGGAAGATTTCTTGCAGAAAGATGTTTTGGTTGAAAAGATGTGTAATTTCTTCATGGTTCGTTTTCACACTTCTGTAATTCTATTTCAGTATTTTTGTTATTTTCTTTGTCATCTATTATATAAATTTCAAACATCTGTTTGTGTGTTCTTATGCCTGCTAAAAACTTTTGCCAGCAACATCGGACCGGGTCAAAATCAATACCATCAGAAAGAGTAATTCCTCGGGTGCATTTGTGAAAATAAGAAAAGAAAGATTAATTCTGTGGTTGTTAACTAGACCATTTTTTGGAAGGGGTGGGAGGGGGTCACTTTTTGCATTGTGATTTTTGCAAATCAGCACATGTATCAAACTGAAACTATGTTTAAAAACGTGACAGCCTGTGTGTTAGCCAGTAACGTTTTTCGCTTCTTTTCTTCTTTCACATTTCAGGTTCGAACCCAGCGGTTGCGGCTCTTTTTTTTTTTTTTTTTTTTTTTTTGTATGTGATTCCATTCTTTTGTGGGGGGGTATCAATAAAAATGCTTCATGTTCATTAATGTTCATCTTCTGTTCTGTCTCCACTGGGATCTTCAGACCACTTGGTTGTATCAGTTAAGATAAAAACAGAAATGTACTAAGTCCTCAGACGTACCTCTACATTGTACAATATATTGATACTCTATGCCTGACTGGGATAGATCCTGTACATTTATATCAGATCTTACATCTACATTCCATGTTTTAAAAGAATGTGACCTCTATAGTATCAGACCTGATGACACAATTATGTCAGATGTTGCTAAGTTTTATTGACATTTTGGTTGTGAGACTATTTTCAATCCAATTTAGAAAGATTTTAGTCCATTTAATGGGACTTTCAACTCTTTAATTAAATAGTTGAAGTCTTTCAGTTGGTTTTAGTTTTTTGAACTATGTTAACATAAATATCTTTCATGTAAGCGATCATCATCTTTGTTTCTAAGAATATTTCGTTTTTGGTTATGTAACCTCAAATTTTGTTCTTACATTGGTGCATAATGCAGATTTGAGGTAGGATGGATTCCAGAGAAATTTCAACACATGGTAATGTGTGAACTTTCTATTATTTTGTACATTTTCCACATATTTCTAACCTGAAATATATATTGATATACCTTTTTCTTTGATGTAGTCTTTATCAGTTTTTTTTTATTTGAAAGGTGTTGAAAGATCTGTTCTCCATTTTTTTCTTTTTTATGATCCTTTTTACATGAGTGAGGCCCTGATTTTTTTATTCAGATTTTATTTCTTCCAAGGTGTACAGAAAAAGTTCTGCTCCTTATTAATTATATTGATGAATTAAAGGATTCATGGAGATAGATTTTTATATTGGCTTTATGAAGGGTCTTTTTAAGTTGTAATTTATCTGCATAGTTTTCTTAAAACTCCACAAGTGATGTGTAAGGTTCCATTTTAAAGTTTTTGATATTTTTGGTGTGATTCTGTTGGAGAGCACCTTCTGAACCAAGAATGACATTTTTGTCAATGGTTTATTATTGCTTCAAGCACAATTAATGGGGGAATATTTTAATTTTGTACTCACTCTGAATCTGAGTTCATATAAGATCTTTAGATGTTTATGGGTCTGAATGATTTTTAACTTGTTACATCAATCAAATTTCCTACCCAGCAAAATTGGTACATAACAAGGGAAAAACTAATTTGTCTTGTCATGACAGGGTTATGTGGAAGATATACTTATTTTAGGAGGAGGCCTTGAACTCACATTCTATCATATATTAGAATGCCTGGGCTTAGCAACCATATAGTTCCTTTCCAAATTGATTGGCTTTCAACCATCACTTTCCATCATGTATTTTGGAATCTATGTTTGTGGGTGAAACTCTAAACTGTTAGTCATAAGTTATACATGATAGAATTTGGCACGACAATGTCTTCCCTATTTAGTTTCATAGTTATCAGCTGTTAAGTCAGCAGGATCCCTTGATGCACTCTGCGTATTCTACAGTCCCAGTAAACAGGGCGATATTTCAAACTGAAATATGACAGACTAACTAATTGATCTACAGACAAAGCATCTTGGAGATATGAATACATTTTAAGAACACAAGAAATAATTGTTTGCTATGGAAATGCATAAAGATTCATAAAGTTCCTGGCTATTGGAGGAGACATGCCAAAAAACAAACAAACAAAAACAATAAGAACTTATTTTTGTTTTCATGGTAGTTTGATTGCAAAAGAGCGCCATTTTCTTTTTGTTAGATGGAGACAGGAGAAATTCTAACCTGACTTGTTCTGTGAACATCTTAGAACATATGTTTCAATTCTGCCAAGTTCAATGACAGCTTGTCCCATGACAGAGGTTTTATCTGAAAAGATGTGTTGGTTCAGCAATTCTGCTAAGTGCGTATGAAGAAAACCCTGAAAGAAAAACAAATGCTTACTTCCAAATTTTAACTGACAAGGTTCTCATTCACAAACAAATGATTAGAGAGAATAATTCAAAAGTTCACTGGATTACCTGCATTAGATTACTTAGGGGGGGGGTGCAAGTCCATAACACCTCCACTTCCATGTAAAAAAATAAACAAATAAAAATAGAAAGAAAATATACTCCAAAAATTATGTAAATTGATAAGGTAGTTTTATTTTAAAATTTGAAAATTCAATTTGACAATCAACAAACTGAATGCTATTTTGCATGACAAGGGAGATAATTTCAAATAACCAAGTAAAAATGATAAAGAGAAAACTGCATTTATCTGCCACTGAGGTTTATTTCACTTTAATGTGATGTTATTCAGACTTGTAAATGCTTCTGGGGTCTTCCAGGAATTGATGGTAAGAAGAGTTTGCATTATCATATTTGACAATTTCCTTTATAATAAAATGATTGCAGAAATTCTCCTCTGGACCAAAGTATAGTAGGTTTGCAACAACAGATGCCACATATAAATTCAATACATCTAGGCTAATAGCCACTATCTTATGCAGTTTTTGAACACCATTATAGACAGATTCATTTAGTCCTAACACTGCTACTAGTTGTCACCGGGACCAATTCAACATTTTCCACAGACCGTGTTATTACACCTATTATAACTGGCCCATAGATGCATAGACATATCATTTTTCCAATTTCCAATTCATAAATAATAATGGCTCCCTTTCCAAATTCCATCCATTCTGATTAGTTGAGCTCTGAAAATTTTCATGTTCCGGAATTCTATTCTTCCCTTTATAAACAAATGATTAATAAAATTAAAAATATGGTGTCACAAAGAGATATTATTTAGCCCAGTGATGCCGCTGATACAAAAAAAAACACAATTTTAGTTGTTAAAACAATCGCAAAAAAAGTAAATAATAAATGAATAAATGAATAAATAAACAATACAAAATTTAACTTTTTTGGAGAAAAATAAATACATATAAATATTCAGTAAATTTACACATGCATGTGTTTGGTTCAGCGTGCATTTGAAAACAAGAACACAACTTTTGTTAATACTTTGAAAAAAAATAAATATAAATAAACAATACAAACTGCAACTTCTCTGGAGAAAATTAACTATATGAAGATTTTCAGTAAATTTACAGTATATTTACATTTATTTATTGCATTTCTATTTTTCCCGTATTTTTGTTTCTAGTTTTTGTTTACATATTCGTTGCTGCCAGAATCATGCATGTGTGTGAAAACAAAAACACAACTTTTGTTGTTAAATACTTTGCAAAATAATATAATAAATGTAAATAAACAATACAGTCTGCAACTTTTGAGAAAATGAAATATAAAATCAGTAAATATAAAGTATTGTTTTTTCATTTATTGTCCTTTCCCCCCCCCCCATAAGTTTCTGGGTCAAATTATGAGGGGTGCTCATTGTACAGGCCAACCGATAAAAAAAGGTGCTTCTTCAATATTGTAGCGAAATCAGACAGCTGAAAAGTGGATTTTATTCAAAAACATATTTATAATTACTTACACTTTTCATCAATTTCAACAAAAACCAATGTTATTTATCTAATTGTCACGTCACAATTAGTTAAATCTTTCATGATTCAACAAAACAAATGAGTTTGACTATGTTTTGTCATGTGACATTTGCAGTAAAGGCATGAGAAATAGCTTAAATTTCTAATTCCTTCAAAAACTATTTCCTTTAATTATTAATTTATACCTTATCGCCTTGTGTGCATTTTGGATATTTTCATTACTGCGACATGGTATTTCATTAAATACTACATCAATATTTCGATTAATACAGTACTGAACAAACAAAATTACATTTGAAAGCAATATTCATATTGAGAACAAACATAAGAAACATACATTTTTTGCCTTTTTGTTTTTTGTTTGTTTTGAGCCACAGCTATACATGCACACCAGATACAACTAGTAATACAATGAAAGACCACTAGCAGCATATAGATAAGGTACTGAGTATTTTGTGCAAACATAATCTTAAGTTACAAAATGCGAGTTCTTCAAAAAAGGAATTCAGTATCTGGGATTCAAAGTTAGTGACAGGGTTATACACAGCCAGATCTGTATAAAATCAATTTTGATTCCAAATTAATTGTGTTTTAAAGTATGGAATATTTCACTAAAAAAATAATGTTATTCAAATAAACTTTAAGTTGTAATAAAATATATTTGGAATATTAAATTTTTAAACAATAAACAAACAAAAGTTAATTTAGAATGAACAAATACCTTAATAGTTTTAACAAAACAGTGGTAGGATTGACCTATGATGTCGGTTGGAAAACAAAGGAGAGATTTTTAGATATACACTTAAGTAGACAGTCAGAGTGAGAGAAAGGACTCAGATAGCAGATGGGAGTTTTTGGCTTTTGTTATGATCTGGTTTTATATAATTGTTATGATCTGGTCTTATAACCACATAGAAGTTGTTTAGTGGGACAACTAACAAAAATGCAAGAACAAAAAAAAAATGTTCTCAATCACTGTGAAAATGTTTCCAATCACTGTTAATTTGGAAACAAACAAGGAAACACAAAAAGTTGTCTGGTATTACTACTTCACAGAAAATGATTTTCTTTCAGTATCTGGCAAGATCCAAGGAACCTGCAAACTAAGGTTAGTAGCCCATTACCAAACAGCAAATAATGTGCTTATGTTGATGGAACTGTCATGGTTGTTGAACTGTTCAGATTATAAATATGTTGTCGTGTTATCACTAGCATACATAAACGCTAGACAATATGAACCATGTATATATATGTACACATTACATGTATATATAGACTAGACGGTACTCACAGCAAAGATACAGCCATGGATACAAATTACATTGACTTGAGAGCAGATTATATATATATATATATATATATATATATATATATATATATATATATATATAGTAGCAGCGTGTGTGTGTCAGCCCATACCAGTAAACCGATCATGACCAACCCTCACAGCATGATGGTGTCCCACCTCGTGATAGTGCACACCATTTTTCAAAGTAAAGGTAAAGGAGATAGTCTCTGTATATTATATATACTCTCTTACAGCACACATCACTAGGCTGATTATGACTAAACCAAACATGATGATGGTCTCAGACCTAGGGATGGTGCACACTATTTTTCAAGATCAAAGTCAAAAGTTAAGGTCAGGATTTTGCTGTACATTTCACGGGTACCTGAGCATACAGCAAAGCCACGCACAAAGTGCAGGTATCTTTGCTAATATACATATGTCATACACCCACAACTATATAACTGAATTAATCAGACAATTGTTCTCATCTAGAGTGCTATTTGCACAATGTTTCAGTTGATGTAACCTCTGACCTTCTTCAGGTATAAAAGTTGCCATGTTTGGCAAAGAGGAAAAGGAGTGGAAAGGGGGTTAGCTCTACACTCCAAGGTTACATCTTTTTGTTTTAATGGAAAGTAAATTTACAAAAACATTATAAAGTCAATAAAATTATCCATCAAAAAGCTAGGGGATATTATTTCCAAATTATTTATGGCTAAAATTTTAATAAGATCCATTGACCAATTGTAAGTTCTTAGAAACATAAAATTACAAAAACAAGATGGTTGCCAGTGAGACATAATATTAAATAATTTAGAAATGATACACACTAGTGTTTAGCTTGATAATTTTATTAACTTTATGTTTTATAAATTTACTTTCAACTAAAACCAAAATGCAAAACCTCGAAGTGTAGAGCTAATTCCATTTCCCCCCCCCCCCTCGCTTTTCTTTTTGCCAAACCTGGCAACTTTTACACCTAAAAATGTCAGATATTACATCAATCAAAAAGTTATACAGTATAGATAACACTTAAAATCCAAATATTTTCTCTTTGTTTGAAGTTTTCTCCCCTTGAGTGGAAACTCTTCTCGGTGAGAGTCAAAGAGTGGTCTCTGTTTATGTTTATTAAATTGCCATCGCTAATAACGTATTGCACCTGTTAAATCATATCTACACTTATCTTTAAAGGTATATAAGTGTTAAGTAATATTTAACACCTGTCTTGAAAGTCTCCAGAGAGACAAGTCACCAATAAAATTGGCTGAATTTTTTTTTCCTTTTAAATGTATAAATTAATTCATGCAAACCTACTGCCAAACAAAAGCTAAGACGAAGAATAAGATTTCCGGTAGGTAGCCAAATCTGAAGAAGTCCTGAGATAAAGAGCAAATTTAATAAATAAATCAAGAAGTTCAACAGCAGCAACAAGACGATGACTTACCCAATGCATGTCTCCATTCCAAGCTAAACCAGCAGCTATTAGTAAACCAGGCCAACAGAATGGGTAGTGGGTCAGATAGCCACGGCCTGTCCAATTGCAAACAAGCATGCCTAGGCCAGATTGACTAGAGGCACATTTCACAGAATTAAAAATGTTATAGATAGCAGCTTCAGGACACCCAGCAAGGCTATTCCAGGCAGCGGTGCCTGGACAGACAATGAAGCCATGCCTAAAAATAAAAACAAAAAATGCAAACATTGATAAAAGGCAGAAAGTAAATTGTGGTTGGTGAAATATTTTGCAGGTTTTCACTGTTAACCTCATCAGAATCCCATTATTTAGCTGAATAAACCAATTACTGATCTCATTTGATTGTTACATTTGCACCCACAATCAAGAAACAAAATCAAGTCTATACATACATGTAGGTGTTCATGTGCTGCTCTTTTTGTTTTTGGTATTGATTGCTGTTTCATGAGTGACTGTGTTGTTTAGTGGTTGACGATCATTCAATCAACTACAACGAATAAACTTTTCATGCATGAAATACACAAGAAGACTTTGCTAAGTTCTTCAAGGTTTCATTGGCAAGAATTTATTTGAGGAGAGAGAGAGAAACTACATAACTAAAATTCTAAAATTATTTCCTTCTTACCTTAGTTTTCTAACTTGAAAATTGAGAGATGCAGACATTGAAATGATATTCACATTATTCTGCATTATTGCACCAATATGCCATGTCTCATCCACAGTTTCGAGAGCAAGACTGACAGAAACTCTTCTTTTTGTTGACACATCATGATCATTCAATTATGTTTTGTCTAGGGAGTTTGATCTGTTGACACCCACTTACTGAGATCACCATTTCTGGGTACAATTCAGGTAGGTTATTCTGATATGTACTACTGTGACCTTTATCCAAATTCATACTAGCTAACTTAATAACTATTTATTGGTATAGGGTCCATACTAAGATGTGTCAGGACAGTAAGAAATTAGATTTTTAAAAGGTTTTCCAAGTGGAATGCATTGAAAGCAAGCACATACCAACTAATGTGTGTGCGTATATATATATATATATATACGCACACACATTCGTACGGTCGTTCGTACATCTAAACAATATGATATAAATGCGGGGGTGCCCCAGGGTTCTATCCTTGGACCTCTATTGTTCCTGATATTCATAAATGACCTCCCCGACAACATTGCCTCTGAGATGGGTATATATGCTGATGACACTACACTCTATGGCAGGCACGACAGGAAGACGAATGAACATATTTCTAAAGAAATGGCAGAAACACTAGAGGAAGACCTCCAATCTGTAGTGGAATGGGGACAAAAGTGGTTGGTCGCGTTCAATGCTGCCAAGACTAAATTAGTTTCATTCAATAATTACAAGAAACCCTCTCTACCACCCATAGCAATGGCCAACGACTCTTTATCTGAGAGTCCATCTTTCAAACTCCTTGGCCTAACGTTCACAGGAAACATGAGTTGGAACAATTACATTGAAGGCATTGCCAGGGCCACTGCAAGAAAGGTGGGCTCTCTCTACCGTGCTAGAAAACTACTAACACCCGAAAGTATCCTGTACCTCTATAAGGCCACCATTCGCCCATGTATGAAGTATTGCTGCCACATCTGGGCTGGTGCATCTGCTACTAGTCTCTCGCTCCTTGACAAGGTTCAAAAGAGAGTCGCAAACCTGATAGGCCCTGAACTGGCATCTAAGCTTCAGCCTCTGTCCCATCGACGAAATGTTGCATCCCTCTGCCTTTTCTACAAGTATTTTAGTGGTGAATGCTCTGACGAACTGCAATCACTTGTACCCCCACGACATGAGCACCCTCGACAAACCCGACAGGCTGCTAAATCCCACCCCCACACTGTAGAGATCCCTAGATGTAAAAGATCTTTTTACTCCAATAGTTTCTTCCCCAGAACCGCTAGACTCTGGAATTCCATTCCAGGTCCCTGCTTCCCCAACAGTACTGACGTGCAGAAGTTCAAGTGTAACGTGAACCGACACCTTGCTGCCCAAATCCCTACATAGTACCCCAGTAGTTGTTGCCCCTGATAGTAGCCCCCTACACCAAAGTGGCAATTTGCCTTGTTTGGGGTGAAAATGTAATAAAAAAAAAAAATATATATATATATATATATATATATATATATATATATATACTAGCATGGATACCCGGCCTTGCTCGATGGACATAAAATTCGGTTTGGACAGAGCTGCTATACTAAGGATATTGAGCAACCCCCCCCCCCCCCAAAAAAAAACGGTAACTGAGAACCTGGAATCCCCCCACCCACCCAAAAAAAAATGAATCAAAACAACTTTTGTTTTAATCCAAACAGCAGGAAGTGCCTGTGCGAGCGCAAAAAAAAAAAAAAATAAATAAATAAAAAAGGCAGGCTCAAACCTGGAACGCGAAAGGAAAGAAAGAAAGAAAGAAAGAAAGAAAAAGGTAAGTCGCAAATGCTTTTGCTCACCAGACCATAAAAACTTATGAAATCATGACCCTGAAAAAATAACGTTTATAAACATAAACACGTATGTAATTTGCAAAAATGTTGTAGTTTGTTGCAATATTTTGGACCTATTAATGGGGTATGATCCCACACAGTCGGATGATTCTATTTATAAACGATGCTGCTAAGAACTGACGAATCAAATTAATTCACGTTCTGCTACCAACCAATCAGAAACCAGAATTGCTACATAAATATTTAACCTTTTCTGGAGCAATTTCACATGTTCTTTCCCCGGGTTTCGACTGTCTGTGGAACTGTCTACTACAAACAAGTCACCTCCCAGGACTTGTGTGTAACAGCGAACCATCTGAAACTGTTCTGAAACTCAAAATGGCTTACACTTCTGAAGGTTATGGGCCCAGTGTGCGTCTTTATTTCGATGGATCTGAATCAAAATTCGAATTGTGGCAAGTTAAATTTCTGGGATATCTACGAATCCAAAAGCTACACAAAGTACTACAAACACAACCTGAAAACAGAAACGACCCCGACTTCATTGAAAAGAACGCAACTATCTTTGCGGAATTAATGCAGTGTTTAGATGACCGAAGTCTATCACTGGTAATGAGAGAAGCCCTGGACAACGGCTGCAAAGCATTAAACATATTGAGAGAGCATTATTTATCGAAAGGAAAACCCAAAATTATTTCTTTGTACACTGAACTGACCTCTCTAAAACGAATGGAAGCCGAAACTATTACTGATTATATTATAAGAGCTGAGACAACTGCAAATTCTTTAAAAATGTCTGGTGAAGTTATAAGTGACAGTCTGTTAATTTCCATAGTCCTTAAGGGATTACCGAGTGATTTCAAGCCATTTACCACCATGATAACCCAGAAAGAAAAACCCATGACTTTTAGCCAATTCAAGGTAGCACTCAGAAGTTACGAAGAAACTGAAAAAATGATCACAGAAAAAAACGAATCCACAAATATCATGAAATTTAAAAATACACACATAAAAACACCAAAATCAAATTATACCCATGCCAGGAATAAAAAACGCAACTTTGCCAAAAGCAGGTTTTTTCCTAAGAAAAGTACAAAAATTATTTGCTATAATTGTGGACAACCTAATCACAAGAGTTTCCAATGTAGATACAGGACTCAAAATGGCGACTACATTAAAAATGTAGAGAGCTCTGTTAGCGAACATACATTTTTATTTTCGTGTACATTTGATGCGTCAACAAGCAATAATAATTTTCTTGTCGATTGTGGGGCCATGGCACATGTGATTACAAAGGAATTTGATTTTATCAATTTTGACCTCAACTTTAAGCCTCAAAATCATTTTGTAGAACTAGCTGACGGGAGTCGAGTCAATGATACCGTTTTGAAAAGAGGCAATGCGAAAATCTCGCTAAAGAACAATAAATGTGAATTGTGTTTCTGTATTCTAGAAAACGCTCTTCTAATCCCAAAATTTAAACAAAATATATTTTCTGTACAAGCTGCCACAAAACAAGGTGCAAATATAAACTTTAGCCCCAATAAATCAAAACTGGTATACCCGAATGGAACTGTATTCGACATTAAAGAAAATGGAAGACTATATTATTTAAATAGCGTAGTCCCATCAAAAACCGCCTGCCATGATCTACAGACATGGCATAAAATTCTTGGACACTGCAATATTCCTGATATCAAAAAGTTGCCGACTGTAGTTGATGGAATGCAAATACAAACATCAAAAACCTTCAACTGCGATGTCTGTACGCAAGGGAAAATGACAAACTATCAAAACAAGATACCAGACAAAAAGGCCAAAAAAAATCCTATCAATGGTGCATTGTGACTTGAACGGTCCCGTAGAACCGATGGCCAGAGAACATTATAGATATGTGTTGAATTTCGTAGATGACCATTCAGGTTTGATAATGGTTTACTTTTTAAAGAACAAATCTGATACCCTGCTAGCAACTAAGAAATATCTGGCCGACATGGCCCCCTACGGTGAAATCAAGTGTATTCGCTCTGACAACAGTACGGAATTTACCAATAAAGATTTGAACTTTTACTAATTAACCATCATATCAGGCATGAAACATCAGCTCCTAGATCACCACACCAAAACGGGACTGCTGAACGTGCGTGGCGGACACTTTTTGAAATGGCAAGATGCCTACTCATTGAATCAAAACTCAATAAAAACCTCTGGACGTATGCACTTATGGCGGCAGCCTATATACGCAACAGGTGCTTTAACAAAACACTATCTAAAACTCCATATGAATCTTTCTGCGGTAAAAAACCAAATTTAAGCAGAATGCATATATTTGGTTCAACTTGCTTCGCATATATGGAGAAAAAGAGTAAATTGAATATTAAAGCCGACAGAGGTATATTTCTTGGATACGATAAAAACAGTCCAGCGAATTTAATATTTTTTCCCGAAAAAAATCAAATAAAAAGAATCCGGTGAGTAAAATTCAGACACGTTTAATTTTACAGACGAAAACCCGTCATATGAAGAGGATGAAATTATATTACCTCAAATAATTAGAACAAACGAAAACAATAAAAATGACGGAGACGAGAGTGTCCATGATGATGATGAAGTCGAAAGATATCCCAAAAGAAATAGAAGACGACCCGATTTTTTTGTGGTCGACAATATAAAAGATTATCAAATCGACTATTGCTATTCAATGGAAAATGCGCCAAAAAGCTTCAACGAAGCAATTAATTCAGAACATTGTGATGAATGGAAAATTGCCATGAAAAAAGAAATAGATGCCTTAACCGAAAATGATACCTATACAGTAGTGTTTCTCCCAAGAGATAAACATGTTATTTCTACCAGATGGGTCTTTACAAAAAAGAGTACAGCATCAGGCGTAGAACAGTTCAAAGCAAGATTTGTTGCTAAGGGGTGCTCTCAGATTTACGGTAAAGAATACTTTTCTACGTTTTCGCCGACCACAAACCTAACGACAATCAGAATTTTACTGCAAGTCGCATCACAATATGACCTAAACATCCATCAAATGGACGTAAAAAATGCTTATTTGAATGCCCAAAAAGACTGTGAAATTTATATTACCCCTCCAGAGGGATTTATAATGAAAAATAAAAATAGCGTGTGGCGACTTAACAAGTCATTATATGGTCTAAAGCAGAGTGCTCAGTGTTGGAACACAGTATTCCATGATTATATTATTAAACAACAATTTAGACAATGCGCTGTAGACCCCTGTTTATATACCCAACACAAAGACGATAAACTACTGATTTTGGTTTTGTGGGTCGATGATATTTTGATCGCATCAAATTGTGACATAATGATGTTAAGAACAAATTAAGTAAAAGATTCAAAATGACCGATCTTGGCAAAATATCCTGGTTTCTGGGAATAGAATTTACTCAAAGCAAAGGACTTGTTACGATGACTCAATCGAGATGCATCAACAAAATACTATCAAAATTTGGAATGGGAGAGTGCAAGAAATACTCTACACCGATCGAAAATGATATTAATAAAAATATACACGGATAAAGCTACGTTTTTTCTCAAAACTTGTTGGTGAATTCGACTGAATAATTTTTTTTTTCTTTCACTGCCCTGTATGTTTATAGATTTCTATATATTAAAAATACAGACCAGCGAAGTTCCACTTATGAGAAGGCTCTTACATTTTTGCATGAATATCAGCGGAAAACCCTAGGGGTAATGCTCAGAGTATATAGATTTCTATATATAAAAAAAAAAAAAAAAAAAAAAATTAGTTCTGGACAAGATGTTAAACTGTATCCATTTTATTTGTATTAACACTTTAACCTAAAACTTTAAAAAAAAAAAATCTTTGTAATTTTCCTTTTTGACATTTGAACACAATTAAAAATGGCGTCTTTTTAAATGCTAAAATTCTAAGATCCAAATGATTTCTAATTTTTGTTATGTCTAAGTAAATATAAAAATATATATTTATTTTTGAGCAGAACAAACACAAGGGACTTCCCTATTATAAAAAATAGGGAGGATGTTGCAATATTTTGGACCTATTAATGGGGTATGATCCCACACAGTCGGACGATTCTATTTATAAAAAATGCTGCTAAGAACTGACGAATCAAATTAATTCACGTTCTGCTACCAACCAATCAGAAACCAGAATTGCTTCATAAATATTAAACCTTTTCTGGAGCAATTTCACATGTTCTTTTCCCGGGTTTCGACACGGTAAGAATATTTTGTTCTGTGGAACTGTCTACTACAAACAAGTCACCTCCCAGGACTTGTGTGTAACAGCGAACCATCTGAAACTGTTCTGAAAGTCAAAATGGCTTACACTTCTTTTTTTTCTTATTTTCACATATTATGCATTCAAGGGATCACTCTTTCTGATAGTACCGGTTTCAACCTGGTCCTATGCGGCTGACGAAAATTTTTAGCTGACACACACAAACCAATGTTTGAGATTTATATAATAGACTAACGGGGATACTCGGCATTGCCCGGGGGGATTTTGAGGTGTGTGTTGAGCACAAAAAAATAGTGGTAGTAGGCAGGCAGGCTCAAACCCGTGATGCGAAGGCAGCAAAAAAAAGTGAAAGAAAACCTGATATCTTACCCCCTACTCCACAACGCGACCGGAGGTGTAAAGCGTTCAAATTTAATGCCATCATCATCATGATGGGCTCCTTGTCCGAACCAATGTGACTCTTCCTCTCCAGAGTTTCCTGTCCTCCATCAGCTGCCCCAGACCCTCAGGTTCACAGTTGGTGTCGTGTGCTATTTGTTGGATGTACGTGGATCTAGGTCATCTTCCGCTTGCGCGTCTATGTCGTGGAGTCCATAGCAATACATCACTCACTAATTCATGCTTGCTCCTCAGACAATGACCGGCAAATCGTAGGCGTCTTTCTCTGATGGTATTAGATATGGCTGGTAGATTGCCATAAAGTTGCTGCTTCGTGGGATGATTTTGCCAAGATATATTTAATATTGTTCTTAGAATACGGGTGTATGTGCCGTCTAGTTTTCTTTCCAATCTTTTGGTGAGTGTCCAGGTGGTAGCACCGTAAACAAGGACAGACTCTACCACTGCTCAGAAGAACTGCCCCTCAGTTTGTCAGCCAGTCTCGAAGTCCACACTGAATGTAGCCCATCCAATGCGGTCCATGTCCTCGAGATGCGAATTCTGATATCTCTCTCCGTGGAAACTATGTTGCTGCCCAGATACGTAAACCCAGCAACCTCCCTCAGCGTTGATCCAACCAAAGCCCGATTTCTCCCTTCACATTGAAAGTCATAAACTTTGTCTTATCCGCATTTATGTGGAGACCAATGTCATTTGCAGACTTTTATAGCTTACGTAACACTGTTTGCGCATCAGCAGTGTTGTTCGCAAACAAAGCAATATCGTCTGCGTGATCTGCATCAGTTATGTGTGCTGATTGATGACGTCTGCTCCTGGATTCATTTAGGGTGAAGCCTAGCATGTTGTGTATATCAACAGAGGTGCGAAGTACAAAGTCAATCAAAAAAGTCAATCAAAAGATGACTTGCAGAAATGGCGTTGCTTTTAAACCTCCCACGAAGGTCATTTTTAATGTGGGAAGAAAACCAGCTCCCCCAAAAGAGTGGGCATTCTGCAGTATCCAAATAAATAGTAATTGTCTCAGTATGAAGCGTTTCTCCTAAATTGACCAAGGACCAATTACAGAACAGATACAACCTGGCGAAGACCAAGAGTTGTTGATTGCGTTTGATTAGTTTTGCTTTAAATACACGAAAAAGACAAAAACACTCGAAACGAGGGAATTTTTTAAAACTCGATCAAAAACAGATAGACGATGTCCGTTTGCAAATCTGAGATATTATGATCTAGGAAGTATAAGAAAACTTCTCCTGTAATCTAACCAACATGAGAACTCCGATGCAAAAAGCCTTTGTGGACATACACGAACGCGCGCGCCCATTTTGCCTTTTATTTATTAGACTAGTGGGGAGTTCCCGGCGTTGCCTGGGTGTTTGGAGGTCTGTGTGTTGGGGGGTGGGGAGCAGACAAAATGGAAACTTAACCCTGTTTAAATATTAAAAAAACGATGTTAAACTTCTTAAAAAAATAAAACAAAAAAAAACAGCGATTTCAATATTAAAACTTTAAAAATGGAAAAAAAAAATTTTTTGTAAAAGAAAAAAAGGGAGTGATAGCAAATAGGCTGACAACATACAACTGCGCTACAGTAACAGAAGCAATGTAAGACGTTAAATTTAGCAATTAAAAAGTGAAGGAGTTCAAAGATGTGCTTGATTTTATTGAGGTCAAACATCACGCCATGGGAGAATGAAATCCCGCAGTTATTTCTGCGAGTTTTTTTTTTTTGGTTTTATTTTTTCTCTCCCCAAAATGAATAGCAATTATCTGATATGACGGTTTTCACCGACAGTGATCAAAGCGCTCATTACTTTTCTGGATGTGCTGCACGAGTGGTGAGGTTTGTTTCAGTTTCGCGTTTTTATACTGAAAAGCCAAAGACACGAAAAAAATATGGTGAAAATCGCGCGTAAAAGTTGCCCAAATTAAACATACACACCGAGTCATTTTGTAAATCTTAGATATCATCTCAGTAGAATATAAAAAGTTATAAGAATGAGCGACCAACCAGAGAACCACCCCAAAAAAAGCCTTTGCCGGACATACACAAAAGTGCACACATTTATATATACACTAGCTTGGATGCCCGGTGTTGCCCGGGTGTTTGGAGGTGTGTGTTGAGCAAAAGAATAAAAATAAAAACAAACAAACAAACCAGTGGTGACAAATGTTTAAATTAAGGCTAGTCAATCGGAAAGAGGGGATGACTTTTGAAAATATCGGCGAAAAAAGTGTCTCCTCCAGTAGAAAAGTGCCCAGTTGATTAAATTAATGTTTTTAGCCAATTTTTCGATATTTGTCGTCTGAAGGGTCGAGTTTCAAAATGATACCAGTCTCATAAAAATTTGTCGACTTTATGGAAAGTTTTAGGCTGACATACATACATACATACATACATACATTCAAACAGACAACTGAGATTTATATGTTTGCCTGGGTGTTTCGAGGTGTGTGTGCTCTTAAATCAAAAAGAAACACTGAGGGGGGGGTAATTAGGTAGAATCGAACCCAAAGCCCTGAGGCGAAGCTGGAAAATAAAATGTGAAAAACACATGACACGTTAACTGCTCGGCCAGCAAGAATGAGTTACTGAAAGAAGTTTGAATTTATTTAATTAAGAGAATTGACAGGTGACCGTAGTAAATGACGTCAAGTGGAAGTCGTAAAGTTAACATTTGTGCGAGCGTTACGATGATGCCGATGACGTAAGCAATAGCTATTCAGCAGTGAACATTTTCTGCAGGACAGTTTTTAATGAGGTCAATA
Source organism: Euprymna scolopes (assembly GCF_053919585.1). Lineage (NCBI taxonomy): Eukaryota > Metazoa > Mollusca > Cephalopoda > Sepiida > Sepiolidae > Euprymna > Euprymna scolopes. The sequence continues at coordinate 77,476,018 of NC_136484.1, forward strand.
ACCCGGTTTGTTTGTTTTTACCTAACTTTGGGGAAAAACAGCTCCCTCGTTTATTAGGGGAGTGGTTCATCTTGAAATGAAAACAACCGTCTGATATGACGACGGTAAGCCGACATTGACCAAATGTTAGATCGCTTTCTAGAGACCACAGGCTGTGGGCCAAGATTCGAATAGTTTCGCTTTTTTTATACCGAAAAATGAAAGCAAACATGCGGTGATCCCAAAATATCGAATATTTAACGTTTCAAAGTCGGGCAAATTAAATAGACAGGCGAGCCCCGTTGTTAAGTCGGAGATATTATCATTTAGACAGCATATGAAAAGTTGTAAAAATGAGCGATAGCTTCGAGAAGCTGCCGGAAAAAAGCCTTTTGAAGACATACACAAAAAACGAACATACATACACACACACATTTTCGCTTTTATATAAATAGAAGACAACAGTTGGCTCCAGGGAAAATAACTCGAAACTGGTTTCCAAAATAAACTGATATCAGTAATAATTCAAAATAAATTAAATATATTATCAATATGAATCAACTTTAAATAACAATCATAAATAGAACACTTAAAACAATTCTCTTGGTATAAATTAGCGGTGGGATGATTAATCAGAATCGAAATCATTAATCGTAAGAATCGTGTTTTTTGGGGGGAATCGCATCGTTAAAAAATACCTTAGATTTACGATTCTTTCATTATAATTCTCATATAGTTTTAAGTTGAACTGTTTGTTTGAGGTAAGATTAATGCTGTCAAAAATTTATGATAAAAACGTTGGTACTTCTACACTTTATCGCCAAAACTGGTGACGCCATTTTATTTCACACACCTGTCATTGAAATCCAAAGGAGAAATCAGTATTTTAAACTATGACCGAAGTTAGAAATAACAAAAAAAATTAAACTAGATATTAATTACTTCCGGGAAGAAATATGAAAAAAAGTAAATAAAGAAAGTGAAAGGGAACATATATTGTAATTGTTTAATTAGAAATGTTTTGATTTAATTAATGAAAATGGGAAATTTTTTCATGAAACGTATATATATATATATATATTTTATTAAAAAACAGAAAATGAAAAGGACATATTCATAATTTTCTAAACTATCGAGCGCCATTTGAAAACCTAAACATTTACTGTATAAAAATTTATCGAAATATAATTGTAAAAACATTTATTGAAAAGTTTGCGTAAGAAAATATAATTTTAATAAAACAATTTTGTAATGAAAGCAACATTGAATTTTTATAAAATAGTCTTTTTTCTGGGGGGGGATTCAAACAAATAAATAATTTTAATGAAACATTTTTTTGAATTGAAGCAACTTTGAACGGTCAACGACAAATTAATTCAAATGAAACCGAAAAATCATTATCTAGTTTAATTTTGTTATTTATTTCATGCTTCGGTCATAGTTTAAAATACTGATTTCTACCTTGGATTTCAATGACAGGTGTGTGAAATAAAATGGCATCGCCAGTTTCGTCGATAAAGTGTAGAAGTAACAAAACATCATAGAACTTTTCATAACAGATTTAATGTGATGTACAAGAATTTTATTAACTAATTTAAAAGTAATCTTTATCTTAATGAGTTTTCTTATTCCGTCACATAGGCGCTGTCTGTCTGTTTCGAAACTTTGAGGCTCATGATTAGTTATCTGTTTGCACTGTTGCACTGAAACTTTAGGGACCGTGAGGTAACATTGTTTTAATTTGTGAGCGAAGTTTATGTATAAAACAGCCTAACTACGTCAAGTCCATGAAAAAGTTGATGAATACTTGACCCTTAGAGAAAAAAAGATTTTACAGTGCTCTCATTGCCAGTAAATCATGTTAAAAATCAGTGGTTTTTCCCAAATTTAGAAAAAAAAAAAAAAAGGGGGGTGCTTATCTTTTGGCAATTTTTTTTTTTTTTTTTTTTTTTTTTTACAAGACTCTTCCATTAGTAAAGGAATGAAAAATCTCATTAGTAAATGAAAAATGTCTTGTCAACCTTTATATTTTAAAAAAATAAAGCAAGCAAAGTCAAATTGGTGCAGCTAAGATAAGTAGGTCCAGTAGACGAGCCTCATTCTGAAAAATCTGAACAGTTAGATCACGTGAAATGTGACACCGGTGCTTCTACCATTATTGACCCTTTGAATGATGAATATAGAAAGTAAATTAACATTTCCAAATTGTTTTATTTACAAAAATATTTCTTTATTTAAAAAAATAAAAAAAAATTGTGGAACTGCTTTATGCAAACAAACATTTGAACTTTGCTGTTTAAAAAAATCCGTTTTCCTTTTTACATTGACTTATCTTGCCTTTATTTTCACTTGTTCGTCATGTTTATAGTAAGAAATTTCTTTGAAATGTTTTCTTTCTTTAATTCTTGGAATTTAAAATCAATTTTTTTTTTTTTTACTTTTAGCTTAACTTGCTTTTATATTTCACTATTTCGTTTTTTAGTAATAAATGCTCCTCTACATTAAAAACCAACCTTGTGTTTAACTCTGCCTTCATGGGGAGGCAAGTAAATAGGAAGTAATATTGCGGTTGAAAAATATTTTTCGACCTCAATAAAAGCATTACAATACATTTAAACCTTCAAGTCCAACGTAAACAAGTTTCTGATGAGCCGTTACACTTAAGTTAACAAATTTACCAAACTTCCATTACTATCGATTACTATATTGTCCTTTTGACTACTGTACACTCTTTAACCCTTATCCTTGAGTGGCCTTTCGGCCTTGATAAGTGGTCACACCTATGTAAAAAAAAAAAAAAAAAAAAAAAAAAAAAAAAAGAATTTTATAAAGGAGGCTTGTTGATAGATGGAATCAAGTTATGGAGAATTAAAGTAATTTTTGCTATGAACAAATATTTTAAAAAACAATTTTTTTCATTTGTAAGATGAAATTTTAAAATCTGCAAAAAACTTTTGCACTGATCTAATATATATATATGTATATTACTCTTTGTTTTTACATAAGCAGTAATACAAATAAACCCTGCTCTATTTTGGTATTGAGCCCTCTTGTATTAACCTTATTAAACTTTATTGGTTATTTAATCTCTGGAAAACAATAACCTCAGATTATATATGAGAGTGAGAGAAAATGATAATAAAACAAATGTGATAACATTTTTCTGAAATCCAATATATCTTTTATCTACTGTTACATCCTTGGTACAGGTTTAAATGCGCAGCAGTAACTTTAACTCCAGCACGTGCATTGGTTTAGAGAAGGGTACGGGAATTTACAACCAGGAACGGCTACTCGGCTGGTTCCCAATCCAGTCAAGTGTAAGCAAATTTAATCGTCTATCGAATTTTCCAGAGTCTCTAATCAAAACAGTGAAAAGCGACCATGCAAAGAGGAGATAAAAAAATTCAATATCAAATAATGAAGCAGAAATATAATTTATGTATTCTTTTTTTATATGGGTTTTATTTATCTTTTTTTATGTATAAAAATAAACAAACAAAAATAACCCAGGATTGAAAGTGGCAAAAGAAAAGAGTTCATTGATGACGGAGAAGAAAGAGCAGTCACTATTAATTCCAGTGGAAAAGGGGGAGATTAGTTCCAAGATAGGGTCAACAATTTGTGTAACGGTCCCTCCGCATGGTAAATTCCAGTTGAGTATTAGCCGGATTGCAACAACACAAAAGTCTTTTTCGTGGGGGATAGAGGAGGAGGAGAAATTCAGAAACCTGTTTCTCATGCAAGTCCACATTGAAGATCCTCATTTACATTTCTGGGTAATATTTTTCCACATATAACATTTTTTTTTTTTTTTAAGTTTCATTGTCCTCTCCGTTCTTTTTCTTTTCAGAGCCCAGTAGAAAAAAAAAAGTAGAAACATTCGTCGCTCTTCATGGCTAACTCAGATTCAACCATATAACGTTTGTTTTTTCTTATATAAAGCATCATTCGCTTCATCGCCTCTGATTCTATGAGCCAAAAAAACAAAAACATCGCCTTCCCTCGCCGAAACGCACACCCAGACTGACTTTCTTTCTTTTTTGCCCTTCCCACTTCTCAGCTGCTGCTTATGTTCCTTACGACCTCACATTGATTCCCAAAAATAACTTGACCCCAGCAGCATCGCGGTTGTATCTGTTCTGCCATGGACTTGCATCCACTCTGGGAACTCATTTTTCTTCCCTCAGCTTCCTCCGGGCTTCAGACCGTGACACTACTATATTGATAGTCTCTAAACCATGCTAAACTGTTTTTTACTGACAAGGAGAAGGGACAAAAGTGGTCACTGACATTTTGAAATCAGTTGCTTATGGTTTACAGAACTCATAAACCTTAGTTGGCAATCCATCTAGGAGAAAGAAAACATTAATTTCAAACCTCCGCTTCCTTGCAACTACATGCATATATGGAAAAGGAAGTAAATCCAGAGTAAAAGTTAGGATTTAGGTGGCTGATTGTCAACAGTGACTTTCTTCTCGCAACTCCTGTAGCTAAGCCAGCCCCAAAATATAGTCCCAGCATTCCCCTGGATCCTGCTAGTGTGGCCAAAGGGAGAGCTATGTTGTTTGGGCAGCAAACAACTTCCATATTCTTTACCCAGGCTTGCACTCTGGAGAGAGGAAACTCCAGTCTCACCTTTACCGGTGGGAGGATATACAGAGGACAGAAGTTTAAGGGTTATAAATCCTCGCTCGACTGGCGTAAAGCTGGATGCCATGAGTTGTCTTTATCAGTGGAAGAGACCCTCGTATCCCACTGGTTAGCGACTGCCCGCCTCAAATTGGGCAGCCCTCAGCCAATAAAGTGTTCACCTGCCTGGAGTTTAGAGTGCAATGCTCAACAGGCAGATTGTTAAACCATGCACCTTGAAATCAAAATCAAAAGGAAAAGACTTTAAAGATTTCAGCTCTTCGTATTACAAGCTGGAATGTCCGCACTATGCAGATCGGACTCTCCAGCAACATTCAAGAGATTGAGAATGCTCACAAGTCAGCTGTGATTGACATTGTAGCTTTTGCAAGAGACATGACTCCCAGACAGCGAATCCATAAAGGAGGAACACTTTACCTTCTTCTGACGGAAAAGGCTACAAGGAAATCAGAGAACACGTGTTGAGTTTGCTGTTAGGAACACCCTGTTCCCCATTGTTGAGTCCCCAACTGGCAGTACTAAGCATATTCTCACTCTATGCCTCTGCACAACTGCTGGCCCTGCCAACCTTGTGTGCTTATACACACCAACTTTTCTAGCCGCACCTGATCTACATCAATGATCTCTCAAAACACATACTTAAATCATTCGTTGACATCTATGCTGATGACATGACCATCTATGGCAACACATTAAAGGCTGTAAATGACAAAGTTCTTTCTGATTCTCTCTCCTCTGATTTTGAGCGCGTGGTACAGTGGGGGAAGAGGTGGCTGGTTAGCTTTAATGCATCTAAAACCAAGCTTCTATCTTTACATCAACGCTCTGATCCCCATCTGGCATCAATTGAAATGTATAGTTCTTGTCTAGGGGAGGCCCCATGTTTTGATAAGCTTCTGGGTTTGACCTTTACTCCTGATCTGAAATGGAACATGTACATCAAGTCTGTTGCCAAGGTCGCTGGGAAAATGGTGGGATCCTACTACTGCTCCAAAAGATATCTCACTACTGATGCAATTCTCTATCTATATAAAAGCCAAGTACGTCCAAGGATGGAGTACTGCTGCCACATCTGGGCAGGAGCTGCTAAAAACAGCCTATCCTGCCTTGACAGAGTACAAAATAGACTCCATGGCTTAGTGGGGGATGCCCTTTTCTCTTCCCTGCAACCTCTCTCCCATAGAAGAGACATTGCGAGCCTATCTTTGTTTTATCGTTATTTTCATGGCAAGTGCTCATCTGAGTTCCAATCTATGGTCTCCCCCCCTCGCTAAATCCTTTACGATAAAAACTCGTCTAGCTGAAACCACTGTCAATTTTCCCCACTCTTTATCTGTGCCTAAATCAAAACGTAGATTCCATGAACAAAGCTTCTTTCTTAGAACGGCACGCCTGTGGAACTCTTTACCGCTTGTCTGTTTCCCACCTAACTTCAAATTGGATGTCTTCAAGTCCAACATACAAATTCCTGATGAACCATCCCCTTAAGTAATGACACTTTATCAAATCTCCAATACTAACGAATACTATAACATGTACTACTGTACACGCAATAACCCTTATCCCCAAGTGGCTTCTGGGTCTTGATAAATGGTGACCTCCATGTAAAATAAAAAAGACAAAGACACTTCTATGACCAACTAGTTGTAGTAGTAAACAGCATCCTTTCTTCTAAGCACCTCTTCCTGGTGGGGGACTTCTACACTAATGTGGAGGCAGATTGTGAGTCTTGACCAAGAGTACTTGCGCAGCATAGAATGGGGAAGATGAACGAAAATGGTCAAAGACTACTTGACTTTTGCTGCTTCCACAAACTGTGTATGACCAACACCTATTTCCAGAACAAAGCATGCCACAAGGCATCATGGAGACATCCACAATAAAAACATTGACACTAGCTAGAACTGATCATTACCAGAGTAAACACTATAAACAATGTCTATAACACCAGGGTTTACCACAATGCCAATTGTGATACTGTGTCATGATTTAAAATAACTTCACTACTCTAAAAAGAATTGCTAACCAAGACTTAACACTCATTAAACCACTGACTTAGAAAAATAATTTCTAATTTATTCGACTCCTTCAACAGGATCTCACTAACAACCCAATGCAAGGTGCAGCTGACAGATGGAAATCCCTTTGCATCACTATCTACAACATTGCATCACTTACGAGAAAAAAGAACGAAAGAGCACAAGCTGGTTTGAGGTCTGTGTCGCCACCTTTGAGCCAGTCATCAAAGCAAAACAGAATGCATTAGTCAAGTACAAGAATGATCCCAGCCAGGAGAAATTCCAATCTTTGAAACACACAGTAAGGCCCAGCAAACTGCATGCTACTGTGCTAACAACTATTGGCTACACCTATCACACAGAATTCAATTGGCATTCTGGTCTGGCAACATCAGGGGCATGTATGACAGCATCAAGTAAGCAAGCCAACTAAGAAATCTGCACTATTGAAATTCAAGTGTGGCAAGTAATCACCGACGAGTATAAGCAAATGGGAAAATAGGTTGAGCATGACTTGGATATCTACTCCAGCATGAACTCTGTTTCCTCATGAGGCCCTGGATAACACCAATGACCTGCCCATTCTTGAGGAACTTGACTTTCAACCTATACTTGATGAGCTTAAAGCCATTGATACACTTGCCAATGGGAAGGCCCCTAACGAGGATGGAAAGATTGACAAACACATCAGCAAAACTGCAGGTGTGATGGCCAATCTGAGCAAAAGAATGTAGAATAACAGCTGGCTGACTCTCAACACCAAAATCAGGGTGCACCATGTTTGTGTGTTCAGCATGCTCCTCTACGGTAGTGAGTTCTGGGCCTCTTATGTACACTAGGAAAACTGTCTAAGAGGGCTTTCATCTCCACTGCTTGCATTATATCCTGGGTATTACATGATCACCAACACCAACATATTGGTGCATGCTGGATGCTTCAGCATGCACTTCCTTCTCTGTCAGCGCAGGCTCTGCTGGCTGGTTCATATCCACAAGATGGATGACAGCCATATCCCCAAGCTGGCAACAGAACAGCGCCCCAGAAGTTGCCAGACTCTCCACTACAAGCACATATGCAAATGCAGCCTGAAACTGACGGGCATCGATCTGAGTAGTTGGGAGTGGCTAACAAACGATTGCAATGCTTGGCAAAATGCAGTACGGCAGGGAGTAGGGAGAGGAGAGGACAACAGAAACCTGATGCTGAAAGACAGATGATGCAGCAGTGTGAAAAGGCTGCAGCTCCCAATACACCATCCCCCTTCCTGTGCCCATGTGGCAGAGACTGTCATTCTCAAATAGAGCTCCAGAGCCACGCTCGAAAATGTTTAAAAACAATCTGCTGAAGCATCAAGGCGCATATCATTATCTCTAGAGATAGAAGACTGCCTACTACTCTATTACTAAAGTTATTTTCTCTTCAGTCAGACATCATAGAACAATAACTGTGTATGCAAGACATAATTGCAATATGATCATGCTTCCTGCTAGTATCTGATGAGTTTTTTTTATGGAAAATAAGTCATTTCTATCGAATTTTATAATTTTCTGAAAAGAGTATGGAGTATATTTCACTCAGCCAAAAGAAAAATCTAACACTTCCTCATCATTTACCGGGAATTCTACTTCATCGGATCTACTTCTCAAAAAGGACAGTCACCGTTTCATTTATTCATTTCATAATATCTTTCACTATTCCCGAGGTAAATCATAACTGGTGCCTTCTACTTTGATTCTTATTTTCTAGGCAATTTGATTAGTTGTTTAGAAACATCTTTCATATGAACAAATTATATCTGTATCATAATATAATATTGCAATGGATGATGTAGCAATACACATGAAAAAATTGAAATTGCTTAACATATTTCAATATTGGTATCTATAAAAAAGAGTTGATGAGCTAAGAAAGAATCTTTTTAAATATTTTAAAATCCGATTAAAATTAATGAAGTTATGACTATTTTTGTGCCTCACACGTTTGGATATTTTCTCCTCTTTAAGACCATATGCGTTTCATCACATTTTTTTACACTACTTTTTCAGTAAAAATGTTATATCTTTGTTAAAACACAAGACTAAGCAATGAAATTTACCATATAAGTATATTTTTGTGCTAGGAATTAGAATATGCTACTGAAAATCTCCAAAAATTAATGGTTTCCAAATAATCTGCAGTAAATGCACATAAATATAGCTATTACAAAGATTTTCAGCCTTTTCCCACATACACTTCTTGTTCATTCAGAACTCATAAACAATTGACAAAACGTTTTTTAAACATTTTCACATTAATAATGTAAACCAATGCTTGTCAATTTTTTTTTTTTTGAAGAAAGGATAAGTTTCTTTAAAATAAAAATAAAAAAACATGGTATAAAGGACGTTTTTATAACTATGCTGTTATACTATTTGTTTTATTAACATACAAGCAGAAAGGTCCAGCGTATAAAATCAACAGTAGGTTCTGATATGACAGGGGTGTGTTCGAAATAAATATTTTTGTTTAAAGCACAATTGAACATTGATACTTGACTTTTTCATTTTAAATTTAAATTCAAGCCATTGTAACCACAGAAGCATCAAGATCAGGCATATAAAATTAACAGTAGGTTCTTTGATATGACTGGGGTATATTCGAAATGTTTCTGTTTAGAGCATAATTGAATCATGATACTTGACTTTTGCATTTTAAACTTTAATTCCAACAGTTATATATAAAAATAATTTTATAAAATAAACAGTAGGGTCTCTACAGTGCAATGTAGACTACAATATATTTTGAACTATTTCACTGCAAGGGTAGGCATGTGAAGCTTCATCCCAGTGCACCATGATGGGTCCCCAACTAGAGCATGCAATCAATCAATTTGATTTAAAATGGCCGATTTCACAGGTTTTTATGACAATAAAAATATGGGAGGGTGAAACATTCATTGATCATCATTCAATCCCTGGCAACGTTGGTTGGTTGTTTTTTGTTTTACGGCATATCAACCTTTTGTGGGTTATTTAATGCCGAATCCAGTTATTTTGGGAATAGTATTCAATGTTGTATCCAGTTATTTTATATGAGATTTTTATTCTTCAAGCTCCTTGTATTTTCAATCGTTAGTTTGTAGCTTTCGATTTGGTTGTTTTATAGTGGATTTTGTCATTTTTGTTCTCTGTCTTGCAGAATATGGTTAGGTTTTGCAATGGGAGGGGGAAAGGTTACAGTATTATTGATCAGTACATTTTGGGTTGGAAAATCGGTCAGAAAGTGGGGGGGGGGTTAGAAAGAGAAAGCGAAAATAGGAGGATGGAAAAATGGGAAAAGGCAGGTTGTTTTTGTTTTTGCAGAATATAAGGTTTTTGGGGGTTATATTTTTTGGAAGAGTCCTATTTCTTTAATGTAAGATAAGATTTTTCCGGTGTTGTTCTTTTTGAAAATTTTTGGAAGATCTATTTCTTTTTAGTGTTTTTTCCTAATTTGTGAAAGATTTGTGCATTCAGTTAGTAGATGTTTTACAATAAGTGGTGCTTGACAGAGAATGTATTGGGGTTGAGTTTCTCCTTTCAGGAGGTAAGAATGGATTAGATTTGTGAACTATTCTAAGTCTTGTTAAAATGACACTGTTTTCTGTTTGTTTTTTGATAATCCCGCCTCCACTCTCCAAATGTGGGTTTTATATTGTATAATTTGTACTTTTATTTTCATTCCATTGACTTTGCCATTTCCCAAGTATATGGCTGTTGATCAAGGGTCTAATATCCATGTATGGGATCCTGTGTCCATCAAAGTTCAACTTTATTGCCTCCTTAGCCATAGCATTGGCTCTTTCATTACCCCTGATTCCCATGTGGCTAGGGATCCAGATGAATACTATTTTCTTTTGGTTGTATTTTGTTTAGGAGTTTGATAATTATGGGGTTCTCCTGTTTTCTATTTTTATAGCTGTTAAAACAGATAAGGAGTCAGAGAAAATGAATTTTTCTGAGTTTTTCTCAGCAATGATATCCAGTAATAAATCTATGGCTCTGGTTTCAGCACTAAATATAGAGGCTTCACTCGGAAGTCGTTTGCTAATTGTTGTAGGTAGCTGCACATCCAACTCTATCGTTATCCTTCAAGCCATCTGTGTATATGTATGTATAGTCAGAGTAGCATAGCTTGATATTTTACAGTTCTTCTTGAAATATGGCAGGATTTGTTTTTCATTTTTATTTAAGTTGAGCATTATATCTGGTTGTCTCATAGTCTATGGTGGGCTGTCGGATATTATAGAATGGTAGATATTTGTTATTGGAATTTGAGATTCTTCTATACTAGTTTCCATTCGAAGTCCGAAGGTTTTTATGGTTTTTTTCTTTTCTGTTAAATAGGTTTCTATATTTGGGGTCAGAGGTACATTGATAAGCAGGGTTTGTTGCGTAAGACTTTAGTTTCAAGTAGTATTGTAAGCCAATTTTTTCCCGTCTGAGCTTTAAGGGTGCTTTGTGGGCTTCTGCATATAGGCTTTCTTTGGGGGATGTTCTATATGCTCCCAAGATTAGTCTTAGTCCCTCATGGTGAATGGGGTCAAGGATATTTATGTAAAAAGACCTTGCTGACCCATAAATGAAACAGCCATAATAAAGTTTCGAACGAATTAGAGTCCTGTATAATTTTAGGAGCGTTTGTTGGTCTGCTCCCCAGTCTGTGTTAATGACAACTCTTAATAATTGTAGTGCTTTGTGGCATTTCTGCTTTAAATATCTCAGATGGGGAATAAAATTCAATTTTTTGTCAAAAATGATCCCTAGGTATTTATATTGATCAGTAATATCAATTTTTTTGCCATCGAGTTTGAGCGTTGGATCATTGTGCATTTTTTTAATATTACAGAAGCGCATGCACTTCGTTTTTGACTTGGAAAATTTAAGCCCATTTTCTGTGGCCGACCGGTTTATTTTGTTTAGGTTCAGCTGCAACTGTCACTCTATTGTTTGGACATTTTTTGATCTATAACAAATCAAGAAGTCATCGACATATAGGGAGCAGTCAGTTCCAGGACTTAGGCATTCGGTAATATTGTTATCTTTATATTAAATAAAGTGACTGATAGTGTGCTTCCTCCTGGTTTTCAAGGTCAGAAAGGGTGGATCCCACACGGACCTTAAAGTTTCTGTCAGACAAAAAATCTTTTATTAATTTAGGTAGTCTGCCCTTTAGTCCAAGATTGTGTAGGTCTTTCATGATACCGTATCTCCACGCTGTATCGTAGGCGTTTTCTAAATCGAAGAAAATGGTTGTTGTATGTTCCTTTTTTGTGAATCCTCCTTTGATAAAGGTTTCTAAGCATACCAGGTTATTAATGGTGCTTCTTTTATTTCAGAACCCACTTTAGAGGTTTGTAATCAAACCATTTGATTCAAGGTATCAAGTTAGTCTTTTGTTCACTATTCTTTCGAATGTTTTACATATGCAACTTGTTAAAGCTATGGGTCAGTAGCTTTTGGGATCAGACTTAACTTTATCGGGTTTTGGGATGGGGATCACTGTTGCTTGTTTCCATATGTCAGGGAGTTCATCCCTGATCCAAATGTCGTTGAAGATGTTTTGGAGGTAGATTAAAGATTTTTGAGGTAGTTGTTTCAACAACTTGTAGTGGATCTCATCTGGCCCTGTTGCAGTGTTGTGTGAACTGTTTATGGCATCGGTTAATTCAGATAGAGTGAAAGGTTTGTTGTAGTCTTCTACATTGTCTGAGTTGAAGTTTAGTTTGTTCCTCTCTAGTTTGATTTTTAAAATTTTTTTAATAAATTGTGGTTTATAATTTTCACTAGAGAAGGTTTTTGAGAAGGTTTTTGCGAGTACATTTGTTATATCTTTTTTGCTGGTTATTTTTGTATTATCTTTAGATAGGTGTTTTAGTGGTGTTGGTTGATTTTTACCAGCTATCTTTTTAACCATATTCCAGATTTGTTTTGTTTTGGTGTGAGAGTTCAGTTTCCTGATATAGACTCTCCATGACATTCTTTTGACCTTCCTTTGTTCTACGGGCTTTTGCTCGATTTTGTTCGATTGTGGGTAGTGGGACGACTTTTAAATTTTTGCAGTGCAGCTTTACGTAATCTTACCACCTTTTGGCAATCTTCATTAAACCAAGGTCTTTTATATTTTTTGGATTTGGAGCCTTTGGGTATACATTCCCCAGCTATTGACATCAACGTATCAGTGAAGTGTTCCATAGAGTTCTCCGGTTCATCTTTGTCTATTAGTTTTGCATTGCATTGGGTTTTATATTCCCCCCAATTAGCTTTGTTTAGCTTCCATCTGGGGAGGTTATCTTCAATCGGGATTGAGTTTTCAAGTATAATGGGAAAGTGATCACTACCACAGGAGTCATCATACACTTGCCAACTGTAGTCCATTAATGTGGATGGACCGCATAGCGACAAATCAATGGCTGAGTATGTACCTGAGGCAGGGTGGAGATATGTATTGGAGTTTTGGTTCATGAGGGACAGATTGTTATTGTTGATGATATTTTCTAGTTTTTTACCTTTTGCGTCTGTTTTATTGCTTCCCCATATGATGTAGTGGTTGTTGAAGTCTCCTAGTAGGATGTATGGTTTAGGAAGTTGTTCTATTATTTTGTTGACTTCGGCTTCATTTATGGGGTCATGTGGTGGGATATACATGGAGAAAATTTTGATGGTTTTATGCAAAGTGGTTTTCACAGCAATTACTTGTAATGTGGTGTCTAGAGTTATTTCGTTCTGGGGGATGTCGTTTCTAACTAGAATCGATACACCTCCGGAGGCCCGCTGTCCAGTATTGTGTATAAAGTTGTATTGGGTGTAGTTTTTTGTAGTGATGTTACTGTGTGTCTTCAGAAATGTTTCCTGGAGGCAGATAATAGCAGGTCATAGATTAGATATTAATAATAGTAATTCGCTTATGTTCGCCTTAAGTCTTCGGCAGTTCTATTGGATAATTTTGTGTGTCATGGGTCCAGATCTGGGTCAGGGGCATCAGGAGGTGGAGGGTTATCTTCTGTCTCCATTTTCTTATGTCGGTCAATTTGTTTGTTTCAGGAATGTCTTTATGACTCCCAGTTTCTTTTCCTGAACGTTGCCGCGGTTTTTCTCTACTTGGATGTTCATTTTCATTCTTTTCTTTCTTTGATGGACCATCTTTTTGTCCCTTATTCTGTCCCTTTGATTTGTCATTGGACCGTTGCGTAGATCTGCTTTGAGACCTTTGTTTAGGTCCATGTTCCGGGAAAGATTTTTCTTTTGGGGATGTCACCTGGGAGGGTCCCTCATTTTGTGCGTCTGTTTGTGTTGCTTGCTCTATTTTCATTTTTTGTTTGGCAGAATCTGGCTCTTGGAGAAGTCTTGGTCTTGTGCGATAGTCTGTGCCCAATTCCATCACAAAAGCTTTCAGCTCTTTTAATACAGATTTTAGTTCTGTTATGATGGGTGGGAGTTCATCAGTTCTTATTTCTGAAAGTTTGTTGATGATGGGGTCAAACTTTTGGCCTTGATGGGTGTTAGTTATGGTGGTATTTTTTTTTTTGTTATTTCCGAGTATGTTGGGATGGTGGATTCATACATTTTCCTGGCTTCTGGGAAAGAGATATTTTTAGTATATTTTATTTTAGTGATTTCTTTTTCATTTTGCCAGGTCTTGCACTCTCTTGAGTTGGCTGAGTGTTCTCCCTTGCAATTGGTGCAGGTTGGTTTTTCTTTGCAGTCTTTTTCTTCATGATCTGGTCCGCTCTTACCACATCTTCCGCACACAGGGGTTCGGGTGCATCGATCTTTGTGGTGACCGAACTTTTGATAATTGAAGCACCTGAGTGGTTCTGGTATGTATGTTTCCACCTTGACCATCGTGTACCCAATTTTTATTTCTGGTGGGAGTTTGGTTGAGTTAAAGGTTAATACATATGTGTTGGTGTGTATCATTTGGCCATTTCTTTTAATGATCATTCTCCTCACATCTGAGACATTTTGCTTTTGTTAGGTTGGTTTTAATTTCTTCTATGGTGCACTTTGCGAGTTCTTCACACCTCACTACTCTTCTAGAGGTGTTCAGGAATTTGTGTGGGCAAACTTATTTTCATCCCATCGAAAGTTGTCCAGTTCAGGAGTCTTTCGGATTGGGCTTCTTTATTTACTTGGACCAATGATGTGCCATTGGTCATTTTTTTTTACTGAAACAGGTTTGAGGCTTTTCAGAGTATTTTCAATTTTAAATGGTGAAATTTTGATAAAGGATTCTTTATTAGTAGGTTCTATCACTATATATTTAGGGTAGGTAAGACTAGGGTAATTTCCTTGTTTTTGTATCCGTTTCGCTCGTGGTTCTGATCTGTCATCAGAGACATCAGAGTGAGTTTTTTTATTTTCTCCATATTATTATTTTAATTCGCTGGCCCTGGGGTCCGCCACCCTCCACGAAGTCCAATTTTTATTGACAATTTACCAAAGGAGAGTTCTCATTCGCCTTGGTCGAGACGGGGATACCTTAGCCAGTATACTCATATTTCGGAAGAGTTTCCTCGCAGCTACTCATCTTTTTGTTCTGGAACATTTGTTTTTATTTTAGTCCAAGACAAATCCGATGTGTATGGAGTAAGCTTTTGGTTCTCAAATGTGATTGACCCTCAGCCATCGCTTTCCACCATATTTTTGGGTATATTTGTTAGTGGGATTGATATGGGTTTGGGGTGGGAATGTTAGTGATTACTTGCAGGCTTTGTATGGGTTATATATGGTGGGGCTTGACATGACCAGCCAATTGATCGGATTGGGCCCCTCCGACCACCCATCTAGTCCAGTACAAGGCCAAAGTGGAGTGTTGCGCCCAATACCTTTATTTTCCCTAGGTATCAGGTGCTCAGCTACCAGAATCCTTTTCCCAGGCATCACGGGTCGCCACCCACTGCCAACAGGTGGCCCCATTGAGAGACTTTTACTCTCTGCAGGGGGGGGCAATCGGTGTATTCTAATGCCCCACCGATGGGGTTGGGAAGTAGGGAAGGAAAAAGAAAGGAAAGGGGAGGAGAAGAGGGAGGGGCTGTTGTTTTTGTTTTGCAGAACATAATTAAGTTATACAAAAGAGAACAGAAAACAAAAACAGAAAGTCAATGTAGGTGCATTTCGTCTCAGGAAGCCAATAGACAGCCTGATCTGGTAGCACCAGCCTGGCAACGTCAGGTCTTCCTGCTAGTTAATTTATAATACTTGAATATATATATACATATATATATATTAGTTTTAAACAGGATAGCTGGAGTCATGTTGAGTTGGAGACATGATCACATAGAAAAAAAAATTGAGAGGGAAGCAAAAACATAAAAACGATTTGACAAGTAAAAAAAAAAAGAAAAAACTATTAAAATGTAAAGTTGAGACATCTTTCAACCGATACATTATCACGAGAGAAAAATATTGCCGCATATGACTTAATAAAAAAATAAAAATAAAAAAATAAAAAATATTGATGACTATCATTTAAAATTCAAGAGAAAAAAAAAATGGGTAGGGGAAATAGAGAAATAGAAAAATATCGCCAATATTAGGAGGAGGATGGGTAGGTGTGTCAGAAATTTCGTGAAAATAGTGAATAATTCCACCCCATCTTTCCAAGCTTATAACTCCAATTCAAGCCCTAATTTTTTTTTTTAATTAAAGGAGCAAGGACCAAGGTTTCATAAAAAAAAAAAAAGTGTTTTTTTTTTTAAAAAGGTTTTAAACTTCGGACTTAACAAGTAAATTTCTAAAAAACAGTTCTTTTTTTTGTTTTAAATTTGAATATATTATTTATTGACCTTTTCTCTTCAATTTGTGATATATAAGACTTTGGTACATAAATTAATTATTTACTTTTAAATAGACATTTCAAAATGGGAGGCATGAATTATTCGACCCCCTGTCTTTCCAAGCTTATAACTACTCGAAAAATGTAATTCAAGCCCTAATTTTTTTTTCAAAGGAGCAAGGGCCAAGGTTCCATTAAAAAAAAAAAAAAGAAAGAAAAAACAAATAACGTGGTTAAAAAAAAGGTTTTAAACTTCAAACTTTACTGGTAAAATTCTAAAAAACACTACGTTTTTTGTTTTAAATTTGAATATATTATTTATTGACATTTTCTCTTCAATTTGTGAGCAAATTAATTATTTACTTTTCGGTGAGTAAATTAATTATTTACTTTTTAATAGAAACTTGAAAATGGGGGGGGGCGTGAATTTAAAAAAAAAACGTTTGTCTAAAATATTATATTCAGTTTATTGGAAAGAACATAAAATTTCACATTGACCCTGAAAATATCGTAAAAATAGAATCAATAGAAAAATTTTGATAGATTTTTAAAGTTTAAAAATTGAAAAATATTGAGTTCGGAAAATTCATTACTGTTTTTAAAAAAAAAAAATTATTTCTATTACTTTTCAAACAACTTTAATAGTTTATTTTGGAAGTATAATCCATAAAGAAAATAAATAACCCAATTTTAACAGAGAAATTACGAGATTTTTATATTTTATTCGCAGTTTCGTGTTGGGTTGTCAAAAATTCCTACAAAAATTCTGATACACCTAGAGGATGGGGTATTAAAGAAGTCAAAAAAAAAAAAAAAAGCATATTGTTTAGACATCTCACTCGTTCCCATGAACACTGAATGATGTTATGATTATGGGTCATCTATTAGATGAATCAGCTGATATCTAGATGTTGGAAATACTACAGTAACATTTTAACATTAAACAAAAGTTTGTCATATCATTCAACAACTGCATTTCTAGCACCTCATCTAAATCTACACTTTGGCTGCGTTCTTACCAAATAAAATCAGTTTCAGATAAATTAAGAAAATTACTTACCCACTGTCAGCTAAAGATTTACAATGAGACATGAAGTCATAATTGGCCTGAGAAATAAAAAATTACATGTAAGCAAATATAGATATATCAAACAAAAAAACTTTCAATGTGGAATTTTATTTCTAAGTTTTTATGGCAATAAAGTAAAAAAGATTGTACAAATTTCAATCTATACCATATCTATATTTATATACATATATATAAGGGAGTTAAAGGAAAAGAATGAGATCAATTCTTTAAGAGGAGACTTAACAGGATAATGCAAAGCTCAACAAATTGTTTTGGAGCTTATATAAAAATCAATAAAGAAAGAAAATGATAAGATAAAACTATTGAGGCTGTTTGGGAGAATTAAATCAATCTTTGTAGTTCTTTCAACTATATCTAATTTAGTTCCCCCAAACAGCCTCAATTTTTTATTTTGCTCCTAATGTAACTATCACTAGACATCACATCCTTATTATGTTACCTAGCATCTTCTTTCATCTTCTGATGAGAAGCATTAGACTTCGAAAAACCATGGTATAAAGAGTTCTCACTTACCCTACACCCTTAATTGATGTATACCCTTATTGAATAAATATATATATATATATATATATATATATATATAAATATGGATTAATATATAGTTTTATATCGTATATTTTCTTTTTATATATATACTAGCATTTCAGCCCAGCGTTGCCCAGGTGTTTGGATGTGTATGTTGAGCAAAAAAAAAAAGAAAAAAAATGTGGTAGTAGGAAGGCAGGCTCGAACCCGTACCACGAAGGAGGAAAAGAACGGGGTAAAACCTAACGTTTATGCTGTTACGACCACCGCCAAACTGGAAGCGAAATTTTTTTAAATTAAGGCAAGACAATCTAAAGTAGAGTATAACTTTCAAAAATATCGGCGAAAAAAGTGACCCCCCCCCTATAGAAAAGGACCTAGTTGAAGGGGAAGATATTAATGTTTTTAGCCAATTTTTCAATATTTGTCGTGTGAAAGGTCGAACTTTAAAACAATACTGATCTTGGTAAAATCCGTCGCCTCTATTGAAAGTTTAAGGCAGACATGCAAACAGACATACATACATACATTTATATATTGTTAACTAAAAATTTTCGACCCAAACTGATGAAAAAGCTTGCTCTATCTCTGAATACCCTTTATGTAAAATTTCAAATGTTTAGACCAGAAATTGTCTGAGTAATTTGGAAGAGACCGCAGAGGTCAATTTTTTTTTTTTTTTTAACTTTGACCCCTATTATGACCCCTTAAAATTTATTGTTTTGTGCTCAAATCAAGTTATTAAGTTAGATCCATGTCCAAGGAATCTATATCTAAAATTTCAAGTGCGTACACCTAAAATTGTCGGAGGAGTTTGGTAGAGTTCTCAAAAGTTAAATCGTTGAACTTTGACCCCTTAATTACCAAATTTCTGGCCAAAAACCGATCACATCGACTTTCCCAAATCTCAGTACCCTGTATATCAAATTTCGAGTCTGTAGGTTGACAGAGTTATTGCGCAGGGAAATGTACCCAGACACACAGATACACAAACAGACGTGTTCACTTTTATAGATATATATATATATTCAGCGCAATAAAAATATGGTTTTAAAAAAATGGTTTATGGTTTTTATTGAAAATAATTGTAAATATTAATACCTCAGTAACTAAAAAATATGCAATTATTGTCAGTAAGCATTTTTGTATATTTACCTGCATACCATATTCAGCAAACATTAAATGTGGTGGCAACTGTTGCAGAAGATGAGGCTTCAAATCATGGAGAGGATAACCACAGATTAACAGCATTTTGTCTTTGATTGGAAGGAATTTAGCAGCATCACCAATGCTTATGCTTTCATTGTCGGGACAATCTAAGATGAAATTACTTAAACGAGGTCCAATGTTGATGAAACTATAAAAAAAAAAAAAAAAAAATATGACAGTTTTTGTTTTAATTATCAAAGAATGCATCTTTGTCCTGATTGAAAACAATCAATGCTAAGCTAAGAAAAGTTATCAATCGTTCAACAGACTTTCTTTAAAAAAGTGTTTGATTAAAATTTTTGATACTGAATATAAAAAAACTAAACAAAAATGATTTTTTTTTATTTGATATTTTAAATGCTTTCAAATTTCTTTCAATTTTCAAATGCCCACACAGTAATTTTTTTTTTTTTTTTTAAGTATTACCTAAAAATTAATGGCTGAAGTTTTTTTTACAAAGAATCTAAAATTAATTTTGGATGATTTAATTTCATAATTAAAATATTACTTTACTTTTTAATTTGTGAATTGTTCTCAGTGGTTTTAAAAATGAAAAAGTTTGCTATGACTTTTTTTAAAGAAAAATATTGGTACTTTTATTTATTTTTTATTTCAATCAATAATCAAATAATTTGTCATAAAGTTAATCATGAATTAATGGATGAAAAAATAATTGTTTAATGTCTTCCAGAGGTGATTGATTGCTACTGCCTGATAGCCTGGAAGTGGGTGGTCAGGTGACAATTTATATGCAAAAATAATCTTCCACATTAAAACATTTTATTTCTTTTTACATGTCATTTTATGTATTTAAATCAGCCTAGCATGCAAGACTCTAGTTTTAACATGAAAAAATGATTAACACTAAACTTTCTTTGGAGGAAAAAAAATATTTTCTGGTAAAAATTAAATTTTATAACAAAAAGTGCAGTATTATGGTTCGCTTTTCCCTTAAAAAATAAAAATAGAATATTAGTTAAGTATTGCTACTAGGCCTGGCAATAGGTGATTATTTTATGTTTAATGCATATGTGAAAGACTTTTGAAGTTTTAAATATTTTGGAGGAAAAAATTTTTACCACCAACTTCTGAAGGTTGTCTACATGTTAACCTAAGACAAGACAATTTTACATAAAGTCAGTTACAGATTTTTTTGCTTAAACATAGAGTTCCATCGCTTCACCCCTCCACACAGAGTTCTGGTAAGTAAAAATTACTACAAAACTTATTACAAAAACAAAAAGATTTTTTTTTTTTTAAGTAATAAATAATAAAAGAAATGAATGTGAAAAGTAAATACTCACTCAGTATTTGTGAAGTGTGAAATATAATCACTAAAGATCCCTTGAAGTAAAGCTATCTCATCAAACTGAACTTTAGGACCAATATCAAGAACAGGAATGAGTTGCATGCCCCGAGCCATGCAGAATTTATCAATTTCAAGCAATGCACTGAAAAGTTTAAAAAAAAAAAAAAAAATACTTGATAAAAAAATAATAATTTGATGAAAAAAAAACAGGAAAATTATTTTCTTACAATTTAGCATATTCCTTTTAAATTCTAGTTAAATTTACTTAGTGGAAAAATTAGTTGTCTTGTTTATATTAAAAATAATACTAATACTTGAGTCAACTGCTGATGATGTTTGCATCCCCTTAAATATATACTGGATTACCTCCCTTGTTGTTACACACAAAGGAATAGCAATTTATACATGCAGATACTGAAACAGATCTAAAATGCATATTAGATAAAGCTAAATTTATATAGAACTTATGTATAATTTGTCTATATAATTAACAGGACCCATTAACTGTTGCCCGGTGGAAGGATGCCCCCACCCCACCCTTGTAAAAAAAAAAACTACAGTTGTTGTTGGTGGCTAACACCAAACCTCCTTACCAGCATAATCGGAAATCTATACAAGTCGGCATTTTAAAGCAAATTGTGGAGGTGAAACTAAGGTAAAAAATTTACATAAAAAAGCACAAACAAACAAAAAAAAGGTTAATGTCTTTGCAGTGCCAATAATGAGTTTGAAAAAGAGAATTAAACAAAATACTCCACAGAAAGCATAATTAATAAGAAAACAAACATATGAACAAACAAGTAGTTTAGTAAGCTACGTCATATTGGAAAATTTCTGGAGTATTCATTTATGTACGAAGAAGTGGATTTCAGAATAATAGGTTTGTCAGGTCTCAGCCAATCAGAGTGGGTGGATTTTGAGAAGGGAGAATTTATTATTTTTGAATCAGGAAATGGAAAGATTATGCGTATGTAGTTATTAACGAGTTATGATGGGTGCAATGAAAGTATTGTAGGAAAATGTAGAATTGGTCCCGATGTCAAATGGTAGCAGTGGGAGGACTAAATATTTATAGAGAAAAATAGAGACTCCTTCCTCTATAGATGGTACGATTGCGATGGTGTTTCTCCGAGATGCAATGTAGCATTTTATTATAACGACTTAATGTGTCTAAAATTGTGTTTGAAAATTACATAAGATAGTGGCTAATAACTGAGATATAATGAATTAGTATGTGGCATCTGTTATTGCAAACCTACAATACTTTGGTCCAGAGGGGAATTTCTGTAGTTAAAATATTATATAGGAGATTATAGATTCAAATATGAAAATAATTCAAAAAGTTTAATTTTAATCAACAACTAAAAAGAAAACAGTACAAAAAATATAGATTTTTGTTATCATTGCTAGAGAAATAAGCAGTTATAAACACTAAACAAATGTGCCATAACATGACTTTAACATAACATTTAATTAAAATCTCACCACATGAAGTGGAAACATTAGATTTCCATTTCAAGCAGACTTAATTAACAAACACTTATAAAACTAATTAACAAAACCATGTAGTGATATAATTTTTTTAAAGTTAGCTAAGAGTAAATATGAACTATTGAAAGTGTTCTCATTTACATAACAAAATAAATACTATTAAATTCATAAGTATTTATTTTAAAAATTGTAATAAAAATTAAAAAGTGAACATGAAAAATTAATTGAAATTCTACTCTAATGATTTTATATTTCAAAAAACAACTTTAGTAACTTAAAAAAAAAAAATGTAAGCACTTACCTACAACTATAACAAAGTTGCCATACTGAATCTAATGGATGACGGAACCTTGTATACAAATGGACCTAGATCAAAATAAGAAAAAGATAAATCTTAAAAACATCAATAATGATTTTATGGCATATAAACTTTTTCAGTTATTTATTGCTTAATTTGAAATGATACTTCAACAAACTTAAAGAATTTCTTATATAAAATAAAGTTCTTATTATATATTTTTTAAACAAGCATTGGGGTTATAAAAACATCAATGCAGTCACAGAAGATAGACTGATTAGTAGTTTATTCGTCAGTTTGTTTTGGTTACATTTATAAAATATTTATTGTTGTTAGTGGGCATCCTAAAATTTGAAAGCAGGGTTCCTATGATTTAAATCGTCTCAAGAATGACATATTTATTTCTTAGTTTCCTTATTTCTTTACATTTTTTATTTTTTTTTATTTTTTTTTTTTTTTTACTATCAAGTTATTTGGTCACAGGTCAAAATTGAGAAATATGGGAAGATGGCTGATGGAAAGTTTTCATAGATTCCCCAACTCCTCAATGTAAATGCACCTGACTAACCAAACAACCAGCAAAGTCCCACCCCTTCACTGTACATATTCCTTAATGTGTGAACTTTCTGGTCTGAAAGTTTCTTCCCTCATATTACTAAACTTTGGAATTCCCGTATCCTTTCTTAAAATATTGCAGCATTAAAAATTGATTATATAATGTTATAAATTGAATTTAAAAAAAAAAAAAAATTCTTAATTCTGCAATATTTTAAGTTATAAATTTATATTTTTTTACTAGAATATCTTGTCCTTATCTTTTCCAGTTTTAACAACTAGTCCTTTACTTTTCAATGTTTAAGCTTAATCATATTACTTTTCATGCTCGCATTTTTCTATTGTAAGCCATGATTTTTTCCAGGCTTCTAATAAATTCACTTGTTCTTTGTTTAATTTCAGTCTTATTTTTTTGCCCCCATAAACACATATGTAATAACAATGTACGGCACTTATCTGCTTTCAATAAAATCTTCCCAATTATCTCTCTTTCATGCTCTCTGTTTCACTTGTTACTTCTCTTTTCGCGAGAGCAGTGAATTGGTAGCAACAGTAGTCACTGAAGCAATGTGGTTGCTATGGAAACCAGTCATAAAAAAAAAATTGCTCACCTTACATTTTTTTACGATTTTGAACGCCAGTAAATTCATCATAACTTGTTTTACTGAACGAAAATTGAAAATTTTTGTTCACTATATATCTGAGAAGGTGATCTATAAACTATAATAATTGAAATTTGGTCAGAAAATGAGTGAGCAGTGAAACTTTAAAGTAGTTCTATAACGAGACCGATACTGCACCAACCACACCGGATGTCCTTAACTCGTCGGATTCCACCCGATATGACGGTGTTCTTTCGATCGTACATTGTCCCGTCACAAGTTGGCCTGTTGATCGTCTTCACCCACTGTGTTTTCATGGTGGGGCGCTTGCCTCTTGATCGAATCGTCTCTTACCCTGTGTAGGTAGTCTCCGGGTACATCAATCACTCCGCTGGTCCTTGCGGCTTGCTGCAAAATGAAGAGTCCTCACCACAAACAGAATTCTGGTTTATAACAATGACAAACCATTTATTAATTTCATTACTTCATAACAGCTACTGTCTAATTTGAGGTGACTGACTATAGCACTGAAACGATGTAAGACCAGATCAGTAAAGTCACAGATTTTCCCATTAATACAGGCTAGTTAACATCATAACATCAGGTCGTGAGGGCTCCCAAATCGGGAGCGCTTGACCAGCCCAGCCGTTCAGTTTGCTGGCTACGACTTTACTCTTTTTAGAATTCCTTTTTCTAAATCCAATCCCTTTTCCCCACCTCTCCTTCAGAGGGTGGTTACAAACACCCTTTCTTTCTTCCTCTTAGAGCTTACCTTTCATCTTGACCACTCAGCACCTCTCTCTCACCCTTTCCTGGGAGGGGGGTGGTTGTTCACACTGATATCTATTGGCAGTCCCCAGGGGTTTGTCTTTGTCCAGCACTGTGTGTGTGGTCCGTTATCATCTAATGTCACTTCTAATACGACCATCTCTTTTGACATGTCGTAGATAATTCCAAATCTGTCTCCCTTTTTGAGACAATATAACATCTGCTTTGCCTTTAACAAGCTCATAATGACATATTGGCGGTTGGTCCTATTTTCCTAGCTAAGGTTTTGCATTTCTCTGCACTCCTTCACCACATCCCGTCCGGTCAAACAACCTCTCTCACCGCAATATGCACCTCGCTGCATGCATTCATGACACCAATAGTGTCATAGTTCTAAATGACTAAAACTGCCATTTAACCATATAAATCAAAGTTATAAATAAGAATAATAACAAAGAAGAAGGATTCAAAATGAATTAAAATGTGTCAAACAACATTTCTTCTTATATGTACTTAAAATTAAACAGATCAATTGAACCTAAAATTAAACAGATCAATTGAACCTAAAATTAAACAGATCAATTGAACCTAAAATTAAACAGATCAATTGAACCTAAAATTAAACAGATCAATTGAACCTAAAATTAAACAGATCAATTGAACCTAAAATTAAACAGATCAATTGAACCTAAAATTAAACAGATCAATTGAACCTAAAATTAAACAGATCAATTGAACTTAAAATTGAACACATCAAAACACATTTATTCAGTTTATTTCAAATATCATAAAACACAATAGTGAAGTTCATTTTAAAAGAATTGACATCAGAAAATAAAAACTGAAATATTGATTCTAACAGGTCAAAATTAAATAAAAAATGTTATTTTATAATTTTAGGTTCAAAGATTTTAAGTAACATTTGTCTCTTCACACTTGAATCTCCACTTATTGTTTGCCTTCAAATTATTGTCTTTATCAAACTTGATGTTCAAATTTATACAAGGTTTCAATCTTTCCTCTGGTTTTCTTCAGATGAATTGTTCTTAGGGATATTCTTTCTATAATTAAATGCCAATTTTCTATGTAATCGCCAGGCAAAGCTGGCTAGAAAGCATTATTCAGCTATCTATCTCTATAAATCTAGCGGAATAACAAAGATGAATTGTGAGAAACAATAAGGAGCCAGCATTGCAAGTGCAGATGGTCAAAGGGTCATGCTGTGACATGAATCAAACTCTGTGACCGATCAAGTTGCCCCGATGAAGTGTGCGAATGGGAACCAGATTTGACGTGTCAAGGGTTCTGGTTTTGAGTAACTTGGTTAATTTTAGGATGTTGAAGAGATAGGATGTATTGAGAAGTGTCTCCCTAAAAGGGGGCAATGGTTCCCAAATGGAACCACAAACCAAAGATCAGCATTCACTCCAGTCTGCTGTGATGAAAACACACACTTGGGAGTGAATAAAAAAATACAGATAAAAAACAATTGTCATCTGGAGTTCCTGTCTTGCATGCATCTTTGATTATAACAGAACCAGCTCCCTCAAGATGGTCAGTGAATCTCTTCCAGACAAGCAGCAGAAGACAGGTATGTCGTCATGTATATTTGTATCATATCTTCTGACACACACACATCCAGAGACTAGATGAGCATGCTGTTAAAATAGACACTAACTAGACGGTCATGGGTCTGATAAATAAGGCCGTAAAGAGAGATAAATAAAGAAGTAAAATACACAGCTAGATAGAGAACACACAAATAAGTAGATAACATACAGTCACTTCATTACATAATTTAACAAATTTAATGTGTACACTACCCTTGAAGATGTAAAATTCCAGCCTCCACATATTTTTTTTTAGATTCACCCCGAAAACTAGGCAAACTGCTATCAATTAGGAACCATGCTTATAGGAAGTTGGGTAGTAAGATGTCTGTTCATATTATACTTAAATTTTTACATGTTAATATAATTAGGGAAGCAGGAGGGAATTCCAAAATTTAGCAGTATGAGGGAAGAAAATTTCAGAGTAGAAAGTCCTCTCGCATAGAAGGATATCTATGAAGAGGTGGATTTTACTGCTTGTTGGGTCAAATGGGGATATTTACATTAAGGGGCAATATATGAAAGCTCTTCATCAACCATCTAACATTTCTCAATTTTGACCTGTGACTCCAGTGATAGTCACCTCAGATCTGATTAATGCCGATCGAATCAACAAAGTTCAAGTCTGGCTCAAGATACCTTTATAATGTAACAAAAACTCCTCATGCTTAAAAATTGAGACAAAACATTAACTTACTTGGTTCATTTTCAGCAAAGATAGATTGTCAAGCATGTATTTTAAAGTTTCCTGTAAGTAAAACAAAGAAAACAGGAAAGACCAAGTCAGGAAAGAACTGATAACACAATTTGTGAGCAAATATTTCTCATGTATAAAATATGCATTAAGAGATTTTATGATTGAAACATTTAAAAGGTTATTGAAGAATCAAGGTGACATATCTTTAACATAAAAAATTAAAAAAGAACAAACTGGAAGTAAATTTTGAAGAGGAGGGAATTTTTTTGATGAGGATCGGTAATTATTATTTGAATTATTCAAGCTACTATTCTAATCTGAGATGTTATTCACACGTTTCATTGTAATCTCTGACCTTCAAATGCATCTTCTTTAACTCAAGAATCTTTATGTTAGACTTGGGAATTTATACAAAATGTCAGGACTAATGTATCCACTGAACCAGACGTAACTCAGCATTCGCTCGGCTTTCCCTGAAGCATGACATCAACAGCCAGATTATGCTGAGCGTCGCTAATGAAATCATAACAATGCTACATGAAAACTAAATGTTAACAGTAGAATATTAATACGCAATAGCAAACTAGTGGAAGAAACTATTAGAGTAGAAGGCTTTCTTACATCTAGAAGGGTGGGACTTTGCCGTTTTGGACGAACGATGGCCTTATAGAGGTACAGGATACTTTCAGTCATAAATAACTTTCTAGCATGGTAGACAGAGCCCACCTTCTTTGCAGCAATCTTGATCATGCTCTCGATGCATCTGTTCCAACTCATGTTCCTTGTGAGCGTTAAGCCGAGGAGTTTGAAAGAAGTACTTTCAGGTAATGTATCTTTAGCTATAGCTCTTGGTGGTTAAGAAGATTTCTTTTAATTATTGAAAAAAAGCAAGCTTAGTCTTGACAGTATTAAATGTGATCATCCATTTTTGTCCCTACTCCACTACAGTACTATTGGTGGTCTTCCTCTAGTGTTTGTGCCATTTCCTTAGATATGTGTTCACTTACTCTCCCTTTGTGCCTGTTACAGAGCATGGTGTTATCAGCAAATATACCTATCTCAGAGACAATTTTATAAGGGAGATCATTTATGAATATTAGGAATAATACACGTTCAAGAATCGACCCCTGAAGTACACCCGCATTTATATCATACTAGCAGTTCAGCCCAGTTTTTCTGAAGCCCTATGTATTGTTCATAAGTTGCCCCACATGTGAATACACTTTATGTAAGATTTCCAATGTTTAGACCAAAATTTGTCTGAGTAATTTTATAGACTGCAGAGGTCAATTTTTTTTAAACTTTGACCCCAATTTTGACCCCTTAACATTGATTATTTTGGTCTCAAATCAAAATACAAAGTTTTACCCATGTCCAAGTTACCTACATCTAAAATTTCAAGTCTTTAAACCCAAAATTGGTGAAGAAATTTGGTAGAATCTGCAATGGTAAACTCTTTCAACTTTGACCCTTTAGCAGCCAAATTTTTGCCCCAAAAACGGATTAAAATGCTTGCCACATGTCTGAATACCCATTATGCATAAATTTCAAATGTTTAGAGCCAAAATTGGCTGAGTAGTTTGCTAGACACCGCAAAGGTCAAATCTTTTGAACTTTGACCCCCTTGGCAGCTCAAATTTTCAACCCAAACTGATAAAAAGCTTGCCCTATCTCTGAATACCCTTTATGTAAAATTTCAAATGTTTAGACTAGAAATTGGCTTAGTAATTTGGTAAAGACTGCAGAGGTCAAATTTTTTTTTTTTAACTTTGACCCTAATTTGGACCCCTTAACATGTATCTTTTGAGGCTCAAATAAAACTAAAAAGTTTGATCCATGTCCAAGTAACCTACATTTAAAATTTCAAGTGTTTAGACCGAAAATTGGCAAAGGAATTTGGTAACGTTTTCAAACGTTTTTAACTTTGTTGAACTTTGATCCCTTGAAAGCCACATTTTTGGCCAAAAACTGATTAAAAAGATTTTCCCAAATCTCAATACTCCTTATGTCAAATCTCAAGTCTGTAGACCGAAAATTGACAGAGTAATTTGGTAGAGAAATGTACACAGACATTTTCACTTTTATAGATATACTAGCATGGGTGCCCGGCGTTGCCCGTGTGCGAGGTGTATGCTGAGTAAAGAAAAAAAAAAAACGGTCAATTTTTTTTAAATTTGACCCCCTATTATGATGCCTTAACATTTATTGTTTAGGGCTCAAATCAAGTTTATTAAGTTAGATCCATGTCCAAGGAAGCTATATCTAAAATTTCAAGTGTTTAGACCCAAAATTGTTAGAGGAGTTTGGTAGAGTTCTGAAAGGTTAAATCATTGAACTTTGACCCCTGTAGAAAAGTGCCTAGTTGAAGGTGAAGATATTAATGTTTTTAGCCAATTTTTCAATATTTGTTGTCTGAAAGGTCGAATTTTAAAACAATACTGATCTTGGTAAAATCTGTCACCTCTGTCAAAAATTTTAGGCAGACATGCAAACATACATATATTTGTGTATTGGTAACTGAAAATTTTTGACTGAAACCGATGAAAAAGCTTGCCCTATTTCTGAATACCCTTTATGTAAAATTTCAAATGTTTAGACCAGAAATTGTCTGAGTAATTTGGTAGAGACTGCAGAGGTCAATTCTTTTTTTTTAACTTTGACCCCTTTTTTGACCCCCTTAAAATTTATTGTTTTGTGCTCAAATCAAGTTATTAAGTTAGATCCATGTCCAAGGAACCTATTTCTAAAATGTCAAGTGTTTAGAGCCAAAATTGTCAAAGGAGTTTGGTAGAGTTCTCAAAGGTCAAATCGTTGAACTTTGACTCCTTAGACAAATTTCTGACCAAAAACCTATTACATAGATTTTCCCAAATCTCAGTATCTTGTATATCAAATTTCGAGTTTGTAGACTAAAAATTGAGTTATTGCGTAGGGAAATGTACACAGACAGACAGACATGTTCACTTTTATAGATAGATTGTTTAGATGACTGTCGTTATGTTAAGTATTCGTCCAGTGATACTGTGTGATCTGATTTTCCTTAGGAGACCAACGTGTCAAACCCTGTCAAAAGCCTTAGATACATCTAGGGCTACCGCTCTACCTTCCCTTGCTTTGTCCAGTGTATGGTATATACGTTCAGAGACTACTGTTAGCATATCTGCTGTAGAACGGGCTTGCCTGAATCCATATTGTTACTCGGTCAGAAGTTTAGCAGCTGTAAGGTGATGAACTAGAGTTTGATTAATAATGGACTCAAATATTTTGGAGAAAAGCAGTAGAAGGCTAATGGGACGATAATTTAATGGGCCAGTTCTTTCGCCAGAATTCTTGTAAACTGGTACCACAGAAGCAGTATTCCAACAGTCAGGAAAGCAAGATTTGTTAAGGCATTTGTTGTATAGTTTGGAGAGGACTGGAGCAACTTCAGAGGTTTTTTTTTAAATAGCACAGCTGGGATGAGATTGGGTCTGCTTTAGTGTATTATCTCTTAGCTGTCGCTATTTCTTTCTTACAATTACTTCTAGCTTCAAGAAACTTTTGTTTGTTTGTACTGGACTTATGTCTGATAAATCTGCAGTATGCATGCTGCCTTTGAGCAATGGCAGCTGCACAAGTAGAAGTAAACCATTGAGGAGAGTGAGGTTCTGCGGGAAGAGAAAACATATTTCCCTATGGGGCATCTCTGATGAGATCTCTAATGGCTTTTTAGTCAGCCTTCTTATAATATCTTGTCATTTTGAGTAATGGCTCTTCAGCTTTGGGTCAAGAATTTAGAGTGATTTCTACCATTATCACAGCATGATCAGCATTCTCAAGAGGTCTATGGGCATTTGTTACACAATCATTGGGAACTGTGGTCAAAAATAGATCTAGAAGTGAGGCTTGTTGATTTTGCTGGTCAAAATTTAGCAAAAATAATAAGGAATCAAAAAAGTGTCCCATCTCTCTTCTTGTTGTTGTTGTCTGCTTCCGCTTCTCTCTTGCTGTGATATTGCACTTTTTTTTGCACTTGTTGTGGCAAGCTAGCTCTAAGAGTTCAGATAAATTTTATTTTTGTGTGTCTACTCAACTGGTTATGGGAAAAGTCGCTTTTTTCATTTTGCTTTTTTGGAGGTCTCCAGCTTTGGGTTGTCAGCCAAAATTCAACATGTGCTGTTTCAAAGCCAGCAAACAAAGTTTCTCCCAGTTGTATTTATGAAAATAAATAAAGTCTGCCCCCCTCTCTCTGAGATTAGCACTTCCTCCTCTCTTCTCTCTTTTTCTGAATGTTTCCGTTTTTCTTTCTTTTCTCTAGAATCCTTTTCCCCCCTCTCTTTGTCTAAAAAATTATATTATCAAGCTTTGCAAAAGGTCTTTAACTTTATTTTTCTTAATACTCAACAGATGGCTGTAAAAAAATGATGATTTAACTGTCATTTACATTTGAAAGATTTACTTTTCTGAATCTGCAACAAGAAATTATTTTATCATCTCTCTGGATATGTGAAATTCTTACCAAATGTAAACTATATGTTACTCCTAGTATGCCAGCAAGACAATCTGGTGTCACCTGGCATCATATACACAGAAACAAACATCCACAATAAAGTTTCTGTACTAATAAAACTATTAGATAAGAATCTAATAGTTTTATTAGTACAGAAACTTTGTTTTGAATACCAGAAAGAAAATAAATACAAGTGCTTAATAAATATGACTTTTAAATGTTAAAAAACATTCTTACTTACCAAATTAGGCACTCGTCCTTGAGATACATCTAAAAGGACACCTCGGTAAGGCAATGATGGAGAATCATTTATCTGTTAAATACAGACATTTGAACATTTTAACACAGAGAAAAAATTTTTCTTTTTGGTTTGATCACCATAATATGCTTATACCTAATAGAATTGGAAAGTATTGTATACAAATGTTATGCTTATTTAAATAAATTTATTAAACACAGTTAAAAGATAATAAAAAGAAAAATGGGGGGGGGGGATACCTAGCATTGCCCAGAAATGAAGGAGGAATTGTGTCTTCCTACACACAGCATTAAACCCTGAGTTACTGTATTGTTATGAAAACATTACCTGTGCAAAATTCTTATGAAATATTTTTTTTTTAATATTTTTTTACAATTTTGCTTGATTATATCCTATTACATTTTTTTTTTATTTCAAAATTTTTCAACTAATATTAAATGAAAAAATATTTAATGTGTAATTATCAGTTATACAGATATGAAATTGAATAATTATTAATATATATATAAATATACATACACACATATATATACACATTTGCATGTGTATATATATATATATATATATATATATATATATATATATATATATTAATAATTATTCAATTGTCACCCTACAAGAAACGACATGATTCCATTTCTGTTTGATGAAAACCAGTTTTATTTTTGTTGCAGACCATCTACTAGTTGGCCAGTTGTGTACAAATCTCAAGAGCGATAGAAGATATCTACTACAATGTTCAACAAGCGAGTTAGGAGATGCGCCGCATTGCAACTCATACTCTCTACCGATCCAAGTTATGACAACAGGACCACTGCCTACACCTTCAAAATGCAAATACAGATGGTTCAACGCTTGAGGGCACAGCTCAACAAAATTTCCGGCCACGGTTATGGTCTTTGGTTTGGTTTCAAGTGAGGGCCATATCAAGCCACCTCACCTCTTCGAAGTCGGCTTGAAAGTTAACACCAAAGTGTACCTGGATGTGCTGAAGAGGGTGGTGATCCCCTGGTGCAATCAGATGGCCGCTGGCAGATCCTAGGTGTGGTAGCAGGACTCGGTGCCGGCTTTCAAAACCAAAGAGATCCAGCCTGGTTTCAAAACGAGTGCTACTACTTTGTACCCTTCTCTCCTTCTCCCCCAACCTGAACTTGTTGAACTACTTTGTAGTGTCATACATTGATAACATCACCACAATGATCTCCAACAACACCAAAGCTGAGTATTTGCTGAGCTCCCACCGGCACTTGTGGAAAAGGCATGCTCCCAGTTCCAGAGCCATATCAAGGTGGTGATAAAAACTGAAGGCAGCCATATTGAATAGATGTCAGCTCTACTTCATAATAAAGTAACCGGAATTGATTTTTTTCAATAAAAGTTATTAAAATAAAACTGTAGTGTTGTTTTCTTAAGGGTGACAAATTTATCGTTCCAACCTAGAGCATCATACAATGATTAGATCACTCTGACTGACATAAAAACATTTAAAAATAAAATGTTTAAATTTCAACGTTATTTCACGTGGTTGATGGTAGCCGAATGGATACGGTCCTCGCTAATGGAGCCAGAGATGGTTCTGTCACCGGGTTCGAATTTATTGACTGGTGCTAATCATGACACTCTGCACTGAAGATTCCCAAAAGAATGAAACACTAGTGTCTGTAGGTATTTAATAATTATTATAGTAAATAATTATATATATATAAGCATGGTACAAATCAGTCCAACAGTTGTTTTGTTACTGTAAAGTTGACATACAGCTCCATTCAATCCTAGGAGGTCAACCTTCTCAGGAGTTAATTTACTGTATATCATCTATGGTGCTCCTACTAGGGATTGCTGACGAGGACTGCTCAGACATATTTTGTCGGTCAAAATGAGACTATCCTAGTGAACTGGCTTCTCAAAGTGACACCTGATATTGTCTCTAACCTCCTGGCATGAAGGTAAATAATATATCAAGAGGTTAAATCATCTCAGTTAGCCACACTGATGAGCCACAGTAATGGTGAGCCACTTGTCTGGATAACTATTTTATCTATAACAAAATAAATATATATAGAGAGAGAAATAAATAGAAATGAAAGCATACTTTTAGATAACTTGTGGTTTAGTCTTTTCATTCAAGTTGTAACAGTTAATGTAATTTATTACAAGAGAAAAGATGGATGATCTCTCATACCTATAATAAGGTTTTATGAAATGAGTCATTCACTTATAAGATAGTATAAAAAATAAATAATGGCTCTTCAATGATTTAGTGAATGATTATATTTCTTATGATTATAGGATATTTTTTAAATCAAAGTAGATTTTAATATACAACATATCATTTAACTACACAACTCACCTCTAACACAGGCACACTTATTGTATTATCATCTTTATAAAGCTGCAATAACTGAATCAGCGTACTAATCGCATAACCAAGGCTTTGACGATCATGTGACACCATTCGAACCTGAAAGGAAAAAGTTAATTAGAAATTTATCACATAATTTTATAATATAAAAACAAGATATTCAATTATTTTGAAAAAAAAAACCCAAAAAAACAAACATTTTTTAAATAATAACTTTCAAGAAATCAGGAAAACAAAATTAAAAAAAAAAATTTTTTATATTTATTCAGTATGGTAATGCTTCTAATTTTCTTAAACATGTATTTTTATTTTTTGCAGTTAAACCCACAGAAATTTGTATTAGCAGAATTTTGTATAGTCTAAAGAAGCTCAACTATAGAATTTTATTATCAATAGGGATTTGTTGGGAGTCTTTGTTTTATAACAATTTTGTGCCATCAAATATATTTATAAAATAGTCATTTGATAAGTTCTGGAAAGTTATTCAATTGTACTTTTGGTTTCTCCTAGAGGATCTGGAAGTGATATACAAGAGATGTTCCAAAACTAATACCTCATATTATTTTTTATTCTGCACAAATGAATCGGAGTGGATTGCAAATTGCATTGTTATGATAATTGAAATTATGCATTTATGACCTGTAAGCTTCATCTCTCCGTTGCAGATATTGACAGTCTAAGACTAAGTCAGGGATGTGCATCAGAAACAGACATGCATCATTGAATTCTTTGCAAATGTGTGTTGAGAATGGTGGTGACTTTGTAGAAAAATAAATTTTGGAGAAAAAAAGGTCACTTGTTTTAATAGTATCACTCCAATCTTCATAGCTCTTCAACTTTTTGAGTTAACAAACAAAAATTATAGGACGCTTTCCTTTTGGAACAACCATAATATATTTTTCAGATAGCTATTATTTAAAAGGTAGGCACATTTTTGAAAAGTATGGTCAGACTTTGTATAGAAAAATATATTTTCTTCATTTGTAAAGCTTAGTATAGAATGTGAAATTCATCCCCTTCTACAAAATCAGCAATAATCCATTGATTACATTACTTTCAACAACAAGCATCAATGGTTAATTTTACATGAGTGAAAAAATCCTGTTCAATATGAACCCTGCATTAAAGAAAGCACTGGCTAACATGTATCAGAATCCAGACTATTCATTGCTTAGCTTTAATCTATGAAGCATCCTTGCAGCGACCCAAAAGAATCTACTCTTATTCTGTGCAAGGTAGGATAAATTCAAGAGATAAAACCAATAGATGTCAAGAAATTATCATCTAGTCAAAGATTTTCTCGACTCATGCCATCTCGCTCTATTCTCCATCACACCTGGTAGGTCTTAAATAGTGCATTATGAGTTCTCTATTGGTTACTTGACCTAAGTTCTACAGCCCTGTTTTGACATTCACAAACCTTTGTCTCATTGTTAGTGTTGCATCTCTGTGCCTGTTTTACTAGTATTTTCATGGAATATGCTCCAATGAACTTATTGCACTTGTACTCCTTCGACGTACATACTACCCACCACAAACCTGTCAACAGCAAGATCCCACCCCTTCACCATAAAGGTTCCTAGATGCCAGAAAGCTTTCTAATGCAATAAATTCTTCCCTCAAACTTGTAGACACTGAAATTCCCTTGCTGTTTTCTGCTTGCCTGACTGAAGTTTAAATGTAATGTGAACAGACATCTCCCTCATCTCTTTACATAGTCCTTTGTATAGGGTCCAAATAGTAAACCCTTATATCCAAGTGACAATATGCCTTGTTTGGGGTGAACATGAGTAAAATAATTTGCAAACGATTTCATCTCCTCCAACAGTGACCAATTAACCTGGTTCTTCTATCTTTAATCAGAGCTGAAATCTGAAGAAGGTGTTTGTAGAGCTCTTGTAGGGCATTGCTTCAAAGAGATATATATTAAGAGCATCTCTTAGCATTAGTGTTTGCTTTTTGTTTTGTTTTTTACCACTTATCAAGGCCTGGAGACCATTCAAGAATAAGGGTTAAGTGTTAGGTAGATGGTGAAACAAGATCCGTTATGGTGGAACTTGGATAGGACTAGATTATCTAAATGAATGACTCAATAGGACACACATAATTTTCACCATTCCTTTGGTAAAAGTCCAGGTGCTACTGCCATATATAATGACAGATATAACAATAGTTTCAAAGAAATCATATTTCATTGTGGTCAGAAGACTTGACTTCCAGATTGCTTTCACCTAGCATCAACAAATACTGGATTATAAGTATCAGTTTTTATGAGACGATAGTATGAGCTTCGGGATAAACTGTATTACAGTAATAATATTTACCAACAGAAGAGGAGTAAAATTAATGATTAGATCATCTAAGAAACAACAAAATTCAACAGCTGAAATCTCACCTGATTAGTTTGGATGTTAATTTTATAACTTCCCTTTTCCACGCACAATCGATTATTCACATGACACACAATGCATTGAGTGTTGCGCTCAGGTGCATGAGACAGCAGATCAACAACAGGAATCAACCCAATTGACTCAATTTTGGATTTATGTGAATCCCATACCTCAACTAATGAATGAATATCTGAAAAAAAAAAACACACACACACAGAAAAAGGATGTCAGTTTCATTTGTTCATAAAATCAACATATTCAACTTGTGTACAAAAGCAGAAATCTAAGTAATTGTGTAACTAAGTGCTTACTGGCACAATATTTTAAAGTGATATTAAACAATGGCAAGGTTTTTACAATATTTAGAACATTCTGAAAAATTTTCTTTCATAGACCATCATCAAATGGTTTAGGTGTTTTATGGCATATGAACCCAGTCTGAGTTACTTAATGGCAAATCCAGTTATGGTAAAATTTTTATTCTACAAATTCTTAATATTTAAGAAAATTAATTGATTCTGTTTTATAAAAATACATTTTTACTGTTTCCATATTGAAGGTTATTTTCACAATATTTTGGATGATATAATTTCCTATTTTCTTCAGATACATTTCTGAACTTTTGAGATGAGGATTGATTATTCATATTATTTGGATTCTTCAGAATACTGTTCTCATCTTGAGTGTCATTTTCACAATGTTTCAGTTGATATAACCTTCGACCTTCTTCAGGTGTATCTTGTCAAACTTGGGAATGTTTATGTCGAAATGCAAGGACCTGTGGCACAGTGGTTAGAGTACTTGGGAGAAATCAATTGTAAAAGTGAGATATTCTCCTGAAAGTTAAAGGTTCAGTTCTCAGTGTAGACAACCAAAAAATACAATTGTAAATTACTTAGGACCTCTATGTAGTTAAAAAATGATATGTAGTTATGGTTGATGGAACGATAACATGCTATCCTTGTCAAGTAAAGAAAGAGTACCGTTCGAAATTCTCTCCAGGGTCTCGAGTTCAACAGAAACATTCCCAAATTCAACAAGGTACATCTGAAGAAAGTTGGCGGTTATATCAACTGAAATATTGTGAAAATGACACTCAAGATAATAGTAGTCCAAAGAATCCAAA
Organism: Euprymna scolopes; assembly: GCF_053919585.1. Taxonomy (NCBI): domain Eukaryota; kingdom Metazoa; phylum Mollusca; class Cephalopoda; order Sepiida; family Sepiolidae; genus Euprymna; species Euprymna scolopes. Next base: position 77,513,243 of record NC_136484.1, read on the forward strand.
TAATTCTTCAGATATATCTTGTCAAACTCTGTAAGGATAACTACTATGTAAAATTCAGTTCTAAGGGACACTCTTGTAGAGGTTGAAGGTTTAATCTTCAGACTATCCCGATGAATCTGGAAATAAAAGGTGACTATGAAGTGATCCCACAATCCCCAAAGCTCCCAAATTGGGGTCTTCTCATGAGATGCAGTTTTTTGTCACACCCAAGATGGTACGGAGTAGTGGTTTGGATAGTGAGTTTAGAAATAGGATAAGCAGAAAATTTTATTTTGGGGTGGTAGAGTGCAATAGGAGTAAACACCTTGCTGAACATAGTTTAGTGTTGTGTCTGGAATAATGTTAATTCAACCCATAAATGAAACCCGACTGGTATTACTATTGCAAGCCAGGGTGAACTTGGGAGTACATGAAGAGGTGAATTCAAATTGGAATCTCTCCAATGGATGCAGTTTGATGTCATATCCAGGATGGAGGTTGGCAAAAGGAAGGAGCACTTGAGTAGTTGATAGTGCGTTTAACAGTATGGACAGGTGTTTATCCACATGACTGCTCATCAGGTAGACAGTTTGAGGCTCGTTAAAAGCAATGGTAGTTCATTTCCTCTTCTATCTTGTTATAAACAAGTTATTTTTTACTAACAGTTCCCAGAAACATTAAAAAGAGAGCAAAAATTCACTTACGTTTAAACAACCACTAAAGTTTTTTGCGTTTTTTTTTTTCATTTTTTTTTTTTACAGTATACATGCATACACATATTGGACGCTATCCAAAAACACAATCACTCTCTCTACAGATTCAATGAAAATGTGGCATAATGATAATGGGCCCATTTTTAGGAGCCCCAGCACCCTCCACTTTGGGGCCTTATACCCAACTTACGTTTACACCAATGGCGACGAGTATATCTTAACATGTGCTGTTATAAACATGACAACTTCAGAGCTTGTCATAAATCAAGTTTTTATCGAACGAGATTGTTTATAAAATCGGGTGCTCAAAGGTCATATGTAATTGCAAATTCAATGAACTCTAAGGCAAACAAAATAATATTGCAGTGTCTTTGTCTTTAATCTGCCTGCATTCTTCTCTCATATGTTCCCACAACAAAATAATTGTAATTCAGTTAGGATCCGGTCTCAGTCGGCAACATACAGGTCAACCTACAGCCAACTTGCAGGTTCTTAAAATACTAGTTAATTGTTAAAAAAAAAAGGATGCTATTTTTATACGGAAACTGAACTACCCATAATCTGTTGGGTCAGTATATGTTATAGCTAGCTATGGAATAGTGAGTATACAAAATCAATGCATAAAAGTGCAAGTGAGTATACAGAATTAATGGATGACTGCATAAAAATTGAATGCATGTGCAAAAATAAACATAGCAACTAAGAAGTGGGTGCTTATTTTACATTAAATTTATATAGGAAAGTGATTCCTTATTCTAAAATGTTAAATTTTTATCATCTTTTAAAAATTCCTTCTTTTATATTTTCAATAAAAGGCCATTGAAACATTAACAAAAAAAAAAACTTTGATTTCTTTTTAAGAATTAAACTATGCTGGGTTAGGTTGTAAAAAAAAAAAAATACCAATTTTTTTTTAAATATATAAATAGATCAAATAATTTTTTTTTTTTTTTTTACATTAGAAAAACATTTGTTTGTTTGTTTTTTTTGTTTGAAAACGATTCCAACTTGCAATGAAAATACAATGGGAAAAATCGTTTTAAAAATTTGGGACACTAAAAACATCCATGGTTTTTATTATCTTCAGCTTTATATATTTTGTTTATATTAGAATTCTTAAAAAACTAATATATAGGAATGTAAAAAAAAAAAAAAAAAATGACAGACAGAAAAGAACCATTTGTAAAATGCTGACAGATTATTTGTGTATTTCATTATTTGAAATAAAAAAAGTAGAACACTTAAGCAGAACAATTTCATTTATTTGTAACACAAACCAATTTAAAAAAAAATTATTTTCAGTTTTATTTATTATTATTTATACTTTGTTTATGTTAGGAGTGTAGAAAAATAAAACATAAATCTATTTAAAAATAAATAAAATAAGAAAGAGCACAATTCGTAAAAAAAATCTTATTTATTTACGCACGCGCAGAATTGTTGAAACCAGAAGTTGGAAACCAGATAGATGGTTTCAACGCCCAAGCAAGATGATTTGAGTTTTATTTTATAAGAGATGTGTCGCTCATTTACTAAAGCATCCTACCAGTAATGATAGAGAACTAAAAAAGAACTACCAACAGACATAGCCGACTTTGTATCATCCCCTTCATTTAAATGTAATGTGCCTATTATTTTTATTGTGTTTAATCCATGGTGTGCCAGAATGTAACGGCCATTTCAAAAATGTCTCCATGACACAGATACCAGGATCCTCTCCCCAGTAAACAATCATACTATAAAAAGTGAAAGAGCTGAACTACTCATTCATTATATCGCACTAGTAATTTCCCGTATGCGATGTAACTGTTGAGACACGTAGATCACTTAATTTCTAATGGAAGATTCTACTCAACCTGATTTTAAACTTACATTCCAACACACTTGTACCTAAATATTATGATAGGGTGGAAAATAGAGTAGGTAGGGAACAAAAAGTGATAGAGCTAGGCAATATCATGTAAAATTTAAACACACAAAATGTGTTTGTTATCAAAATGTATCAAGAGTTTATAACTTAAAGTACCAACTCTCAAAATTGCTTAAATATAAACATATGGTTTAAAAACTAAACATATGGGTTAAAATATGAACATATAGTTGAAAATCTAAACATATAGTTGAAAATCTAAACATATAGTTGAAAATCTAAACATATAGTTGAAAATCTAAACATATAGTTGAAAATCTAAACATATAGTTGAAAATCTAAACATATAGTTGAAAATCTAAACATATAGTTGAAAATCTAAACATATAGTTGAAAATCTAAACATATAGTTGAAAATCTAAACATATAGTTGAAAATCTAAACATATAGTTGAAAATCTAAACATATAGTTGAAAATCTAAACATATAGTTGAAAATCTAAACATATAGTTGAAAATCTAAACATATAGTTGAAAATCTAAACATATAGTTGAAAATCTAAACATATAGTTGAAAATCTAAACATATAGTTGAAAATCTAAACATATAGTTGAAAATCTAAACATATAGTTGAAAATCTAAACATATAGTTGAAAATCTAAACATATAGTTGAAAATCTAAACATATAGTTGAAAATCTAAACATATAGTTGAAAATCTAAACATATAGTTGAAAATCTAAACATATAGTTGAAAATCTAAACATATAGTTGAAAATCTAAACATATAGTTGAAAATCTAAACATATAGTTGAAAATCTAAACATATAGTTGAAAATCTAAACATATAGTTGAAAATCTAAACATACAGTTGAAAATCTAAACATACAGTTGAAAATCTAAACATACAGTTTAAAATCTAAACATACAGTTTAAAATCTAAACATACAGTTTAAAATCTAAACATACAGTTTAAAATCTAAACATACAGTTTAAAATCTAAACATACAGTTTAAAATCTAAACATACAGTTTAAAATCTAAACATACAGTTTAAAATCTAAACATACAGTTTAAAATCTAAACATACAGTTTAAAATCTAAACATACAGTTTAAAATCTAAACATACAGTTTAAAATCTAAACATACAGTTTAAAATCTAAACATACAGTTTAAAATCTAAACATACAGTTTAAAATCTAAACATACAGTTTAAAATCTAAACATACAGTTTAAAATCTAAACATACAGTTTAAAATCTAAACATATGGTTTCAAATCTAAAGTTGAATTTCAGAAGACCCCCCCACCTCACTGTTCTCTTATATAGCAATTTCTTAAAATGTCACTAGCAAAAATTCAGAAAGTAATTATGTTTTTGTTTTAACGGATAATTAAAAAATAAATAAATAAATAAAGTCTTTTAGAACGCTAATATTGTTAAAGCTAAAACTCTTTTCAAATCAGTTTGCATTATGGAGATGAAGCGTGTTCGAGATAAGTGTATTTTAATTTTTATATTTAATTTCAAATATTAATAACTACATTCTATTTCGGTACTTAATTTTATATTTTTATTTCCTGATTGTTTTATTTAATGATAGCATTTTCTCGTCATAAATGTTTATTATATCTACCAAGTTGATTGCATGAACAGATTAGGAAATTGTATTCATTGTTAATTCATGAGAGGTGAATCTATCACCATACCTTTAAAAAACATGCCAGTTGGACTTTTAAAGTACAATACTTAATAGATTTTTTTTTTAAAGGAGAGTACAAAACGCTTTGTGGAAGCGTTGTCGGCAGCTCTCGTTACTCTCGCTTCTCTTTACTTGTCACTCAGTCCTCATTTTTTTTTTTAATGAGTGATTTTTCTGACAAAGGGAGAAGAAAAAGCTGTATTCTAGGTTAGCAGTATTTTGCGTGAACAGTCGACAGAGATAGCGGAAATTTTCTGTTTCTATGTCTATCCTTGTAGCCATGTCACTAGTAAGGGTGCTGGAGGTAAACATTTTATCTGGGCTGATGTTATCCGTCTGATAATCAGGGACCCGAACCTTGGATTAACCACTAAGGAGGCTGTCCTATCAGCAGGTGCAAAGTACTGGGGCTACTGTATTGCCATTTGGTGAATGGATTCTGGACCATGCAGTAGCTTCTGGACGGGCCTCTCGATGTCATATTAGTGGGTAATTGTTACGGCTTTACCTTATGTTCTACAAAAAAAAAAAAAATTCTTTGTTACTTTTCTCTCTTAGTTTCCCCTCTCTGTCCTGCTCTAGGCGACCTAGTCCACAAACTCCAAAATTCCACCATAAGTTTCAAGAAAAAATACACGATTAAACCCGGATCTGAAACTTCCAACATAGATCCCCACTACCATGTCTCCTTCTCCAACATCAGGGGTCTACGTTCTAACCTTCCAGAGGTTGAAGCCCAATTACAGGAGACTAAATCAGACCTTTTATTTTTAAGTGAAACTGGAATTGGACAGACTATTTCCCTAAATGAGTTCGTAATTAAAGGATACTCTAACTTAACTTCTAAATCTGACCCCCAAGATCGCCATGGGCATGGAATATGTACCTATATTAAAGATGGCTTTCAATGTGGTAGGGACATCTCCAGAAAAGATCCTAACTTACCCTATATGTGCTTCCGGGTTGCACTAGCTCACACTACTGCATTTATATTTACTCTCTATCGCCTCCATAACAGCAGAGTTACTATCTTTAAAAGCATATCTGAGAAAATTGACCAAGTTCTATCAGCTTATCCTTCAGCTAACATTCACGTATGTGGAGACTTCAATGTTCACAGTGTGGAATGGTTGACCCACTCAAACAAGAACGATGATGAGGGGATGTTCTGTCATGATTTCGCCATTGCTTATGATCTCACTCAGATTGTTCACGAACCAACCCGTGTGCCCGACAATGACGGCCAGTATGTGAGTCTCCTAGACCTTTTTCTCACAACTTGCCCAGAACTATGTTCAGTTTCCGTTCTGTCTCCTCTTGGATCTTCTGACCACTCAGTTGTATCAATTAAGATAAAAATGAAATATAATAAGTCCTCAAACGTACCTCTCCATCGTACAGTATATCGATACACTATGGCTGACTGGGATAGTTTCCCTACATTTATACCTGATCTTCCTCCGTGTTCCATGTTTAAAAAGGATGTGTCGTCTATAGTATCAGACCTGACGGAATGGTTAATTGTAGGTATAGACCGTTTTATACCCTTGAAAAAATTCCAGCAAAAACCTAACAGCCAGGTGAGGTTTTCTCCAGAATGTGCTGCTGCCATTGCGCACAGAAATCACTTTTTCTACTGCTTCCAACGTAATAGATGTATGGAAACTAAAGCCGCTTTCAGGACTGCCAGCAACCATTGTAAGAAAGTAAAAAGAATGCAAGAGCCAGATACGTCCAAGTATGGAATATGCTCAGTCCATCAAGTCCAAAGTAGCTGAGCAGCGGCTTGGTTCCCACCAGTTTTGGCAAATAGCAAACAATCCTGAACAGAAGCGTGTGCTCTATTCCAACTATCATCAATGGATCTGAGTTACCAAGAACTTTGCAGCTAATTCTACCCTTTGCGACCAAGGCCGGCAACCCTCAATATTTCCTCCTGTATCAAAAAACACGCCGTGTGATATACAAATATCTGTATGTGATGTCGCCAAGCTAATCAAAAACCTTGATTCCAGTAAAGCAACCGGCCCAGACGGTATTCCAATTATAGTACTCAAAAAACTTCAACCAGAACTAGCGCCCATATTTACAAAACTGTTTAAACGTTGTCTTAAGGAGAATTGCTTCCCATCACCCTGGAAAATCTCATCAGTATGCCCTGTATTTAAGAATTCAGGTGATCGTTCATCCCCCTCTCATACAGGCCAATAAGTATCCTGTGCGTCATGAGTAAGTTGCAGGAATCTGTGTTAAATAGAGAAGTAGTCAACCATCTTAGCAAAAATAACCTTCTTAGTGACACACAATATGGTTTCCGTTCTGCTAGATCTACAGCAGATGTGCTTACAGTTATATCTCATAAGATTAGCGAATCTCTCGACAGAGGCAACCTTTCTAGGGCAATTGCTCTTGACATATCAAAAGCCTTTGATAGGGTATGGCATAAAGGTTTACTTCACAAGATCTCCAGCTATGGTATAGCTGGAAATGTCTTCTCAATTATTAAATGATTTCTCTCTGATAGGTTCATAAGAGTAGTAGTTGATGGGCAAAAATCAGAAGCTCACAGTATTAATGCTGGAGTCCCTTAGGGGTCCATCCTGGGCCCAACTCTTTTCTTGATCTACATTAATGATCTTCCAAATCACATCCTTACATCATTCGTAGACATTTTTGCTGACAACACTACCATCTATGGTAGCACATCTAAGACGGTAAACGACCAAGTTCTCTCAGATTCTCTCTCCTCTGATCTTGATCACGTTGTACAATGGGGAAAGGAGTGGCTGGTTACTTTTAATGCATCTAAAACCAAGCTTCTATCTTTACATCATCAACGTTCTGATCCACATCTGGCATCAATTAAAATGAATGGCTCTCGTCTTAGGGAGGCCTCAAGTTTTGACAGGCTTCTCGGCTTGACCATTACTCCTGATCTTAAATGGAATATGTATATCAAATCTGTTGCCAAGGCCGCTGGGAAAATGGTCGGATCCTTCTATCAATCCAGTAGATATCTCACTGCTGATGCAATTCTCTTTCTATATAAAAGCCAGATACGTCCAAGGATGGAATACTGTTGCCACATCTGGACAGGAGCTGCCAGAAAGGACTTGTCCTGCCTTGATATATTTCAAAATAGACTTCGTAGCCTCGTAGGAGATGTCCTTTTCTCTTCCCTGCAACCTCTATCTCACAGAAGAGATGTTGCGAGTTTGTCTCTGCTTTATCATTATTTTCATGGAAAGTGTTCGACTGAGTTTCAATCTATGGTCCCCCCTTGTCAAACTTTCACAAGGAACACTTGTTTAGCTGAAAACACTATCAATAATTCCCCCCACTCTTTATCTGTGCCTAAACCTAAACATAGATTCCATGATCAAAGCTTCTTTCTTAGAACTGCACGCCTGTGGAATTGTCTTCCATTTTCCTGCTTTCTAGCTGTCTATAGCTGTCTTCAAGTCCAACGTGAACAAGTTTCTAATGAGTCATTCCACTTCAGTTAACAAATTTACCGAACTTCCATTACTATCGATTACTATGTTGTCCTTTTGACTTCTGTACACTCTTTAACTCTTATCCTTGAGTGGCCTATCGATATGTAAAAACAAAAACAAAAAACATGGTTTAAAATCTAAACATATGATTTAAAATCTAAACATATGGTTTAAAATATAAACGATGGTTAATGTTACCTACTCTTCTGAAAGGAGAAGAAAATAAAGGGTCTGCAGATGTTTTGCATGTTGGGCACTCGATTTTCGGTAGAAAAAAAGAACTTGTGTTTGTAGTTGAATTATTTTTTTTATGTTGTTCATTTACATCTGAGAAAAACTACTTTTCAGAAAGACTTATTGAGAAAGACAGTTACATTTTTGACAGCTGAAAATGTTAAAGCCAAAATTTGTCACTGTTCATTGCATTGTTGTCAAAGTGGAATTTTGTTAATTTTCTAATGGAATTACAAAAAAGAAAATTACTTTTTCTTAAACCTATTGTAAAGGAATACAAATCTATTTTTATCAAAAAAATTATAAATGCACAATTCAAAACAGAAAATTAAGTTGTTAAAACAGGACAAAAAAAGCACATACTTATATCAGCAATACTGGACAGATAAATTCGGATGGAGCCACTTGGAGTGAATGGCTTTCCTTCTTTTTGTATAATGGATTGCGGTTGAGGCCATAACAAAGACAATTGTTCTTCTGTTACAACAGGTTTTGGAGAAATTGGAAGATGATCCCACAAGAGATCTTTCTGGAATTAAAATCAGGAATTAAATTAAAGTATAGAAAAAAAAATTTCTTCATAAAATTTACTGAAACAATTTTCTAAATAAAAAAATTATACAAAATTTTGGATTAAGAAAGAGACCAATTGTATTATAAGAATTCCAATTTGCATATATTTGCGTGTGTGCATATATGTTTTTATTTGTTTTTGTTAGCGATACTTTCTTGAATGAATTCAAGTATTTATACGAAAGTGCATTTTTACCTAAATGCTTGTTGGAAATAATTTTCCCATTGACCAATCCGGTAACCCCTTAATGGGGAGCAGCATAGATATCACCCTTAAAATATAATTATCCACTGACACATGTTTCGTCGTCTATGACTCATCAGAGCAGCTGAATCTAGCAAGACTCGAAATCGGGACCCCATGATAAGAAGCCTAAACTTCTACCACGCGGCTGCCTTGCCTGACTACTAAATGTATCGCGTTTTTATGTAGATGCTTTTATTTGTTTTTGTTAGCGATACTTTCTTGAATGAATTCAAGTATTTATACGAAAGTGCATTTTAATCCTAACCTTAACGTAAAGGTAAAAATGCACCTTCGTATAAATACTTGAATTCATTTATGAAGTATCGTTAACAAAAACAAATAAAAACATCTACATAAAAACGCGATACATTTAGTAGTCCGGCGAGGCAGAAGTTTAGGCTTCTTATCATGGGGTCCTGATTTCAAGTCCCGCTAGATTCAGCCACTCTGATGAGTCGTAGATGACAAAACACGTGTCAGCGGATAATTATATTTTAAGAGTGATATATATATATATATATATATATATATATATATATATATATATATACACACATCTTTGGATGCTAATATTTATATGATGTAGGAAAAAGATGGTTTCTACCTAGTTAATATGCAAGATTCTTCCTTGACCAGAAATGAATCTTCTTTAGAAACCACTAGTCATAAATAAGTGCAGCATTATAACAGTGAACAAGTTGGTGAAGACAGCTAGAATATTGGATTTTCAGTTTTTATATATATATATATATATATATATATATATATATATATATATTCACCATATTCCCTCTGCTTCACATTTTTGTTATCAAGTAAGATCTTTGACTTACTTGTTGTTTCATCAAATACTTTTGTATGCAAAATCCGATCCCGCATTTTGCTAATTCCTACCCTCTGATGAGAAGGAAAGTATCTCTTCGAAACTCCGCGGATTAAGGACTATCCACTTATCAGGTGTCTCCTTTTTAGATTAAATATGTTTTTAACTCTTTTTCAAAGTGTTTTTTAACATGTTTTATTAACTGTTTGCTCATATATATATATATATATATATATTTAAAGTGGTGGTTGTGTAGTTCCAACGAGAGAAAAAAAATGTATATTTAAAAGAGTGTAGCCATCAACAATTGTGGGTTTTTCAGCCTTTTATCATTTTTATTTAAAAATATTTTTATAACGTGTTTCAAGCTTCAGTTCGCTCTCTTCAGATATTTTCGTAAAAAGGTTTTTTAAAATGAGAGTTTGAAATGTTATTTTTACATCTGCTTATACTAAATGTGTTTTTCAGAGTGATGTGTTCTCAGACATTCTGTCCCCAACAGTAAGTGTTGGTAGTGTCCAGTAAGAGTTTAGTTCAAAGAGGGGGCATTTGGTTCATTTGGTGAAGGTTTTTATGGTTTTTTTTATGACTTTCTTTCCCCATGTATAGCACACACTCATACACAATGACACACACATACATGTACATATACATATACACACTCATACGCACGCAGGTATATACACATATACACAGAAATGTATGTAGGAGCATACATATATACATACCCACCTACACACTTGCACACATACTCACTCACGTCCACCCACTAACATGTCACACACATATTGGTTAATTTCCCCCCCCCCAATCAAAACACACATGCGTACATGTACTTAATCATTCAAACATAAGTAAACGCACACACAAGTAAGATGGAGAATAGGTAGGAGATGATATATACATGCACACACATATATATATATATATATATATATATATATATATATATATGTATGCACATATACATCCACATACGTATGCAGGCACACACACACACATACACACACATGCATATATATAGAGAGACATATGCAGGGGCTCACACATACGCATACATCCATATACACACATGAATGTATTTACCCACCCATATATATGCATACATATATATATATATATATACACGCACACATATACACATGCATATACATTCACCCACCCATATATATATGGGCACACACACCCACAATCACACACACATATACATATTCATCCACCCAAATCTTACATATATATTGGTTGAAGTTTTTCTTTCTTTCCTAATCCAAGCACATATGCATACATGTATTCAGTCACCCAAACATAAGTGCACGTACACACACAAACAAGATGGAGGATAGATAACAGATGATATATATACATACACACGTATACACAATCACAGACATACACGCATACACACACACACACACACATATATATATATATATATATATACACATACACACGTATAATTTATAATTGTTTGTTTAGTTTAGGGAGATGGTATTATACTGGATATGGATGTGCGCACCCGTGAAAGTGTGCGTATGCTTTATTGTGCTTGTTTTGTTTTGTGTGTGAGGGTGCAAATTTACCTAAGTATGCATGCATGTATTTTGTGTTTTGCCTACTTATGTGTATAATTATTGAGAGATGTTCAAGGCGGGGCTGAACTTTGCTATGAAGTTTTTTTCTTGTGTTAGTAAGTAGAAGTAGTTGTCAGTTCGAAAGATGGGCATTACTTCGAATCTGCCTCCACTGCATGTGTGTATATGCTGTGATACATGCAGGTGTCTATTTTCTGCGATTTTGATGTTGGATAGGGCTACTCTATTACTAAGGTTTTTTGTGGCGCCTATGTAGGATTTATTGTATGCTGCACATTTTATTACATAGACCACGTTTTTTGAGGTGCAATCTAGGTTTTTTTTTTAATTTTGAATGTTTGTATGGGGTTCGTGAATATGTATGTGTTTCCCTCTAATATTATGTTGCAGACTCCACATCGTTGCTTGTTGCATTTTGTGGCCCCTTTTGTTGTGTCTTGATTGTGTTTGGATGAAGTAAGAATGCGTTTTAGTTTTTTGGGTTGGTGTTTGCTTTTTATTATTTTTGGTCTTTTAAGGAAGTTGTTTAGTTTGCTGCTTTGGTTAAGTAGGACGAGGTTTTTTGTTATCTCTGTGAAAAGCTCTGGGTTGTTTGTGTTGTTTGTTGTGGAGACGTCTGTTAGGATTTGTTCTTTGTTTCGTTCTTTAGGGGTTCTCAAATCTTCTACTGGTATATTTATCACAAGTTGGATCCCTTTGTCTATAAGTTGTGGTGGGTATTTTCTTTTTCTTAGATATATATATTAGTGGCTCACATTATTTGATTATGTAAATAACTATATAATATCTATATATCTATAAAAGTGAACGTGCGTGTCTGTCTGTCTGTCTGTCTGTCTGTGTACATTTCCCTACGCAATAACTCTGTCAATTTTTAGTCTATAGACTCGAAATTTGAAATACCGGGTACTGAGATTTGGGAAAATCGATGTGACGGGTGTCAGCCAGAAATTTGGCTGTTAAGGAGTCAAATTTCAACGATTTGACCTTTAAGAACTCTACCAAACTCCTCCGACAATTTTGGGTCTAGACACTTGAAATTTTAGATATAGGTTCCTTGAACCTGGATCTAACTTAATTTATTAAGTGATTTGAGCCCGAAACTATAAATTTTAAGGGGTCATAATAGGGGTCAAAGTTTTTAAAAAATTGACCTCTGCGGTCTCTTCCAAATTACTCAGACAATTTCTGTTCTAAATATTTGAAATTTTATATAAAGGGTATTCAGAGATAGGGCAAGCTTTTTCATCAGTTTGAGTCGAAAATTTTTTGTTACCAATATATAAATGTATGTATGTATGTCTGTTTGCATGTCTGCCTTAAACTTTCAATAGAGGCAACAGATTTTACCAAGATCAGTATCGTTTTTAAGTTCGACCTTTCATACGACAAATATCGAAAAATTGGCTAAAAACATTAATATCTTCTCCTTCAACTAGGCACTTTTCTACAGGGTGGAGGTTCATTTTTTTCGCCGATATTTTTAAAAGTTATCCTCTCCTTTAGATTGTCTAGCCTTACTTTTAAAAAATGTCGCTTCCGGTTTGGCGGTGATCATAACAGCATAAACTTTAGGTTTTACCCCGTTCTTTTCGTCCTTTGCGGTACGGGTTCGAGCCTGCCTTCCTACTACCACTTTTTTTTTTTTTTGCTCAACATACACATCCAAACACCCGGGCAATGCCGAGCTGAAATGCTAGTATGTATATATATGTAATATATATATTATATATATTAGTGGCTTGGCAAGGCTACAGGAGAGACAACCAAGCAAAAAAAAAAACAAAAAAACACCCTAAACAAAATTCATCCAAAAGCAGAAAAAATGAAGATGGCAGGCCAGGACACTATATATATACAAATGGAAGCAAATTTGGGCAGATTTTATTGGTTTGAAAATATAGGTTCTTTTTTTTTTACCAATTGTCATAAAATTTTAAACAAAGAATAGTATTATAATCTTTAAAAAGCCTGGAAATTTTCATGTAGTTTTTTCCCATAGAACCAAAGATACACCTAATTCCTGATGGATTATCTTCCATGAATATAAGTTGATTTACATTAGGTATTCCAAACCAAAATTTTATTTTCATTATATCTAAAAAAAAAATTAATGTGATCATATAGATTTTTGTAAACCATAAACAAAAGTACCAAATTTATTTTGGTAGCTCAATTAGCCATCAAGTTATGATCATTCAAAGTTTGTCGGAAAGTTGAAAATTTGCTATCATAGTCCAGAAGCCAATTTTCATAGTATATAACTAAAAATGTAAGCTACTAACAAGTGAAAAATCCTTATAAATGCAAGTCATCTTGTGGTAAATGAAAATTAATATTAATGAAAGCACTAATTATTAGATGAAACCAACCTAAACACTAGGCAAAATCCCACAACCAACAGGAAAATGTGCAAATATGACACAGAAATGTAACTTTGACTGTTCATATCAATTTCATTTCAATATCTAACATATTAAATCTCTTTAGTATGATTCATAACACATTAGAGATCAAGATAATTTTTTTCTTTTAATTATAAATTGATAAAACCACTCAATTGTGGACCATGTAAAAGCAGTCGAACAGACAATTTGGTAAAAAGGGCAAAAAAGGGTAAAAAAAAAAAAAGAGTTAAAAGTATACGTTACTGAAATTGCTGTAAAAATGTAACAATTGGAAGTAGAAGTTTAAAACTTTGCAACTTTACTAATTTTTGGGTGAGGAATTCAAAAAAAATATTTGCCTTGTTTCTAATAACAAAACTTTTTGCCACAGAAATATTTTTACTTTGGGGAATTTAAACTCGCTAAAAAAAAGGACTGACAACAATAAGATTTAGAAATTTGTTATACAAAAAAGTCACAAGTCATTTTTTTTCAAGCATTGAAAAACTTTCAACAAAAGACAAGTAAACAAGTAAGATATTTTATAGGCAGAGGTCTTACTACAATTCCTTTCTTTATTGATTTTCTCTCAGAATTCTTTCATAAGCTTCTGCTATGGTAGATATATCAAGAACACTCCAAATCCTACCATCACTTGAAACTGGCATTACCTCAAAACCCCATCTGTAAACAAATGCTGACTCTACCTGTGCAATGTCATCTGACAAAGGCCATCGAAAAAAATCTTTTCTACCTTTGGCCAATGTACAAGTTGGTGTCATAGTAGACAGCAACCCATTGTCTTTGATGCTCATAACTGAAGATATCCTGAGATGGTTCTTCATCACAACTGCAGAAGTTATCTGAATGTTCATCAGATTCACTAGGGGATTTTTTTTTTGTTGCTTTGGAGGTGGAAAAGACTCAACTGGATTTCTTCTCAAATGGTCAGAAAGAGCAGCTTCCAGTTGAACTTTATTTCCACTGGTGTTGATTTTGACACCTAACACAACCTTGAGATATCTCAGTTGGTTTTTCAGTGCTTCCAAACCAATTTCTGAAATCTTTTTTATCTGTTTAACAGACTTCACTGGACCACCATGCTTGATAACAGACTTCACTGGACCACCATGCTTGATAACAGACTTCACTGGACCACCATGCTTGATAACAGACTTCACTGGACCACCATGCTTGATAACAGACTTCACTGGACCACCATGCTTGATAACAGACTTCACTGGACCACCATGCTTGATAACAGACTTCACTGGACCACCATGCTTGATAACAGACTTCACTGGACCACCATGCTTGATAACAGACTTCACTGGACCACCATGCTTGATAACAGAGTTGATAATTCTCTCTTTCTCAGCAGCAGCTTGACGTTCTTTTTCCTTCTTTAGTCTTTCATTTTTTGCAATTTTTTCTTGAACACGTAGTTTCACAAGGGCTTCTTATTGTGCATGTTTTTGTCGCAGATGTTTTGCATGTTTTCTGGAGATGCTCAGAATGGATTGCCTCTTTGTTGATGGTATTACTTCCAACCAAGCTGTTGTCCGATTGCGCTTGAGCATATTTGGAGATGATCGATTATGTAGTGATGCATGTCGTTTTGTTTGCATGCTAAAATCTAAATCTCCAAAGGCATGCTCACCTGACAGATTTGTTAGAGGGCAGCTCTTCAAGGCATTTCTTGTCTCCTGATCTACATCTTTTCCAAAAGCACATCCTTCTAAAAAGTCATGCAACTGGTGCTTAGTGACAATGAGGAACTTACTGAGTATCTTGTGCAAACATTCTAAAACAAGTTCAGGGGCTGTGAGACCAACACACAGATGTATTGCCTTCCACAAAGAATTCCCCATCAAATACACCTCTACAGTCAAAGTATAATAACTCTGGACTGTTGATCCAGCATTCTAAATTTAAAGTCATTTTCTTGACATAGTGATGGAAGTCAACATACTGAACAGTGCTGTTGACAAGATTCCAGAAGGGGTTTGTCAAATTAATGTTCAGCAGACCAACTGTAGCAAGAAGGGAGTGTAGTCTTTCATCAGAAATGTCAGCCAAAACACTCAAAACATTTCAAATTGCAAGATGTTGCAAACACTGATAAAAATAATTTTATGTGCACTTTATGGTGATATATTGCAAGTGCATTTTCAAATAGAGAATTAAACCTATTTGCCCAATAACTTGTGATTTGAGATTGGTACACTTCTTTGCTGCAGAATTCCAGCCATTCAATCCTGCAACCACTTTTATCGTCTCCACGAGGTCCAAGAACATCTTCTAATCAGCCTTGCTGTAGCTGATTCTGATGAAGTCCAATTTTTTAATTGGATGCAAGAATCCCTTCCAAGGGCACTGGCCAAACTGCACATACTTGGCTCTATGTCTTTTAGTACAGTCTCACAAGAAGATAAGCCGAGTAAAAAAAATGTGCATCACAAAGAAAATAAATCAGTGTCCTTCTGTAAGGTAGTTGACTGGTAAGAACTAAATTTCTTGTTGTAACATTGCATGACTGCTGCCCGGTTAAACATTAAACTGATGATTTTCTCCAGATTTTGCTCATCTGTTACGAGGCAGTAGACATTACTCAACTCCTCAAATAGATTGATGGTTGTAGAGAGCAGTGTATCAGAATCCTCTGAAGCAATCTCAGTAAAAGCCAGACTAACCAGAGTTCCATCACTCAGTGTCACCTGTTGACCCAGATACCTTTGTTTTTGTCTACTAGTCCCATCAGTGTGACACTTGCAGGATCTCTTCTATAGCATGAATCTTAGAAATAAAATGGGATTCATCACTGATTTCTATCATAGTCCAGAAGCCAAGATCCTTCAGCTTTTCTTCAAAAAGGTTGCGACCAACAATGTCAATTACTTCAGAACATTTTGAAGCAGGAATACCTACTTCCTGGAGGTCTACAATTGTCATCGTGATATCATCAGTAAAGCACAGAAACTTTCCCTGGTTGTTTTAATCTCTTTTTTATTTTCTTCAGTATTTGCTGGATGGCTTCTTTATCTATGGAAGTCTTCTCTATTCCCAACTTATATTTGCTTTCGGAAAGATTTGATCTTTTCTGTAGATCTTTTCAGCTTTCAGCTTTATTTGCTGCTTCTTCAAGGAGCTGACTTGCTTTTTAAGGATCATTATTTTCATTCAACCGCCTCTTGTTGGCTTGTTTCAGAGTATAATTTTTTTTATACAATTGGCTCCATCACGTTTTTCTGTCTCTCAACTAACTGTGAAAGTTTGGAGACTTCTTTGCGCAAGCTGGCAATTGCATTTATCATATGAGAATTTTTGCTTTGTAAAGCTGCTTTTTGTTTAGACGCAGTTTCATATATCGCTGTCAAAGAACAAAATTTAATTTTCAGATTGGACAGCACATCCTGATATTTTTTGACAGATACTTCCAGTGTATTCACTTTTGAAGCAGATAAGCAGATGGGTGTTCGGTAGTGGCTGAATTATCTGCAGATTTTTCTTGGAAGGATGAATTTAAAAACTGCTGCAGTTCTTCAGGCTTTCTTACATTTGCTTTTCGTTTTAATTGATTTTCTTTTACTAGTTTTTTTTTAATGTTGAGGATAAATGTTTCTCATCATAAGATGACAGAAGTCTATTTAACCACATAACCATCATGCTGAACTTTAGGTTATTCTTCGTTAAATAATGCTGGAGATGAAGAACTTCTTCATTAGTCAACTTATTTGCTCTTTTAACAGCTAAACAATCTGTAAATAAAAAAAAATGTATAATTCTTGTAATGACCAAAGAAACAAAAAAAAATATTTTACAAGTAAATCAAAATATTGGTAAAAGAAAGGTGAAATTTATGCTAATGTTTCCCTTGATATTTTGTTAAATTTTTCATAGTTATTAAATTCTTAATTTGTTAAATAAAAAGTTAATAGAAAGTAAAAAATTTTGTTCGTTGATAGAAGTTAAATAAAAAAAAAATTTTTTTAAATGCACATTTTTAGAGGGGGGGGGGATATCACGTGTGACTGCTCCCAGTCTTAATTAAAAAAAAAAAATAATTTAAACTGTTCAAGTTTACCAAAAACACCTGATAGAACATATAGGTCTCGAGGGTACTTCTATAGTTTATCGCCAAAAATGGAGACGCCATTTTTTTCACGCACTTGTCGTTAAAATCTGAGGGAGAAATCAGTATTTTAAACTATGACCGAAGCATGAAATAAATAACAAAATTAAACTAGATAATGATTTTTCAGTTTCATTTAAATTAATTTGTTGTTGACCGTTCAAAGTTGCTTTAATTCAAAAAAATGTTTCATTAAAATTATTTATTTGTTTGGAAAATAAAACAAACTATTTTATAAAAATCTAATGTTACTTTCATTACAAAATTGTTTTATTAAAATTATATTTTCTTACGCAAACTTTTCAATAAATTTTTTTACAATTATATTTTGATAAATTTGTATGCAGTAAATGTTTGGGTTTTCAAATGGTGCTCGCCCAGTTTAGACAATTATGAATATGTTATTTTCATCTTCTGTTTTTAATAATCTTTTCATTTTCTGTTTTTAATTAAATTATATATATATGTATATATATATATATATATATATATATATATATATATATATATATACACACACACACATACACATACACACACACTTTCTATGAAAAACTTTCCTGTTTTCATTAATTAAATCGAAACATTTTCAATTAAACAATTACGGATATATGTTCTCTTTCACTTTATTTACTTTTTTCATATTTCTTTCCGGAAGTAATTAATATCTAGTTTCATTTTATTGTTATTTATTTCTAACTTCGGCCATAGTTTAAAATACTAATTTCTCCTTCGGATTTTAATGACAGGTGCACAAAAAAAAAAAAAAAAAAAAAAAAAAAATGGCGTTTCCATTTTCGGCAATAAACTGTAGAAGTACCGTCTCAGGAATTATTAAATAAAAAAAATAAAAAAATAAAAATGATACACATTTTTACAGTGAAATTAATTTTTCCATTTACGCGCCACATGCATATAACTTAATTATATTTTCAGTTATTATTTTTAAAGTAATGTACAGTTTCTTGTCTAGTTTTTTATTTTTAACTCCTTTTCCCAAACTTCCCATGTCAAAGAGAGAGTCGGGCGCCATTTTTAATTTTCCAATACATCGGTAAACACTGTTTTTCGAGCTGAATAAACATGCTACATTAAATAAAAACACTAAAAAATAATCCAGTTAGGTAGAAAAGTAACTTATCTTGCCTTTTATAACATTTGTTATATATTTGTTTTTTGACAACGTTTTTGAATCTACAGTGATACAAACCCAAATCTTCAAATTTATCAAAAACGCCCAATAGAACATTAACAAAAAAAAATGTACATTTTCATGTTAAATTATTTTTATTTACACATGACTTGTTGCATGTAACTTAAAACTTAGCTATATTTTATTTTTTTAAGTAACGTAAATATACAGCCTAATAAAAATATAATTTAATGAAATGTTAGATATATCAAAAACACCTGACAGAACATGGCCAATTTTTACTTGCCCCAGCGTATTATAAACACCCCAACCTCCCCATGTTAAGAACGGCTTTTTAAATAACCCCCCCCCCGAACCTCAAAAGCCATTCTTAACATGGGGAGGCTGGGAGGGTGTTTATTCCAAAAGCTGTTCTTAACATGGGGTGGTTGGGGTGTTTATACTACGCTGGAGCAGGTCGTAAAAATTGACCTAGAACAGAAGAGAATTAAATAAGTTAACAAAAAAAATGAGGCACATTTTTAAAATAGAAAAAAAAGAAAATTCTGTCACATGCAACTAAAAATGTTTGTTTTTTTGTTTAAAATGTACCCAGTTTAATTTTTAAAAGATAATTTAACAATGCCAAAGTTTATCCAACCAAAAGAAGATAAAGCAAAGAACATATGAAAGTTTGAAAGAAGATATACAAAATAAAAAACTAACATTATTTTTTAAATTGTAAATTTAAATTTCTTTTATTGACACACTAAAAATATTTTTAAACAATAACTTTGTATAACTTTTAAATAAACAAAAACAGACTTACCTAAGAATGTGGATATATCCATAGTAAAACAAGTTGTTTGTTTACGTCTCGTTAAGTTGTGCAGCTCATTCATGCTACAGTTGATTTTCGTGAAGATACTTAGTACTTCAGTCACTTGGCATTAAGTTGTAAATCTCGATGTGTAGGTACATTCACTTTTATTAGTGGCACTCCTTGATTTATGAGTGTAGTAATATGACAACAGATTTTTTTTTTTTTTTTTTTTTTTTTTTACAAAGGCATCACCACATTATCAAGGCCCAGAGGCCACTCAAGGATAAGGGTTAAAGAGTGTACAGTAGAAGTTGGTCAATATAGTAATCATTAGTAATGAAAATTTGGTAAATTAAATAACTTATATGGAACGGCTCATCAAGAACTTATTTACTTTAGACTTGAACAAAACCATATTGTAGTCAGCCGGAAAGCAGGAAAACGGAAGACAATTCCACAGGCGTGCAGTTCTAAGAAAGAAGCTTTGTTCATGGAATCTACGTTTAGGTTTAGGCACAGATAAAGAGTGGGGGAAATTATTGATAGTGTTTACAGCTAGACGAGTGTTTCTTGTGAAAGTTTGGCGAGGGGGGACCATAGATTGAAGCTCAGTTGAACACTTTCCATGAAAATAACGATACATCAGAGACAAACTCGCAACATCTCTTCTGTGAGATAGAGGTTGCAAGGAGGAGAAAAGGACATCTCCTACGAGGCTACGAAGTCTATTTTGAACTCTATCAAGGCAGGACAAGTTCTTTCTAGCAGCTCCTGCCCAGATGTGGCAACAGTATTCCATCCTTGGACGTACCTGGCTCTTATATAGATAGAGAATAGCATCAGCAGTGAGATATCTACTGGATCGATAGAAAGATCCCACCATTTTTCCAGCGGCCTTGGCAACAGATTTGATATACGTGTTCCATTTCAGATCAGGAGTAATGGTCAAGCCCAGAAGCTTGTCAAAACTTGAGGCCTCCTGAAGACGAGAGCCATTCATTTCAATTGATGACAAATGTGGATTAGAATGTTGATGATGTAAAGAGAGAAGCTTGGTTTTAGATGCATTAAAAGTAACCAGCCACTCCTTTCCCCATTGTACTACGTGCTCAAGATCAGAGGAGAGAGAATTGGAGAGAACTTGCTCGTTTACTGTCTTAGATGTGGTACCATAAATGGTAGTGTCGTCAGCATAAATGTCTACAAATGATGTAAGGATATGATTTGGAAGATCATTAATGTAGATCAGGAAAAGAGTTGGGCCCAGGATGGATCCCTGAGGGACACCGGCATTAATATTGTGAGCTTCTGATTTTTGCCCCTCAACTACTACTCTTATGAATCTATCAGAAAGAAATGATTTAATAATTGAGAAGACTTTTCCAGCTATACCATAGCTAGCGATCTTATGAAGTAAACCTTTATGCCATACCCTATCAAAGGCTTTAGATATGTCAAGAGCAATTGCCCTAGAAAGATTGCCACCGTCGAGAGATTTGCTAATCCTATGCGATATAACTGTAAGGACATCTGCTGTAGATCTAGCAGAACGGAAACCATATTGAGTGTCACTAAGAAGGTTATTTTTGTTGAGATGTTTGATTACTTCTGTATTTAATACAGATTCTAGCAACTTACTCATGACGCACAGGAGACTTATTGGCCTGTACTGAGAGGGGGATGAGCGATCACCTGAATTCTTAAATACAGGGCATACTGATGAGATTTTCCAGGGAGATGGGAAACTATTCTCCTTAAGACAACGTTTAAACAGTTTTGTAAGTATGGGCGCTAGTTCAGGTTGAAGTTTTTTGAGTACTATGATTGGAATACCATCAGGGCCAGTTGCTTTACTGGAATCAAGGTTTTTGATTAGTTTGGCAACATCACGTACAGATATACGTATATCACATAGCGTGTTTTCTGATACAAGAGGAAATATTGGGGGTTGGCGGTCTTGGTCGCAAAGGGTAGAATTAGCTGCAAAGTTCTTGACAAAGAGTTTGGCTTTGTCTGATGCTGACGAGATTACCTCAGATCCATTGATAATAGTTGGGATGGAGCACACGCTTCTGTTCAGGATTCTGTTTGCTATTTGCCAAAACTGGTGGGAACCAAGCCGCTGCTCAGCTACTTTGGACTTAACAGATTGAGCATACAACTTTCTTGCGTTCCTTATTACTTTCTTACAATGGTTGCTGGCAGTCCTGAAAACGGCTTTAGTTTCCATACATCTATTACGTTTGAAGCAGTGGAAAAAGTGATTTCTGTGCGCAATGGCAGCAGCACATTCTGGAGAGAACCATGGCTGGCTGTTAGGTTTTTGCTGAAACTTTTTAGAGGGTATGAAATGGTCAATACCTACAATTAACCATTCAGTTAGGTCTAATACTATAGAGGACACATCCTTTTTAAACATGGAATGCAGAGGTAGATCAGATATAAATGTACGGAAGCTATCCCAGTCAGCCTTAGTGTATCGATATACTGTACGATGAAGAGGTACGTCTGGGGACTTATTACATTTCATTTTTATCTTAATTGATACAACAGAGTGGTCGGAAGATCCAAGAGGCGACAGAACAGAAACTGAACATAGTTCAGGGCAAGTTGTGAGAAAAAGGTCTAGTAGGCTCGCATACTGGCCGTCATTATCGGGCACACGGGTAGGTTCCTGAACAATCTGAGTGAGGTCATAGGCAATGGAGAAATCATGACAGAACCTCCCCTCATCATCGGTCTTGTTTGAGTGGGTCAACCATTCGACGTTGTGAACATTGAAGTCTCCACATACGTGAATGTTAGCTGCAGGATAAGTAGAAAGGACTTGGTCAATTTTCTCAGATATGCTTTGAAAGATAGTAACTCCGCTGTTGTGGGGGCGATAGAGAGTAAATATAAATGCAGTAGTGTGAGCTAAAGCAACCCGGAAGCACATATAAGGTAAGTTAGGATCTTCCCTGGAGATGTCCCTCCCACATGGAAAGCTATCTTTAATATAGGCACATATTCCATGCCCATGGCGATCTTGGGGGTCAGATTTAGAAGTTAAGTTAGAGTATCCTGTAATTGCAAACTCATCAAGGGAAATAGCCTGTCCAATGCCAGTTTCACTTAAAAATAAAAGGTCTGGTTTAGTCTCCTGTAATTGGGTTTCAACCTCTGGAAGGTTAGAACGTAGACCCCTGATGTTGGAGAAGGAGACATGGTAGTAGGGGTCTACGTTGGAAGTTGGAGAACCGGGTTTAATCGTGTATTTTTTCTTGAAACTTGTCATGATGAAATTTTGGAATTTGTGGACTAGGTCGACAGATTTACTTAGAGCAGGACAGAGAAGATATTTCTCTCCAAAACGGTACAATTTTCGGAATTTTTTCAATTTAATTTCTTTCATTGAAGTTTTCAAGTTGGATTTTTTTTGTGAAAAACAACTTAAAACAATTTTTTAAGCTCACCATATTGATAAGTGACCTTTTTTCTTTAAAATGGTACTATTTTTTATATGTAGAGACTCACAATATTGCGCACACAAATTTGAAAAACAAACATTTTTTTTGTGTAAAAAAATAAAGCGGCGTTCACCAAAATTAGTGACTAACTTGAAGTAGCTCGGAAAAAAACTATTAAAGACACAATAAAAAGAATTCTATATTTATAAAGCAAAAACATTACATTTTATTTAAATCAAAACTTTATCAAAATAACCCAAAAAATAAACGAGATATCGTAAGTTGAAGTTAAGGGAAATTTAACTTTATTTACTAGTTTTCGCATCCTAAACTAGGCTAGTTTGGGATACCTATTTACATTTTAACTTTATTATTTTTTTTTATTTTTCTTACTCTTCTTTTACTTCTTCTGTACTTAATTTGTTCAACTTTATATTTTAGAATTAAAATTTTTTATCAGAACATTATCGTAATATTTTTTGAATTTTAAAAAATGTTTTCAGATTAAAAAATAAAATCTTAAAGTTTTTTTTATATTTTTATAAATTTAAAGTTCTTATTTTATTTTATTATATATTGTTTTTATATGTATTTTAGCATTTGTTTTTTTTTGTCTTCTCTCTTATCCCTATCATATTACTCTCCCCAATAAAACAAATTTTCCAATCCTAATCTGAATGTTTTTAAAATCGATGTTGTCTTTATACTAACGAGAAGCATTTAGCTTCGAAATGCTATGGCTTATTTTAGAGACTCCAACTAAGAGATCTTTTTAAGATTTTAACCATCTCTTGAACTTGGTTCACCAGGTTAATTTACCAGTTAGTTTTTGAAATCCTGCCTTAATAGTAGACTGGTAGGTGGAAAATGAGAACCAAGCAACAAAGATAACACGGAAACTCACTTTAGATGTGGGTAGATGTAGCACTTTAGAAGATGCAGAGTCGGGCATTTTGACCTCTTCACTCAGTCCATACTTTGAAGAAAGATCTGTGATGGCTATGTCATTATTATGAGTTACAGATTCGGACAATAACAATTCTGAAAATAAAAAAGTATTTTAAATAAAATACACTTGAGAAATATCCAATTTTTTAATACATTGAAAAGAACAAAATAAACATAAAAAATTCTCCAAGCATTGTTAAAATATTTCCAGCATTCTCATCATGTGATCTTTTTCTTTTGGGTCTTCTGCCAACACATTCTCATACATATCACTTTTGAAACGAATTTCAGACAGCTTAATTACAATCTCAATTTCTTGAGAGGTGGAGTGATTTTATGACTTCCATCCCAAAATACAATAGGTTAACTTTGCTGGAATTTATTTACTTGTACTTGAGACAATATTTACCCAGGATGGGTTGAGCTGGTTTCCACACAGCATCCCGGATGAATGTAAACCACAGTGGTCCATAGCAGCCAAGATAGTAATGGAGTGGTTCTGGAGCTATTGGTTCGTAGATAAACTCTCCTGTGTTGCTATGTACAGCATGACCGAACCAGCCAAGTCTTGTCTTTAAAAGAGATCGATTGAAAGGCATGACCTTGCATTGTGTCCCAACTTAGGTATTGGAGACAAAATAGTAGCAATGATCGTGTAGAATTCGACAGATGTAATATTAGTTTAATACCTCTAGCCTTTTCAAATTCACAGCTTTCATCGGGCAGGTTTCGCAGAGAAGGATCATCCAAATAAGCATTTGATATCAGGTTGACATGAATGTTCTTACAGAATTTTTAATTTTGATTTCAAATGATGCATTTTCAAATAAGTTTTCATTATAATACTTTTACTTGCGCTCTAATCGTTTAGATTAATAGTTTTAAAAGAATTCTTTTCAGAACGTTGAATACAATTTAGGATAAAGCAAATTCACACAATTTTCTTATTTCAATTAAAAGCTACTGAAACAGCTCACAGTATCAACAAAGCGCTTGGCCCAGGAACCACTACTGCACACACAGCACAACGGTGGTTTAAGAAATTTTATGGCAGCGACAAGAGTCTTGAAGATGATGAGCACAGTGGTCGGCCATCGGATGTTGAGAATGATCGATTAAGATCCATAGTTGTAGCCAATCCACGCACAATTGTTTCAGAACTTGCTTCTGAATTAGACATAATATGTAAACTGATTTCCAACTACTTGAGAGATTGGAAAGACAAAAAAAACTTGATAAATGGGTACCTCACAAATTGAATGACAACAAAAAAAATGCTGTTATTGTTGCATAGGGGTGTTATTTCTTTAGAAGATGACATGTATTATATTGTTGTTATGTTCGTCTTAGTTAGAGTCTTAGAGGTTTATGTTGTGTGCAGATATATTGCGTATATATCAAGAGAGAGACATATGAGATAGAGACAGTCTTATATATAAAGAGACAGGGTACAGGCTAATACAGGAGAGCCGAGCATGTAATTCAATGAGAGGAGATTTATGATATATTGATAGATAGACCGAGAGATAGTGCGTTTGGCATTTACGTTTGACAGTTCTGTGAATGGAAATGTTTCTATAAACATTGACACATATATTTCTTACCTATTTTTGAGATGATGATTTTCACAAGTTCTTATAATATAAATGGACAATACCTTTTCTAACATAACACGAAGACGCAGATACAAAAAGATGATGATTCCGTTTATGACGTGACCGGTCAATGGCTTTGCATCAAGGAATTCAAGCCTTACATGATTCTTCTTCTAACCCTGCTTCCAAGGTGCTATGATCTTCTCTGCTTCTCTGATCTCTATCTGATCCCCCCCCCCCGTTAACTCTTCAAACCCTTTCCTATATTGAGAAATCATTTCTGCCATGACATATGTCTGGCAAACTTGACCACAACTAACGTGTTTCAAACATGCCCGATTTGCACGTTTTTAAACCATTTCTGATGACCAGGAAATTTCCCATTCTCCTTGTTTTACAAAGGAATTTAACCTACTTGTTAATTCTCTAACCGATATTTTTATTATGTATTCTTTCTAAGAATGTGAATAGATTTTCCAGCCAAATTTTATTTATAAAATATTTTAAAAGAATTAACAATTTAACTGGACATTCCATTTAAAACCTATTGTTCTTTAAAACTTATCTACAGGGTTCGATTCTCGTTTTATCTGATATCATTTTCATTTAATTCTGTTTTTTTTTTTTACTTACATGAAAAGGGGACAGCCCTTTTCATGTAACATTATGAAGTGTCATCTTCCCTTCTTTTACACAACAAGAACCATCCATTTTTCGACAGAGTTGTGACTTACGATTAAAAGTGTGTTCTTTATGACAACCGGCAACATCCAGCTCAGTAATTAGATGTCGACGAAGCTCCATGACACTTACCAAAGTCAGAGTTGCACCAAAAGAAAGCCGTGCTGACTTTTTGGTGGTTTGCAATCGGTCTCATCCATTACAGTTTTTGAATGCAGGCAAAACCCTTGCAGCGGGAAAGTACTGTCAACAAATGGATGAAATACATCAGAAAATTTAACAACAACCACCCAGCATTAGTCAACAGAAAGGCCCAATTCTCCACGACAACGCCTGATCATACGTTGCTAACACACTCTGCAGAAGTTGAATGAATTGGGCTACAAAACTGCCTCATTTGCCATATTCTTCAGATATTTCACCTATCGACTACCACTTTTTCAAGCACCTTCAACAACTTTCTGCATAAGAAATAAAAACTGAAGATTTTTACATTATTGGCATAAATACAATTGTTTTTGGCAAATGTATGTTGATTCTGATGATCATGATTATTTCAATCAATAAATTTTTGTCAAAGTCAAAATTATGTTCTTCTGAATTTAAAAGTTAAACTCTGCAAGAACTTCCTTGTCAATAGTAAACATTCCAAACCTACAGATGTATTTATTTCATATTGTTTTATTACTGATATGTTGTGTCTTACACCTGTTTCATTAAATGGTTGAAATTCACCAAACAAATCTTCAGAAAATACACAATTAGCTTTAAATTTCATGCAATATACGAACAAAAATAGAAACAAGCAACGTATGCAACATTTTGTTAATGCCTCAGCAATTCTCCCATATTGGAAGATGGTCTTATCTTGAGAACAGCTTATCGTGACAGCGATAATGCCATTAATTGCCGAGCAATGTGGTAAGCACAAAGAACTAAAGCAATAAGACAGAAGGTGAAGGCAAATTTTACATCATTGCTACTCTTTCTACTCTATCGTTATTTTCATTGTAGGTGATCGACTGAGCTCCAATCTCTTACCTCTACTCATAAAACACAGCAAGAACCCATTAAGCTACAACCACTATAAAGAACTTATTCTTTCTTTATGTACCTAAAACCAAACAGAACTGCCAAGAACAGTGTTTTTCCAAGAACTTCCCATCTGTGGAACACAATATCACAGGACCATTTTCCTACTGACTTTGCGGTCATTTTCAAGTCTAATGTCAACAACTACTTATCAATCTATCCTCTAAAGTAATCATTTCACTTATCTATTGATCTTTATTCTCAAGTG
This sequence comes from Euprymna scolopes, assembly GCF_053919585.1. Lineage (NCBI taxonomy): Eukaryota > Metazoa > Mollusca > Cephalopoda > Sepiida > Sepiolidae > Euprymna > Euprymna scolopes. Next base: position 77,540,919 of record NC_136484.1, read on the forward strand.
AATTTTGGCTTTGGTAAGTGGTGACTGATTAATATAAAAAAATTGTATAAAAAAAAATAAAAATTGCCTTTCAAAAAACATTTTCTTAATGGAAACAAAAAGATAAATACACAAACTTATTTTAACATTAAAAATTGTTTTATTATTTCTTTTTCAACATTTTTTAATGTTTAAATAAAATTGCAGATTCTGAAAGCACCAAATACAGTCCATGCGATCTTAGAATAATGAAATCATTGTGTGCAGTGATTAGATGCAGTACAATACCTTTATAAACAACTAGCATTTCAGCCCGGCGTTGCCCGGGTGTTTGGAGGTGTATGTTGAGAAATAAAAAAAAAAAAGGAAAAAGCGGTCAATTTTTTTAAACTTTGACCCCTATTATGTCCCCTTAACATTTATTGTTTTGGACTCAAATCAAGTTATTAAGTTATATCCATGTCCAAGGAACCTATATCTAAAATTTCAAGTGTTTAGACCCACAATTGGCGGAGGAGTTTGGTAGAATTCTCAAAGGTCAAATCGTTGAACTTTGACCCCTTGCTCGGGTGTTTGGAGGTGTATGCTGTGCAAAAAAAACAAAAAAACAAAAAAAAATGGTTAATTTTTTAAAACTTTGACCCCTATTATGACCCCTTAAAATTTATTGTTTCGGGCTCAAATCACTTTATTAAGTTAGATCCATGTTCAAGGAACCTATATCTAAAATTTCAAGTGTCTAGACCCAAAATTGTCGGAGGAGTTTGGTAGAGTTCTTAAAGGTCAAATCGTTGAAATTTGACCCCTTAACAGCCAAATTTCTGGCTGACACCCGTCACATCCATTTTCCCAAATCTCAGTACTCGGTATTTCAAATTTCGAGTCTATAGACTAAAAATTGACAGAGTTATTGCGTAGGGAAATGTACACAGACAGACAGACAGACACACAGACAGACAGACAGACACGTTCACTTTTATAGATATATAGATAAAACTAATGCAACCTCCTGGTTCAACCCTTTTTCAGTGGTAGAGGTGGTAGAAATGTGGTTAGTGTCAGAGCTATGTCACCTAGAACTCCAGGACAACCCATGACATACAGGTTTGGCACCAACCATTATTAGGGCTGCATTCTGCTTAACAGGGCTCTGATGAAAATCCAGGAAAAGGTCCCATCAGGATTTGTCTTTTGGTAATTTTTGCCTCTGCGTGTGATAAAGACATGTGACATGCAGAACAGCAAATCAGTCAAGTAAAGCTAGCAACATTGCTTTTGCACCATTCTTTTGTTTGTTCTATGTGAAACGTTTGTTGCCTTCACAGGCAAATACTGAGGCTTGCTGTCAAGGGTAAATACTTACAATATTGTATGAATGACTACGACTAACAAAAAGAACTCTTTGCAGACAATTTTGAGACACGATTTTTGTGTGCTCTAAGCACAAATAAGACTCAACAACAATAAATGAAGCCAGTTTTTGCCCACTTCAGTAATTCTGAGTACAAAAAATGTTTCTAAAAGTCATGAAAACTGTTTTTTTACTTTGTCAATATGTGTCAAGCTCACTGAAATTCAAATCTGCTCAGGGTTGTTGTTGGCAAGATAATTCTTTATACAATAATCACTAAATTAGTCACTATTATTTTTTAAAACTATTAACACTTGTTATATCCTAACTTGTTACAGTAATTAATAATCTTCTCAGTAAAGAAATCACAGTGTTTATTAGAGGCAAATGTTGAAATTGTTTTGTTTTTTTGTTTTTTTTATATTTTCATTCAACATATCACATTTATCTAAGTAAATATATTTTAGTTAATATTTCAAATTGTTCATCGGTTTGTTTGAAAAAAATTTTCACCCCACATTCTTATTCTCCAATTGTAGATAGGTTTCCATAGTTTGCACAGGTCTGCCTTTTGGCAGCTGTTTGGATGTCTGTTCACCTTGCAAGCTTAGAACAGTTTGTTTAAAGCAAATCTTATGGATGAATGTCCTTCCTAACACAAACTCCTCTTTTATCAAGACGCAATCTAACCATAGTTCTCTGCTAACTAGGTCATTGTGTTTGTCAGTTGTCAAAAATATGATCATCCACACAACCACACTGTTCTCTCGTCCATTATCACACTTTCACTGGATGTCACAGAAACTACAAACTAGGAATTGTTTGAGATTCACTGTTTGTTTGTTTAACCATTTAATGCTGTATACAAGATTTAAATTTTTTATACTTTCAGAATCGATTATCGTATATAACGTCACCGCCATACCAACCAGTATATAACATTTGGAACTATCCATGTAAATGTGTGTCCAATTTGGGTAAGAATCTAGAAAGTTGTTTAATTTTTCTTTATAGTTTGAGGGGTGAGTATTGGATTTACAATATATTGTCAGGTCTAGTATGACTTTAGGTTGATTTAGGTACGGCATAATCACATTGACACACTGTTTCCCGCTGGATCACCGAAGTTAAGCAACATTGAACCTGGTCAGTACTAAATGGGTGACCATTTGGGACTTCCAGATGCTGTATGTGCTCTCCGCTTATCTCTGCATTGTTTCCAGTCATCCTGGACTTTTCCTTGCCACTGGACTGAAACAGTGCCAATTAAGGAGAGGTGTGGTTAGAGATTGCGCAACCCTTGCCTCACAATTACACGTGCAATTGCCCCTACAGGGGTATCCTTTGTCTTTTGAGACTGAACGGAGGCATCGCGAGGGTGATTTAACAGCCAGGGTGGAAGTTTTGTGAGATTTTCCTTGTGGATGCTGGTTTGATCTATTGAGTTGTCTGTAAGTGGCTTTATTGTTTCTTCCATGTAGAGACCAAAGGGTTTAATTGCATTTTCTTTATTTTTTGAAGAGATGTGTATAATTGGGATTGAAAGTGTATTGATAGGCAGAATATTTAAGGTTTGATTTTAGTTTTAGATAATATTGTAAGCCTAATTTTTCACATCTCAATTTTAGTGGGGGTTGATAGGCATATAAGCTTTCTATCGGAGAGGTTTGGAATGCACCCAAGGCAAATCTTAATCCTGTGTGATGGATAGAATCTAGAGTTTTAAGATAACTTTTTTCTAGTTATGAAGCTGCGAAAATCTAGTTTGGCTCTTATTAAGGTTCTTTATAATTTTATGATGATGAGCAGTCTTATCCCTACTCAGTATTTGCTATAACCTTTAACAGTAGTAGAGTTTTAAAACATTTTTGTTTTAAATATTTTAAGGGAGGGATGAAGGAGAGTTTTTTTATCAAAAATAAGTCCCAAAAATTCATGTTGATCAACTAGTTTGATTTTGTTCCTTTTAGGTTGAGAGTAGGGTCATTGTGCATTTTTCTATGATTACAGAAATGGACACATTTAGTTTTGGTTGTTGGAAATTTAAAGCCATTTTCTGTCGTCCATTGTGTTAGTTTGTTTATGCACATTTGTAGTTGGCATTCTGAAGTATGAATATTTTTTGATCTATGGCAAATTACAAGGTCATCTACATATAAGGAGCCATTTATCTCATTGTTTAGACAATTTACAATCTATATATCTATAAAAGTTAACGTGTCTGTCCATCTGTCTGTGTGTGTGTCTGTATGCAATAACTGTCAATTTACAGTCTACAAACTCAAAATTTGATATATAATGTATTAAGATTTGGGAAAATCCATTTTCGGCCAGAAATTTGGCTGTTATGAGGTCAAAGTTCAATGATTTGACCTTTGAGAACTCTACCAAACTCCTCCGCCAATTTTGGGTATAAACACTTGAAATTTTAGATATAGGTTCCTTGGATATGGATCTAACTTAATAACTTGATTTGAGCTCAAAACAATAAATCTCTAGGGGTCATAATAGGGGTACAAAGTTAAAAAAATTTTACTACTTCAGTCTCTACCAAATTACTCAGACAATTTCTGGTCTAAACATTTGAAATTTTACATAAAGGGTATTCAGAGATAGGGCAAGCTTTTTAATTGGTCTGGGTTGAAAATTTGAGTTACCAATATATAAATGTATGTATGTATGTTTGCATGTCTGCCTAAAACTTTCGACAGAGGCAATGGATTTTTACAAGATCACTATCATTTTGAAGTTCGACCTTTCAGACAACAAATATCGAAAAATTGGCTAAAAACCTTCAACTGGGCACTTTTCTACAGGGGGGGGGGGGGGAAGAGTCGCTTTTTTTCGCCGATATTTTCGAAAGTCATCCTCTCGTTTCGATTGTCTAGCCTTAATTTAAACCAATATTTTTTTGTCACTGTTATTTTAATGTTTTGTAGAAGATGATTTAAAGGGGAGGGTGAGTTTTTACCCAAAATTTTCCTTACCATGTTCCACACTTGTTTGGGTTTGTATTCGAGTTTATTTTATTTATATAATCTTTCCATGATGTTCTTTTTGCTTCTCTAATAACTTTACGAGCCATTGCTCTTTTTTGCTTAAAAAGGTTTAAATTGTACTTTGTTGGTTGGGAGTTGAATTTTCGTAAGGCAGCTTTACGTTGGCAAATCACCTTTTGGCATTCCTCGTTAAAACAGGATCTTCTTTGTTGTTAGTTCTGCTACTTTTAACTATACATTCATGTGCAATGGCTAGTAATGTTTTTGAAAAGTATTCTATAGATTTATTTGGGTTTTCTCCTCTGAGAGTTTTTGTTGGCAATTTTTTTATATTCTTCTCAATTTGCTTTTTTTATTTTGCATTAGGAGAGATGGATTTTTGTTTCTTTTAGATTTGTTAAAAAAAATCACTGGAAAATAGTTGCTACCCCATGAATCTTCTAGAACCTTCCAGTTATAGTCCATGAGGATAGTAGGGTCACACAAAGATAGATCTAATGCCGAGTAGGCGCCTGAAGTGGGATGAAGGTATGTGTTGGATTTATTGTTTAATATGCATAAGTTATTATTGTTAATAATTTTTTCAAGATTTTTCCTTTTTTATCTAAATATGTAGATCCCCATATATCATTGTGACTATTAAAATCACCTAACATTTGGATAATTTATTATTTTGTTCAGCTCTGCTTTGTTTATTGGATCCTGGGGTGGGATGTAGATAGTGCAGATAGTTATAGTTCTGTGTGGCTGCTGCAGCAATGGCTTGATTATTAGTGTTTAGATCTATTTTCCTTTGTGGGATATTATTTCTAATAAGTATAGATACTCCTACAGAGGCTCTCTGTTGGGTATTGCGGATGTGGTTGCATTGTTTGTAGTTTTTTATATTTATTTTATCTTTAGCTTTTAAAAAGGTTTCTTGGAGACATATGATGGCTGGTTGATGGTTTGTTATAAGAAGTAATAGGTCATTTATGTTGGGTTTTAGGCCCCGGCAGTTCCATTGGATGATTTTTTGGGTCGTGATTAGATTTTATGTATTTGTTTTTGACTTTTGTTAATTGTTGGTGTCTGATCTTCAATCTGCCGTGTCCATTTCCTCAAATCTGTTTTGGATTGAGTCTCTTGGTCTGGAAGACGAACGTGGTTTGTTTATTTTGGTTTTAACTTCTTTATTGGTTGGTGGTTTGTTTCCTTTTCCTTCATGGACACTTTTTGGTGCTTTTTTTTTTTTTTTTTTTTTGCGGTGAGAGGGTTGTTTCTGTGGGTGTTGTAGCACTTTGGAGTTTTGTGGGTCTTTTGAGTTGAGTTTTGGTTTGGGAGTTTTGTTCAGTTTTGAAATCTTTATTTTTGTTGTTGATTTGTTGGTACTCCTGCAGTATTTTACCCACCGATTTCACGATCTTAGCCGAGCGTTGACGAACGCTTTCGGCGTTAACGCCGACGAAAGCCGAGAATTCGGAGCTACGGTGCAAGAACGCTAAAAGTATGTGAATAGCAACAACATTACAAGGAAAAGATATTACACACACACAACAAAATGGATAAAATTAATACAAAAAATTTGGATAAAATAAATCACAAACACTTACCGTAAATTTTTTTTTAAAGTAAAATAAATTTATTTTGTTGAATATTTTTTTTTGGTTCATTTTGTTTCCGATAGCTTTTTTTTTTTGGGGGGGGGGTAAGCAACAGTAATAAACACTTCAATGTTTTTTTTTTTTTGTTTGTTTTTGACAAAACGTTATTAAACAGTAACAACAATGTTTTTTTTGTTTTTTTCCCCAGTAATGTTTGTAGGGGTGGGGGACAACAATTACTGTTTATCTTTAGTTCCGACTGGAAGATTTTCTACTGACTGTAGAGGCAAAGTAGGGAGCAAAGGGTTTTCAGAGGATGTGGAAAGAAGCTCCTTCCCAACCAGGTAGCCTTCCGCGATTTGATTTATTATGGAGACAAAAGGGTTGTGTCCAAATTTTTGTCTCCACATAAATTCGCATAAATATGTTTCCAACAACTCCCGTTTTTTTTTTTTTATCGCTAAATTAAATAGCTGAAATGAAAGGCTGTGTATTTTTACTTCACTACTACAATAAAATAACTGAAATGAAACGCTATGTGTGTAATTTCAATGAAAATTATTCGTCTGCTGCGCGTTCGTTTGAAGCGCCCTGATTGGCTGATAGAGTATCGTACCGCTCGCCATGTTCCGGCGTTTTCCGACGGATGTCGATCAACGCTCGGCTAAGATCGTGAAATCGGTGGGTAAAATACTGCATATAGCTTTTTTTTTTTACTCTTCCATTAGTTCCCTTATTTCATTGAGTAATTTCATCATGTCTTTAGGTTTCATGTTCAATAGGTTTGCTTTTGTTGTTTGGTCCGGTGGTATGCTGTATGTATATTTTTGTTATTTCAGAGTATTTTATAGTTTCGGCTAGGTTACAAGCTTCTTGGAAGGTTATATTTTTGGTATATTTTATTTTAATTTCTTTTTCTTTCTTCCATTTGTCGCATTCTTTTGAGTTTGTACTATGGCCTTTTTGGCAGTTAGTACATTTTGGATCTTTTTGGCAATCTTTATGGGTCTCAGTTTCTCCACACCTCATGCATACTGGAAAGTGTGTGCACCAGTCTCTATGAAGTCCGTACCTTTGACAGTTGTAGCATCTGAGAGGGTTTGGTATGTATGGTTCTATGTTTATTTTTTCATATCCTATTTTGATGTTACTTGAGATTTGATGGGTATTAAAAGTTAGGATGTAGGAGTTTGTATCGATGGTTTCACCATATTTTTTTAATTTGGATCCTTTATACATCAATAACATTTTGATTTCTTAGGTTAATTTTGATTTCCTCCAAGGAGCACAGGGATAGTTCTGAACTCTTGATCACCCCTTTACTAGTATTTGGTGTTTTGTGGGGGTAGATTTTTAATTTTTGGTTGTTAAAAAGTCTCCATTTGAAGATTTCTGTGATATATTTTTGGCTTTTTACTTCCACTAGCAATGTGCCGTTATTTAGTTTCTTGACCATTTTTGGTTTGATACTTGAGAAAATTTTCCCTATTTTGAAGGGAGACACTTTTGTTATCGGTTTTCCTTTGGTTACTTCAATAATTATGAAATAAGGAAGATTTTGAACAAGATTTTGGTTTAGTGATTCTGTTTTTGAATCTGAACTAGATTTGTCTGAAACGTCACAATGGTTTCTTTTTTGAGGCTTTTTATTTGCCATTTACATATTTTTAATTTTTCATTTCTCCTGCTCCCCACCCGCCTCGGAGCCCTATGTGGGAAGTGTTGGGGAGGGGGGGGACATTCATCCCAACACAGCAAGGATACAGGAGAAGTATACTCTTCCTGCTAATGGACTCAAACACCCATGTTTCCTTCGTCCTTTCTAATGGCCTCATTTCTAGAAAAGATGTTAGCTTTCCAGCCGTGTTTTATCCATTCTTCAGCAAGTTGATTGACCCTCCACACACCACTTACTAAATCAGTTTATTGCAAAATGTGGGGAGAGTGAGTCTATTTTCTTGTGTTTGTCTGATTTAGTCCTAATCTAACCCTAACCCGTCTTAGCCCAAATAAGGGTCAAAGTGGTGTGTTGCATTTCATGACCTAATAGGACCTTGAACATGATCTGCTCAACTACCAGGATCCCATCCTTAGGCATTACGGGTTTCCACCTACGCTCAACAGGTGGCCCCATTGAGGGACTTTTACTCTCTGCAGAGGGGCAGTCAATGTATTCTAATACCCAACCGACAGGGCGAGAGTCACTGTGTATGTCTATACATATTAAGATTAACATGTCTATTATACATATTGAAAGGTGTGGCGCTTGCCAGACACAAGTCATTCACTATAGTAAGGCTGTTGCAAACTGCTACTGCAAAAGGGTGATTTTACACATCACAGTGCTGGGTGCATGGAGAACAGTCTAGGATGCCACAGAAGACCATCTCAGAAAGGTACTACTCCTATGCATGAACCCTACATTCTAAAAATTTCCAATCTCATTGTAACTCAAATTGGTCACAACCAAATAATCTTTATTGTATTAAAAATATTTGGTGCCAATAAGTGGTATCAATATTCAATTGGAGTCTTAGTAGTGCAGGGTCATTCTGTGTCAAATCATTCAGAAATATAGGATTTGAAACCCATATCCCCAGATCTGGCTGTAGTTTGAACTGCAGATAGACAATATAGGAACTAAGAAATCCCGAAAATTTGAGCACATAACTTCAAGCGGCTCCCGATTTAGAGCATTTTTTGTTTTGGCATTAGTCACATAATGTGACGCCCGGGCGACAATTTTGTGATGTCATTTCTTTGAATATTTTCTGATTGAAATATCATATGGCTCTGAAAATTCACCTAGGTAAGTTTTTGGACCCAAGGAATCCAAAAATGGTATCAAATTTTCTCAAAAATGAAGCTTTATAGAGATATTAAGGGTTTTTGGATTTTTCCACATGTGCCCCAAAATTAAATAAAAAAAGGGTGTGGCTGGCATGGTAACAGATTAATTTTTGCATATATGTTTTTTAGACACAATAAATTGTCTCTAGACCAAAAATGGTTAAAAGTTTTTTTGTCCACTCACAATTTCTGTTGAAAGTCGGGTATATTTTTGATGATAATGAAAAATATTCCCTCCCCCTATTGGATGTGATAATCAATTGAGACGTGTGTTAAACTCATATCACAGGCTTTTGGAATAAACCAGATGCTAAAAGTAAACAAGCTCAATTCCATAAGATATTCACTTATTGTAGTAGTTCTTAGAAAGGCTTTCTCCATATATTTATCTCACACATTTAATTGTGTCTCCACCAAAAATGGTTAAAAGTATTTTTGTCCACTCACATTGTTTGTTGAAAGTAAAAAGTTTTGAGACCATTCAAAAACTATGTACACTCATTTTCTGCCTTTTTGACTCCTCCCCTTGTTCCTTTTTCTCATACAAAACATGGCAATTTTGATAAAGGCTGTTTGTTTTAGCTAAGCTCCTCTTTGAATGAACTATTTCATACACAAAAACGAATTTGAACTATTTTCTGAGGTGTCCATTAAAAATGTTGAATATGTAAAAATTAAAGATAAAACAGTTGCAGTGAAATGGTATTCAGAAAATAGTGATTTCACAACTAAAGTCAGCATTCAACATTTACATGCTGCTGTGTTCTTTATGCCACTGAGATGCAGAAATGTTTTTTTAATATTCTTCGTCAGTTAACGTGTATGTCCTTCCAATACATGTTGTTGGGGATACAGCACAGAGAATTTTCTTGATGGGAACAAACCATGTATCATCAATCTGCAACCAACTGCATATCCTGCGTTGTCCATGGGAATGCATGAACTTGACAGTTACATTACCTTCCTCTGCATTTCATTCACGATACCAACCCATCAGAAAAAGTTATAAATACAGGTTATATATTGGATTGGTGTGATGTCAGAGATATAAAGAATTGATGGCAAGTTAAAGTTATGAATATGAATATATAGTTCATCCACACTGGACAACTTATGGCCAATTTGTGATGTTGACAATGGTACAAAAAGGTGATTAGCTCGGATTCCTGGCACTGGAAAACCTTGCTTCAAGCGACTTTCTTACCTTCTCCATGGTTTCTTTCTGATCGCAAAGAAGTGGATGGCAGACATCTGCAAGCAAGCATGGCTTTATAATCAAAGATTTAATAATTAAGAGAGCATTGGAGTGACCTCTTAGCCACATGGCATTTTACTGAACCATCAATTTCATCACAAAGGGATTTTCCATGACTGGGACTGGTGGTGAAGAAATCCGACTCACCTTTTATACCTCCTGCATACAAGCATAAATTGATGAAATTCTTGAAGTTTTTATATTAAAGCCCCGTAGCAATCATTTGTTCATATGCGGTAATAAGGTCTGGATTAAGTGAACCGTCAGTGTCTGAGTTTGATGCACGAATGCAGTGTCATGGGTTTTGTCATCGGAAATAAAACGCAATGAAATGTGCTTTAGCTGCTGATCAGAATCTCTGTAGTAAATCACTACTGGGTGCAGAGTGCAATATTCCTTACTCCAATGATAACTTTGAATTTCATCTTGTATTAAAGAAGTAATACACACGGACGAAAAAAATGCTTTGGATAATTACAGATTTCAAGGTAGTTCTACTAAAATAGCCATATTTTTCAAACCAAAGCACTTCAAGTCTTCAAATTACTACTGTTTTGTTCGGAAATGAATATACTTTCAAATGAATTAATAAATATGGATGTACATTATATATTTTAAGAGTTTTAAGCAAATAAAGTGATAAAAATGTGAACGTCATAAAATGGCGTTTTCGGCAAGGTTTTATAATGACCCTCCCTGTTTTCTAAAGGCCCGTACCATGATTGTATGAAGAATTTCGTTATGAAATTTGGAAACCAATTAGAAGGGGTGTTAATCTTAATACTGTCAAGTGTCCAAAATATTTTTGACCATTTCTTTTTTTGTGGTGTTAAAAATAAGACTTTAATATGACGAGTATCGAACATTTTGAAAAAAAATTTAATCGGACACCTACTAGTAAATAAATCATTCTTTTTACTATCTTTATCAATTAGAAGTATTATTTTATGTTGAGTAGGACCGCGGTAATTGATAATAATTTAAAAGGACCTACCCGAAAAAAATGTTTATTTTTCGAGTTTGGTCAAATTAAGTTAGTATTAGTAGCAGCAGCAGCACTGCAGCAGTTGTAGTATTAGTCATAGCACAGTATAAACAACGCGTTCTTTAATTTTTATTCACGAACGAATTAAGAAAAGCATGAAAATATGAATATAAATGGTCTGATGTGTTTAATTAGAGAATGTTATCAGAATAACATTAGTTTAGAATTATTCGGTTTTCAGAATGTATAATAACAACAATTCCAACCAATTCGGCATTATGAATTCATTATAATTTCTCACTGGTCAAATTTAAAAACATGGTTAAAAAACAATGTAAACTTTTGTAGATATATAGCTTGCATGCACTTTATTCATTGCATTAGTTTTGAACACAAATGTTTTTTTTTTCAAAATCAAAAGATGTATGAAAATCTCGTTTGTACTACTATACACATAGATTTGAAAAAGTTGTCAAAAAACAAATATATAACAAATAAATGTTATCAAAGGCAAGATAAGTTACTTTTCTACCTAACTGAATATGTTTTTAGTGTTTATATTTAATGTAACATGTTTATTCAGCTCAAAAAACATAGTTTACCGATGTATTCGAAAATTTAAAATGGCGGCCGACTATCTTTGAGGCGGTAAGTTTGGGAAAATGGATTATAAATAAGAAAAAATAGACAAAATACTGTTAGAAACTATTCGGCGGGTTTTTAACAGTATTTTATCTAGTTTTTTATTTTTAACTCATTTTCCCAAACTTACCGTGTGAAAGAGATAGTCGGGCGCCATTTTTAACTTTCCAATACATCAGTAAGCACTGTATGGTTTTCGAGCTGAATAAACATGTTACATTAAATAAAAACATGCTTTGCATAACATTTATTTGTTATAATTTTATTTTTTTATTTTTTATTTTTTTGGACAACGTTTTCGACCTCTGTGGCAAGTAATACAAACGCACAAATAGTGCTGACTGTTGAGTATTTCCAGAGAACAAGACAAATGTCAGTTGACACTTAAATATTTGAAGTCTTGGTAACGACTTAAAAATAAATAGTCAAACAAAATACTGTTAGCAACCCACCTACTAAAGTTATGTGTGGCAAGTCTCCTCCTAAAACACTCTTTAACCCTAACAATAACACTAAGTTCGAGTGGCAACCCCCCCCCCAACAAAATACCTCTGTAAGCCACATACAAGCGTCTAAAACAAACAAACAAAAAATAGATCCTTCCTTAAAGAAAAATGCACATAAAAAATTGGTTAACTGCCCTAAAATGCTGGAAATGGTGAATTATTTTACATTAAATTTTTTGTGAAACTAACCGCCCCCCCTCTAATATTGTTTTTGTTTCTGTCAAGTCTTCAGTATGTTCCCACATAATTTTCCTTAGCCCTACAATTAATTTAAAGTCCGAATGGCAACCCTCCCCATATTCTCATTGCATAGAAACCCTCTTAAAACCACGCATAATCGTCTTTAAAAAAATAAAACAAAAAGCATACAGGATTTATCTCCCATAAAAAAAACCCCAGTTAACTGCCCTAAAACGCTAGAATGACCTGTAATGGGGAATTATTTACATTAAATTCTAAAAGAATTTGTTTATCTTTCATTAAAGTTTTTCATGGCATTTCATATATAATTGCCTAAAAAGGTAGAATCACATTTTGGAGGGGTGGTCAGAAGGGGTTGGGTGGGGTTAAACAGGTGTTAATCTACAATAATACCAAAGAAATATTACAATATATTCATTTTTAAATGGTCCTATGTTTAGATTTAAGTTTTTTGTACGTAATGCACATTACAATTCAACTTTGAGTTCTCCAACTTCTTTTCTATTTATGGATACATGGCATTTTTAAGGAATTGCAGCATATTTATGCACATTTACTGCAGATTATTTGGAAACCATGGACTTTTGGATATTTTCAGTTGCATATTCTGATTCCTTGTACAAAAATACACTTATACGGTAAATTTCATTGCTTAATCTTGTGTTTTAACAAAGATATAGCATTTTTACTGAAAAAGTAGTGTAAAAAATGTGACAAAACGCATATGGTCTTAAAGAGGGGAAAATATCCAAACGTTTGAGGCACAAAAATAGTCATAACTTCCTTAATTTTAATCAGATTTTTAAAATTTAAAAAGATTCTTTCTTAGCTCATCAAGCTCTTTCTATGCATACCAATATTGAAATATTTCAAGCTATTTCAATTTTTTCATGTGTATTGCTAATTAAAGATTGAAAGTCTCCCAGAACAAGAACCTCATTGGAACAAAGATTTTTATTTCTTTTAATTAAAGTATCTGGCTTGCCATTTTGTTAGATATGTGTCTAGTAAGATTATCAAAGGTGTCAATCTATAGATCTTTATATTCTGCGTATGTTAATGTTGCATGAAAAAAGTAATGAAAAAAGTAATGCCAGCCATACCCTTTTTTTTTTTTATTCAATTTTGGGGCACATGTGGAAAAATACAAAAACAATTAATATTTCTATAAGGCTTCATTTTTGAGAAAATCTGATATTTTTTTGATTCCTTGGGGTCAAAAAACTTACCTGGGTGAATTTTCAGGGCTATACAATATTTCAATCACAAAATATTTAAAGAAATTGACATCACAAAATTGTCGCCCGGGAGTCACATTATGAACAAAAAATGCTCTAAATCGGAAACCGCTTGGAGTTAGATGCTCAAATGTTCAGGATTTCTTAGTTCCTATATTGTCTATCTGCAGTGCAAACTACAGCCAAATCTATGGATATGGGTGTCAAGCCCTGGATGATTTGACACGGAATAATCCTGCAATTAAGTCATTATCTTATTATCAATTGTTGATGGGTGCATTTATTAGCATAAATATTAACTATAATATATAAATCTGGTTATGTTAAAAAACAGAATATGTTTCAGACAAAGTCTTTAAAAGGTTAATCTACTCCTTTACTGACCTGGTCATGTTCAAGCGAGCTTAGTAGCAGAGTTTTGAAATATTTTCAAAACTATTGAAATAACAATCAGAGTAAAGAATTTCACAAACTATCCATGCTTAAAATTAAATGAAAGTTCCATGAGGAAAGTTTCTTTCCTAGAACTGTCTGTCCGTGAAACAATACTGTGGAACTGCTTACTATCGGTTGTTTTCAAGTCTAATGGAAATAAGTTCTTCAGCCATTCTCTTATATGATTAAACCCTATCCCAAGTGCCACCATTACTGGTCATTACAGTATTGTCTCACCATCTACCTACTCATTAACTCTTATCCTAAAGTGGCTTCCAGAACTGGATAAGCAGTGACCCGCAAGTAAAAATAACATCACAAAAGGGTCTTGGGGTTAACTTTTTTTAAATAAACAAAAATTTGTGAGAAAGGAAATCCACAAAATTTAATTGAGTGTGATGTCAAATCACGAAGATAGTAAAAATGTCATTTTTTTTATTTTGCATTTATTGACAGATACTTGAATAAGACAAGACACGTTTTTAAGATAGTCTGACACAATGTATAATAAATAAAAGATGAGCTCAAAGTAAGCCTCTCTTTCGATCTCCCCTCCATCCTATCCATCCTTTTGATCTTGCTCCTTGCTACATGATCATGGCAAATCATGTCTTCTAAGATCCAATTAATTGAAAAAGACACAACTTATATGACAAAATACTTGATTCAAGTTTTAATTATTAAATAACATCTTGGTGATGTAAATGATTATTATATTCATCATCTTGGTGATGTAAACATGACCCAACAAGTTTCTAAATATGATCAATATATCAACAAGTATGCCATAGTTCTGTTGAAAAATGTACACAGGGTTAATGAGAAGTATCCAGGTAGTCAACACATTTTTAATCTAACAAATAATTTAACATTGTTGAATATGTAGAACTATGGAGTTGCATAAAAATATTGCGTTGTTATGTTTGACTTATACTATATGTTGAAATTCTTTTTTTTTTTTTTGCACAAAGTTAATTTTAAGCAATGATTGAAAATTGTTTTGAATCCTCTACAACAAATTACTCACCGACTGATAATTTCCGATGCGATACAGGTGGATTTTCCAAAATATGTATTAAGTGATTATTTCCATAAGCCAAATCAACTGCAGATTTACCAAAGTTTTCTCTGTAATATTAAAAGTGAATCAAGAAAAAATTTAAAAAACTAAACTTTTTCAAATATGAGACATTTCTGAATATAAGATATGGATATTGTATGTAGATTACAAAATGATTATATATTTCATTCTACTCAGTTTTCAGAGCAAACTTTTCAGCTTATAATCTACAGAAGAATGCTCAACTAAAATCACAAAGTTTTTAAACAGATATGTACTCTGCCAATTAGAGCAAGATAAGTAATCAGCCGTCTGTGTTATCTTCCATTCATATGATCTTTATAAATACTACATCAACTACACAAATAAACCTGTACATTGTGTGGTGGGATTACATTTTTCGCTCAGTGACCTGCACAAAAGGGAGTAGGGGAGTCTATTAGTGAAAATGCACCGCTCAGCTCTCTCCCTATCATTTGAAAACCTATGGGGAGAAATCTTCAAATAACATTGATCTGTGTATGGGTTATGAAACTAGATTCCCTCAGAGTCATAACTGAAAAGGTTAATAGCGGCATGCACAAATATAAAGCAGAGGCAAATGGAATAAGAACACGGATCCGAAGACAAACGTATTTTATAATTGTTTTGTTGTTTTTGTTTTTTTTTGTAAAATAAATCAAATAACGAAGAGGAGGAAAAAGAGAAGAGAAATAATAAAGTCCCAATGGTGATGAGAAAGGAGGGTCAATCAAAGTTCAGGATTATAGAGCACAATCCCATATTATATCTTCGAGGAAGAAAAAAAAAAATAATAATCCAAAGTGGAAGCTACCATGTGTGCTGAGATACACCAAAGTCCAAGTTATATTTTTGGAAGGAAATCACAGTCCAACAATTTTTCCAACAAACTAAGTACTAAGATTAAACAAAGAAGAAAAAATTTCTCCACCAACCTTTTCTTTGATTGCATATCCAGATAGAGAAAGTCCTCAGAGGGTCGATTACATAAGTACATGACGGCATAGTGTCTTCCCCGGATGTGTTAGATTTACAATGCTCAAATAACATGGCCTTAAGCCTTTCTTGCATAAATCAAATTCACGGCGCTTGAGTCACCACAGACCTGACGTTTCTGGTTTTAACATGACATTTAACAAAAATCCTTTTTCGTATTGCTTTTCACAAAGTGAAATGTATCATCGCTTTGTACTGCTTTTTCACAGGTTCGCAAATTCACTTTTTTCAAGCGAAATTTTCGTTCACTTGGCACCTTTGTGACACAAGCTCACTTATCCCAGGTTGACTTCAGACTGATTTTTAATTTCTTCAATCTCTCATACATGGCCTAGCCCACACATGACACCTATGCATTCAACACAAAAAGGTTAATTTGACTGGACAGCTTCTCATTGCCATGCCAAAATTCTAAAAATAACTCCACTTGTGCGTCATAAGTCTAGATATGATGACCATGCCTGATTATCATAGTATTTAGCGTTGCCTGGGAGAGGAACATCACAGGTGGGAAGAGGGTGCCAACCAGCCAAATTTACACCAAAAAAAATTCAAATAATGTATTCATTAATCAGATTAACATTGATCAAAAAGCAAGAATTCCACAATTAGCTACATTCAAAATTAGAAAAATTTTAACAGCACTAAGTAAAATAATATATTTGTTTCTGCAATGTATCATATGCTTTTGCATAATGTAATGACTCATATCAATCATGATTAACAATCGATTTGGAGACAATGATTTTTTTTTTTTTCCATTGTAAATGTGAGGATTAATATGAGTTTCCCTGCGAAATAGGGACTTTTTTTGTTAGGTTTTCAATAAAAATGCCATTATCAAAACTACATTATTTTAGTCATTTAAATAAATGCAGATTAAATGAGCTTTGAAACTTTAAATATTTATTGCAATCTGTTTTTATTGTGACCTTAAGTCTCAGCTGTCTACATAAAAATCTTAAAGCATGTCAAAATAGGAATTTGTTGGGCTTCACACTGAAACACTTATCACAATATTCTGTGGATCTATATCAAAAAAACCTTGTTAATCTTTGTGACATATTTCCATTCTAATGAGATCAGGCGCGAACGAACACCCCATAATTTTATTATACCATATTTCCTCAAACTGAAACATAATTATCAAAGTATACTTACGCAGACAGATATGAAAAGTCTTTATTAAAGTTTGTGCCTATTTCCATTCTATGGAGGCTAGGCACGCACGCAGACCCCACAATTTTATTATACCATCCCTATTTTAGTTAAAATATACTTATCAAAGTATTCTTATGTACATCTACATCAAAAACACTTGTAAACGATTTTTTTAAATTTTTTATTTCCATACTTTGTGGACCAGGTGCGAACGCAGACGCCCACAATTTTATTGAACCACCGTTCTGCCAGATCAAACATACCCATTCCTGTGTCTCGATACATCTTCTATCATTATATGTAATCAGTTTTTTAAAATAGTCAAGCATATAGGAGCCTATTCGTGACCAGACACACACACAGACATTCAGCTTTATATTATATATATAACAATACACATGAAAAATTGAAATTGTTTAAAAAATCTCAGTAATGGTATACATAAGAGCTTGAGAATCTAAGAAAGCATCTTTTCAAATTTTTAAAATCATACCCAAAAAAATAAGTTATGATTATTTTTGTGCCTCACACATTTAGATATTTTTTTCATTTTTATGACCATATTCTTGTCACATTTTTTACATTACTTTTTCAATAAAGATGTTTTAACATACAAGATTAAGTAATCAAATTTGTTATAATCAGTGTAATTTTGTGCAAGAAGTCTGAATATGGCACTTAAATTCATATTAAATTCACATGAATCTACTTCAATACCTTTAATAAAAGAATTAAAAAAAAAAGGAGTTAAAGAATTCAAAGTTGAATTTTAATGCATTTTATGTTCACAAATCTAAGACTGTTTAAAAATGAATGTATTACAATATTTCTTTGGTATTATTGTAGATTAACACCTTTCATTAAATCCCCCTGCCTCCTCAAAATATGAAACTATTTTTCAAGCAATTACATGCGAACACTGAAACCTTGGCAGAAAAATAAAACAATTATTTTAGAATTTAATATAAAATAATTCTTGATTTCAGGGCCATTTTCTAGTGTTTTAGAGCATTTAACCTTTTTTCTCTGAGATAAATCCTATGATTTTTTTTTTTTTTGTGGTAGTCTGTTTTGTTTTTTTCTTTTGAGACGATTATATGTGATTTTAAGAATGCTAACTTGCAACTCGGATTTCAGATTAGTAGTAGGATTAAAGGCAATCAGGTATGACACCCTGAAATTTTTACAGTAAACAGACAAAAAAATCCATTTTCAAATTTAAAGTAAGGGGATTAATTTCACATAAATATAATATAAGATAATCCATCATCTTTTAGGGATTCTAGGGTTTTAAGGCAGTTAACAACTTTTCCTCTCTGAAAGAAATAAATCATGTGTTTTTCTTTGAGGAGGAAGGGTCCGTTTTCTTTTAATGATTGAGTGGTTTTAAGATGGTTTTTGTTGGATGGGGCTTATTACTTAGATTTAGGGTTAGTTAAGGAAAGGGTTTTTAGGAGGAGGTGGCTTTGTCAGTCATATCCAGGGTTAGAGGTAGCAGTTTTTTAAAGTGGGGCTTTGTTACTCAGAATTAGTGATATGAAACGTTCAAGGAAAGACACTTTTAGAGGGTAGGCCAGTCACTCAAACCTAGGGTTAGTGGTAAGGTATTTATTTTTATATTAATTTTTCAGCTGCGAACTGCTTAAGAATGGCCAAAAAATGACAGGATCATTTACATTAAATTTGTATGCAAAACCTATCCTATATTCTAAATTTGTTTTTTCTTTTTTATGCTTTTTTTTTTTTTTTGGATGTCCACAGGTAATCGCTTAAAAAAGTAGACTCTTTAGTGTTTACTTGGCTACTAGAAGTCATTTCTGATTAGAATTCAAGTTTGAAAGTTGAGTATCTTTGCAAATCAATATTTCTTGTAGGATAGACTATTTCATAAAAGAACCACAAATCACATCAACTTAAACTAAGTAAAAAAAAAGAAAAGGTATTTTTTTAAGCGTATAAATGAAGTATTTTCTTGTTTTCTTTGAAGAATGGTACCAAACTTTAAAAAAAAAATCTGATGCAAAATGGCTGCTTCATAGCGTTAACATTTTTATCCTTATTTTGCTAAAACTCTTCAAATATATTATGCAGATTATTATTAATTAAAGCAGGTTATACATTTCCAAACTTAAAGTTTTGTTTTTAAAATATGACTATTTTTAGTAGAATTATCTTGAAATTTGTAATTATCCAAAGCATTTTATGGCCGATGGGTATTGCTATTATATACAAGTAAATGGAGAAACAAACAATACTACAATACTGAAAATTTTACACCAATCAACCAAGTGAAAAATGACCATCACATCATCAAAAAGCTTGAGTGAATAAGAATTATTCTAAGAAAAAAGATGGCTTTTCTACATACCCTATCGTAATTTTTAATGTTGGATCTGCTTTATGTATAAGCAATTCTTCAACTACTTCTTCATCTCCCCTTGATACAGCCTCATGGAGAGGAGTGCAACCTTCAGTATTGACAGCATTTACATCAGCTCCACGTACTGAAAATACATTAATAAACATCATAAAGTGAACAGAATCCCAAATTCAAGTAGGATAGTGTTCATACTCTACATATTCACCATTTAATAGAGAAAAGACTTCATCTCTACATACAAAAGTTTATTACTTTTAATTTAACAAATGCTTTTGATTTTCAGTTTGAACAATATTTGTAGATTTTGTTTTTACTCACTCTGATACAAATTAGAAAAGCATTTTCTTACAAAGCATAAAAATGGTTAAACAAAATGATTTTCATATAAACTTTAAAAATTAAAATACAAGATTTAATTTTCAAAGTGCACTTTTATAAACTTTACAAAGTAAAACATAAAAATTTAATTTAAATTGAATTTTAAAATTACCTTGGATTTATTTTATGTTCTGTTATACTTTTAAAAAAATTAAATTTATTATTTAGCAATTAATGTTAGAGACAATTTTCAACTAAAAATTTTTTAAACAAAAAAATTCAAGGTCAAAACATTAGCCAAAGATGAGTGTTAGATGTTTGGATTCCGACCCCAAAATCAGCAATTTATGTTTCTGAATCTTTGAGATGAGGATTGATAATTCGTATTATTTGAATTATGTGGACTACTGTTCTCATTTTCATTGGGGGGTTTTTCACATTTTGGTCAATGTAACCTTCACCTTCTTCAAATGTATCTTTAAGTGACACTCTTTTGGAAGTTGAAGGTCAATCTTCATATTCAGAATACAATTGCAAATTACTTCTTACTTTATCAACTCATGGCTGATGGAATGAGAGCATGCTACCCCGAGGATGAAATAAAGGGTAACATTGGAAATTCTGTACAAATTCCTATTTTCGTCAGAAAGATTCTCACGATTGACAAGACATATCTGAAGAAAGTTGGAGATTACATTGGCCAAAACGTAAAAAAATCAAGACGAAAACACTAGTCTGAATAATCTAAATAATACAAGTCTTCCCCTTTTGTTAGAAACATTGCTTATGGAATGTGAGAACTAAAGGACAAAATAAGGGAATGAATTCTTTTGGTTAAAACAATTTTATTGAAAATGGCAGGAGACAGTTATTTAAGGCAGTCAAAGAAAATAATTTTGATAAATTGAAATGAGAAAGTTGCCTTAAAAAAAAAAAAAAAATATATATATATATATATATATATATATATATATATATATATATATATATATTATAAATATATATATATATATATATATATATATATATATATATATATATATATTAGTAAAGTTATTGTTAAAAAGAAAATTAAGTATTTTTTTATTGTTCTGGAGTAGCCTATATCCATGGACAATATGGATTCGTCTGGCTTATATAATGCCAGACATTTTTATCTTCAAGCAGAGTACTCCCTTACAAGTCAGTCTTGTTAGTTACATTCAATTTGTGGTCATATCCCATATTACTTTTATGTTCTTGTTACTGTTATTCATTGTTTTCTATTGTTAAAACTTTTGTTATTGCTCTTTGACTTCAAAAGTTTTGTGTTTTGGTAAGGATATTTTTTATGTTGGCAATGATGTCTGCCAGCTGTACGATGCCAGAGGAATCTACCTCAAAGGAAAAAAAAAAAAAAAAATGGAGATTAATTCTCAACAAACCAATAAAAAGTCAGAGTGCAACCGCTCATAAATGCTTGGAATTTATCACAGACAAAGCTATTATACTAGAACAAACCAGATTGAATGAATTTTCTAAAAAAAATTTCTCTTTTTGTTATTGATTGCAAGACAAAAACCTCATTAGATCTACTAAAGACTGAGTCACGAAATTAATTACAACAGTCTGTATGTGACCGGCGAAAATCACAAAATGTAAAAGGTTTAATACTTGGAGTGTTCTTTTTAAGACACCTGAAGAATGTTTCAGTTTTCGCAGTCCCTGGCGTGATACCTTTGCACCTACTTTTTACAATATGGGGATATCACTGGAGTTAATGAAGTTTAATGGCATACTACTACAAGGACACGTTTTTAAAAATACCTTATTTAGAAGATGGAGGAGAAAAACTGCCAATCGTAGTTGCTGGTAAAAGATCGGCATGTTGGATTTGTGGGGAAGTGGGACACCTTACTTTGATGTGCCCCACTAGAATGCTGGCCTAACCAAACCCTAAAACTAGGGTTCTTGAGCACCTAAGACCCAAAATAAAACTAATCAGAGATGAGACCAAACCACCCCCAACCATGAAAAACTCACAATTTCCCTGATTCTCTATGCATAGAACCTAGTAAAATTAGTAAGCCCATCTTCCCTCATACAAAAGAAAAATGCTCCTGAGCCAGAGAAGTATCAGCCCCCATTAAATCTTCTTTATTGGCTCTAGATAAAAACATGACCTCATTAGGCTCACCAACCAAAACCAAACAAAGACCATCCAAACCCTCTCCATTTACTACCGCCTGCTACAGACCCAAATATATACTTCCCCCTCCACAATGAAAACTGACATGCTGCAGCCGTTGTCACCAACAAACATTACCGCTTCCCTCCTCCCCCAATAAAAAAAAGACAAAGGAGTCCCTCTACAGAAAGAGAGGCTAAAAAAAAAAAAAAGCACTTTTCTTTACCGATAAGGATGTGTGCAAAATAACACTAGAGAAGGAAGCGATAATGAAAACCTACTCAAAAAAGCCTTCTTTCTTTTAAATCAGTGGACAAAAAAGATATTACAAACTCAAGAGAACTTCCCAAAAGCCAAGAGACTCTCATTTCCAGGATCTCTTCACCAGGGAGCCCGGTTTGACTACTGAGAAGTTCGACACCTATTTAGCCAACTTTCTCACCTTGAGGCGACCGAAGCAGGTAGGTGCGAAGGTTGTATAAAAGAGAAAGAAGTTCTGGAGGCCCTGAAACAGGTTGAGCTAGATAGAACTCCTGGAATTGATGATCTCCCCTATGAATTATATTTGAGGCTGTCACCTATTTTTGTCCCTTTGCTGGCCATACTTTTTAACTCCTGGTTTAGGAACGGATCTATACCTCAGTATTTTACCAGGGGGATCATTAAATTGCTATTCAAAAATAAAAACGATGGAGATGGGATAGGTAATTCAGACCCTTAACGATTTTAAACACATAGCTAAAGATTTTGGCCAAGATCTTAGCAAATCATTTGTAACTTGTCTTGCATCAGCTAATAAGTCCCAAACAGACTTGTTCTGTAAAGGGCCGGACAATTCAAGATAACTTGTCTGCCACAATTATTAGTGTGGGGTTCTTTTACTAACAAATAATTTTTTTCATTGTATATATTTCATTAGTTTTGTATATAAAATTTTTATCCCAACTCCCCACATCATATATATATATATATATATATTATCATTTGGGGTTTTTAGCTAGATTTTTAAGGAGTGAATCTGATATTATGGTGAAAGGCTAGTTAATGTTAGTTGGGTCCATATAAACCCCCCTGTCCCCACTTTTGGGTCTTGTGCCACATTTTATGTATATACATGAATAAATAGAGTTTAGTTTAACTGTTCTGAGTGAACCCTAGAACTCTTTCACCTTATAATTATGACCCCTTAAACCAGACCACAACATTGGCGACAAAAAGATTTAGAAAGGGGGCTCAGAAGGATCTCTTTTGGATAAACAACCAATTTTTATTCAACAAACTCATATTTTTTCTACCTTCTTTGAAAATAAAAAGATTGGCTCCACAATAGTTTTTTAACGAGATGAAAAACAACCTCGGAAAAATTTCTTACAACATAATAGACATACTGAGACTAAAGCCGCATTCAGGACTGCCAGCAACCACTGTAAAAGAGTAATAAAGAACATGAGAGTTGTATGCTCAGTTCATCAAGTCCAAAGTAGCTGAGAAGTGGCTTGGTTCCCATGAATTTTGGCAAATAACAAACCGGGTCCTGAATTGTGTGTGCTCTATCCCAACCATCATCAATGACCCTTTGCCAAAAACTTTGCAGCTTATTCTGCCCTATGCAATCAGGGCCAACAGATAACCGATATGATTTTGAGCAGCCTTGATTTTTCCATCGAATACTTGAGTGATATTCTAATGAAAAGCAAAACTATAGGGTAACATAGAAAACACATCTTTTACGTATTTGCAAGGATAAATGAGTAAAAGACACTAAATGTGGTTGGTTGTTTTTGTTTTACGGCATATCAACCTTTTTCAGGTTATTTAATGCCAAATACAGTGATTTTGAAGAAAAACTTTTTAATAGAATATATTTGTTTTTTTCAAGTCGGTTTCTATTCAACCCATAGTTGGGACCCTAACAGGTGCTACCACTCCGAGTCAGAATAGATCTGGGAGCAATGGCAATTAAAGGGTGGCTCCACACTCCCCAAGGCCCGCAATCTGGGGCCTCACCATTGGTGATAGTTTAAGGTCATATCCAGGACCCACTTTTTCCTTGAACAAAATAAAGTAGTTAAGACAGACAAAAACGATAGATGGCTTAATCCATAAAGGTCCATAGCAATAAAAAATATGCCTGAGCCACACAATATAATAACCTTGCAAAGTTTTTTGGGCTTAGCTAACTATAACTAATCCTTCATTCTAAATATTGCACGCACCTTTAAACAAACTACTTAGGAACCATGGAATGCAAGATGGCATTTGAAAAGCTGAAATAGGTGCTCACATCAGAATTATTCCTGACTCACTACAATCCAGATTTAGACATTATCGTCACATATGGTATCTTTAGGCGTAAAAGCCCGACTACTGACTTCACTATAAAAACTCTTCAGGAGTTATTTGCATGGTTTGGAGTGGTCGACTGCTTAATGTCAGACAATGGCACTCAGTTTACAATCTGGGGATTTTAAAGAGTTCATAGATGACTTCCAAATGAACCACAACTCCAACATACCACCCAAGGTCAAACAGAAAGGCCAAAAGTTTTGTGGACAACTTGAAGAGGGTTTTGAAAAAGGCAAAGGAAACTCCATCTGAAAAAGCCTTGCAACAATTTCTTCAGATGTACCGCATAACTCCTAACGAAAATACACCATCCCAGATGTGTCCAGCGGAAGTGATGTTTGCTAGAAAAATATGACCAGTCTTTGACAAATTATTGCCAAAATAACTGTTATCACAAAGAAATACATGCCGCAAGAAAAAAATTTTTCCAGATGCATAAGGATAATAAAAGTTTTTGGAAACAGGGAACGATCAAGAAGAGGATCGGTTGTATGGTCTACTCGGTCGAGAACCACATGTCATGTATAAGAAACACTTGAACAAGATGCACAAATGCTCTTCAGATGAGTCAAATGAAAAACTCCAGAAGAGATATTGGACCTACTGTATGATGTGTCTGACCTGGAACCCCCTCGAACAAGTACCAAAATATGTTATTCTGACAGAAAAAGGAAACTGACAGACCCCTTGTAGGTCAACCACAGAAAGAAAAACTATAGGGATATTTCGGGGAAATAAATATTTGGAGGTTTTTTTCTGGGTTAGTTATATCTATAGACAATATGGATTCATCTGGCTTATATAATGCCAGACATTTCTACCCTGAAGCAGAGAGTACACTCGTAGTTTAACCACTCACAGTGAACCCCTGGACTCTCACCTTATAATTGTGACCCCTTAAACTGGACCACAAATTTATATAAGCTAATATTTTTTTTTGTATCACCAAATGAATAAATCCGAAAATAATCATACAGTTTTATGTACATTTGTATTTACTTCTATGGAACTTTGATTCATGGATTATGAAAATAATAATTTTTTTTCTGAAAAAACATGTTGATTAGATTGACTTTTCAAGTACTTAATTATTCTGTAATGTATCACAGAAAAAGCAGGATTAATTCTAATTCGATTTGTATCAGGGATAATATTACACCATGATTTCAATTTTTAAAGACTAGTAGGACCCATTAACCGGCATTGCCCGGTGATAACATGCTACCACCCCCGCATAAAAATTTTAAATATGGCTCTTGTTGTTTTTGTCGTTTGCCAATGGCTTTTGGAATAGAAACCCCATTTTGTGTCTGGGGTGGGGTTGTCACAAAATCTGCTGGAAGGTTCAGGGTATTTTTCATGGTTTGGTTCAGGGAAAGTTCAGGGCAAGATAATTTACTGGAGTTATGGTGATAAAAATCTATTGAACCATGTGTCCCTTAAAGGGAACTAAATTCCTGTCGTCACCTGTACGTTACCCAATATAAATATAAACGCGATTTAAGAAAATGACCGTTTAAATTAAGCTGTAAAAGTAAACATTATAAACAACGGTTTATTTAAATAACAAACAATGGTGAATCTGTTTCTTAAACTTTAAATGGATTAAATGTAATCACGTTATTATTGAAAATGTAATCATGTGAAAAGCTGAAATAATAATAATATTCTGAAAGCCATTCTTTGCATGGGGAGGGTGTTTAGTAACTAATCTGTGCTTCAGCCTTACAATGTAATAAAAAAAAATATCGTAAAACATGAATTTAACCTGAAAAAACTAATTCAAAATTGCGCAATACCAAAATATTCATAAGCACCAAGTTATGCTGGAATATGATCGCATATGGTATCGCGCTCTGCCATCATATGCATCCAAGATCAATATTTACTTTAAAAGTTGGTGTTTATACATTTTTGGTACCGCACTATTTGTAATTAAATTAGTGTTTTCAGGTTAAATTCAACTTTCACAATACTTTTTTTATTCAATCGTAAGGTGAAAGAATATTTACAACAGACCCTCCTCTCCCCAATGTAAAAATAATTACCCAAAATTGTACTTTGTATTGTTCAATGCTTTTAATTATAAATTTACTCGGTGTAAAACTTCATCTGGCATTATTCTCTTTAATATTATCTTATTTTGGTAAATATGAAGAATCTTTCCACCCTTGAAAAATCCTTTAAAATTATCACTTTTAATGGTGCTGAAAACAAAAATAATGTATGAAAATCCAGCATATGAGTAGTTTCCAAGATAAGAATAAATGTTATTTTCTAAAAAATCGGGGGATCACTTTTCTATAATTTAACGCAAAAGGAGCACACACTTTATGGCTACATTTATTTTCGGGAGGTAGGGTTAACATACAATGAACACAATTTAATGTAAAATGAGCACCCACTTTTTTTTTGTTTTGGGGTTGGTGCATGTCAAATCGATTATTAATGCCTGTTAGCCCCACCACCTCCCCAAAAAAAGTTGGGTGCTCAGTTTACAGTAAATTGTGTTCATTGTACACTGAACCCCCCCCCCCTCCAACAAAAGGTGACCATAAAGTGGGTGCTCATTTTACGTTAAATTATTTTATACACGTGATCTCCTGGATTTATGAAACTAACAATATTTAATATTTGCGAAAATACTTGTTTTCCAGAATTTTTAAGGTTATTTTCATTTTCAGCATCCCTAAAACCTTTTTTGAAAGTAACATTTCTTCACATATGTGAAACTACTTGTTTGTCGGAATTTTAAACATGATTTTTGTTTTCAGCACCCCGGAAAACATATATGTCGTAATTTTAAAGGATTACTCAAAGGTAGAAAGAATCATATTTACCCTTTTTTTTTTATTTGTTAAATAACGTGGTTAAGTGAAATTAAAATTTAATGACATCCTCACATGTATAATAATAGCGTGATGTAATTTTATCCATGTAAAGTTTGTGTATATAAACAAACATGGAAACAAATCGAATTGGAAACTGGAAAACCAAATGAAAAAAAATATCCCATCCGTCCCTAGAAATACTATTGCGATATCTTTATTAATAAAATAAAAGGTTAACTTGAATTAATTGTTAACAACATCTGAACAGCGTGATTTAATTTTAGCCATTTATAGTTTGTGAAGCAGTTATAATGTAAACAAACGTGTAAACTTAAAAATTCGAATCGGCAATGCGAAAACAAAAGGAAATTAAATGTTTTTTCTCAAGCGTCCCTAATAACCGTTTAGTAAAAATGAATTACTGTCTCATTATCTTTATTACTAAAATATAATTAATAATTATTTGTCACTGTAAATGAATAAATGTAAACAGCAATGCAAATATAAAACTCCAATTTCCGTTTGTTAAATTAACACAACAATAAGCAATGAAACAAGTAATATCTTTCATAGTGATAAGGATAGTATTAATTATAAGGTAGTACAAATCATTTTTTCTCAAGATTATGAATTTTGTAATTGGAATATTTAATATGTAATGATTCTACTCAGGGAAGCCATGTTTGTGTTAATCTCTGTAGTGTTCTTTTTTGAATGATGATTCGGTCAATCCGAAATCTCTGAATATGTAGACGTTAACCAATGAGATTGTGAGGAATGGTAGTAGAGAGAAATCATTATTTGAGTAGTGGTAAAGCGTTAAGAGTATGCGATGTGCAAGAAATTAATAGTCATTTAATGACGGCTTAGACCCAAGAAAGTAGAAAAAAGTATAAATGCACGCAGTGTAGAATGGGGTCGTGAAAAGGTGGAAAAATTTGAGCTACTACCTCTGTTGCTTAGGATCATGAAGATGGCACTCCTAGGAATAAATGTAATGTTTTAATATTATGAAATAATGTGTATGAAATGGCATTCTATAGTTAAATAAGGTAATGGTTAATAGCGTAAATATAATACATTTTTATGTGCAATCTGTTCTTGTAAACATATGGTATTTTGGTCCATAGGGGAAAAACTGCACCTCTTATTATATAAAGATATCTTAACCAAATAGAAAAGAAAAAAAAATCAACTTTTCTCCTATTTCTAATGTAAATACAATAGTAATTTTTATTATGGAAGACCATAGACATAATCAGTTGCATTATAAATAGGTAAAAGATTAATTTTTTTTATTATCATTTGATAAAATATATTTTCTTTAAAAAAAAATTTAAGTTTTGATATGATATTATCACTGATACAAATAGGATTAAGATTAGCATAACTGTTGTACTTTGAATTTTTTTTTTTTTTTTTTTTTTATTCAATTTTCACCCCAAACAAGGCACAGTGCCACTTTGAAGCAGGGGGCTACTATTAGGGAATTAATTAGCGGGGTCATTAAGAGGGGAGAAGAGTAGAAAGATGTTTGTTAACATTACACTTGAACTTCTGCATATCATTGCAGTTGGGAAAGCAGAATCCCGGAATATTTTTTAGTCATGTAAAAGTCTGATGAGCACATTTCTCAAAAGACATCTAAAACATTTCATAAAACTGTATAATCACTATCATGTATAAAACTGTCTTTAACTCTTTCCATCTGCATTTTTTTAAAGAAAATGTTTAATTTTCAAACAAATCTAAATAAAAAAAAAAAATAGTGTGCGTTCAAAAAGCGCAGTAACAATTCTTGCAATACCTGATCTAAAAGAGACACACCACTATAAGCCATTTGAATCATTTCTCTCTAAGGAGGTCTGATACTAAGAACTACCATTTAATATTTGTTTATTTCTTTATCATGTTTTGAATAAAATCATACACTTGATTTTTTTGTTTAACTTTTTTTCTACTCTAACCCAAAGGTACATGTGTTCAACGTAAATGATTTCTAAATTTTATCTGTCATTGCTAGTCAGTGTCTGGTTGGCACAAATCACAACATCCACTCCAAGATTGGATTTACTGCATTTGCTGATTGGCACCAATATTAAACTTGCAAAAACTCTCAAGCTGAGTTTTACATACAGCACCTGATATTCCCAAATGGTCACTCATTTAAATGACAGCATTGCAGCAGTTCAGGAAGTGAAAAAAAGGACAGCCGAAAGTTTACTCTCTTCTATCTTTAGGTTGATAAAAAAAAAAAAACCTGGTGTAGACATGTAGACATATTTACTACAAATTATTTCCTTATCTAAAATGGTTAAGATAAAATATGAAATAAATTAAGAAAAATCAACAAGTCATCATGTAAAAACATGGCAACATAAACTAATAGTTGTGCTAAAGCTTATCACTCAACACCTCATGTTATTTACTCACATATTATGAAGAGACCTTAACAAAAAAAGTATATTTTTGACATGATAAACTGTAAGATACCATGCTTTGATGTGACACAAAATGACAGCTGCAGATATCACATATAAAAGAATAAAGGAAATTTAAATCACTAATGTCTAAGTGATTATTGTGGCAACATAAACATATCACAGATACATAATTGTGCTGAGAGTGAGAGTAATGACGGTCAGGCCAGTCAAGTATTTTACATTATAATCTAAGAGAGATATAAATATTTATATTCTTTTAAAAAGATTTGAATAATTTTGAAAGGCAATAAGACATAATTACTATTAAAGCAGTGTTTTTTAAACTGCATTTACCATGTTTGTATTGTTTGGACAATTATTCTCATCTCGAGTGTTATTGGCACAACGTTTCCATCGATGAACCCTACGATCTTCATTAGGTTTCATAGGCAGAGAAATCGAAAAATCAGCCCTAGCAAATCATATATGGAAAAAAAAAAAAGACACTCATACCCCAATGTGGGATGATATTAAAATACTAGATATAGAAGAAAGATGGGGGGGGGGTTAGAAAACTCAAGGAAGCAGCAACAACTCAAGGAAGTGGACAGCAACAACCTCCTATGCCATCCAAATATTGAATTTAACCACATTTGGAATCCATTAATAGGGATATACAAGTGACTGGAAACCACTTGTGAATTTGATATTTCCATTAAACTTCCTTTGGAGGAAGCCAATTCAACCTGCCTAGACTGAGTGCTGCTTTGGTTCAGTCTGAATGGAAGTGCACTTTACTAAAATACCTTAATGGTAACATTTAATATTCTAAAAGGTAACCGAAAAACGTTTCAAAGGCTTATTATATTGGTTCAGCTTTTTCTGATGAAAATGAAACGTTTACTCAAAAGATGATAGCGTCATCAGCATAAATGTCTACGAATGATCTTAGGATGTGATTTGGGAGATAATTGATGTAGATCAGGAAGAGAGTTGGGCCAAAGATGGACTTCCTGAGGAACTCCAGTATTAATATTGTGAGTTTTTGATTTCTTCCCATCAACCACTACTCTTATGAACCTATCAGAGAGAAATGATTTAATAATTAAGACATTTCCAGCTATACCATAGCTGGAGATCTTGTGAAGCAGATCTTTATGCCAAACCCTAACAAAGGCCTTTGATATATTAAGAGCAATTGCCCTAGAGCTGAAGCCTCTGTCGAGAGATTCGCTAATCCTATGAAATATAACCATTAGCACATTTGCTGTAGATCTAGCAGAACGGAAACCATATTGCATGTCACTAAGAAGGTTATTTTTGCTCAGGTGGTTGACTACTTCTCTATTTAACACAGATTCCAGCAACTTACTCATGACGCACAGGAGACTTATTTGTTTATACGGAGAGGTTGATGACCGATCATCTAAATTCTTAAATACAGGGCATACTGATGAGGTTTTCCAAGGTGTTGGGAAGCAATTCTCCTTAAGACAACACTTATTTTTAAGATTTTAATCTTATCTATTAAACACATTGTAATTAGAGACAAATTTTTATTTCACAAAAAAAAAAAAAATATATATATATATATAGAATTTAATTGTTTACAAATTAACAATAAATAAAAAAAAGAACTGATTGTCCTTTTCTCAATGCCTTTCCCTATACATTCATTAAAAAGCGATTAAGTATTGTAAAATTTGTGAAAATTGTTTGATTTTTACGAGATTTATTAACAACAAATGTCTGCACTTTAAAACTGGTTACAACATAAGAACATTGTTTTGAGGCATCGATAATGTAAACATGATGCCCTTTTGCTTTAAGCATTTTAAGATTCTTATTAAGAACAAATTTATCATTACGTCAGTTTAAGAGGAATTCTCCAACAAGGAAAAATTACATAACGAAAACCATTTTAAAAACTATTTATAAGATTTAACCTTTGGAAAATGACGGGGGGAGTATTGTTCTTTTAACAAAAAACTTGGGGGCTGACACTTATTTTCCATCACTTAGGAAAAGTAATACTTCATACTGTATGATTTTTTTTTTTCATTTCTGATCACTTCAGAGAAATATACAATTTCAATAATTGATGAAATGAAAATAGGAATTACATTTTGTAGCCAATGCAGTGAAATAACACACAAAAATTATATTTAATATTCCAGTTCACATGTACATGCAAACACAAAACCATGGCGATGAATGAGAATGGATATCTTATCTGAAATCAACACCTAAAATTATGTTTAAGTAAATCAAGTGTAAATAGAATTATTTAGATAAAAAAAAATTTTTTGAAGTTATTTTATAATGGTGCCAGATTTATTATATTACTACATATTCTAGGAAGAAAATACACAGCATAAAATGACATGTCATATTGTTATGAGGTGGCATTTATAAGAATATTTCAGCGAGAGACTTTAATAAACATAATGAATTAGCATTACAAGTTGTTTTTTCTTTTTATATAATTGTTATTTTATTAACTTGCATGAAAAGAGATATGTAAAAGATGTTTAAAACCGTTTGAATTATGCAAATACCATCAGTAGTTCAAAAGTTATGAGAATTTTAAGTGCCAAAATTTAGGCTTTTCCGTGGACATTTTTCTGTAGAAAAAGTGGGCTAAATTACGGAAAAAAAATTTCACCACCATTTATTTATTTTTCAAGCTATTCTCATGAAATTTGGCAGTCTTATGTAAAATTGTGTGCTCTTTTTGATTATGCAGTCAAATCTGATGTATCTCTTTACCATAAACCATGAATTATAAATTAAGATGTACAAATTTCAATTTTTTTTTTAAACTAGTGCATGGGATCATACAATGGGTGTCTATTTATGAACAAAATTATTATAGTAGTATTTAAATATAGCTTTATTGTGAATAGGCATTTTCCTGCCTCCTCGCCAAATGAGAACTTAATCTTGGGTGTAGGCATTGAATGTCTAAAGAGCATTCATGACCGGTATTTACTATTCCCTTGAAAGGAAAAAAAAATTGAGTAGATATGAATTAATCTCAGAAATAAATCAAAGAAAAATTTTCATATAGATTTTGGATTTCTGTAAAAGATGGAAATTCCCATAGTCGATCAGAATTTATGCATTTTGGGACCAGTCCAATGTTTAATTTTGTAAATCCTCTCTATCTGACACAAAATATACCCCTATTTTCTGAGATGCAGCCCTAAATCATACTCTATATGAATCTTCGATGTAACTTTCACAGTACCAAGATACCAGGAATCCTGATAAACAACAACTATGGAAATTTTTGTCAGTTCTATTCTGTTGTTTTACTGAAAATTCAATTATGTAAACAAAGAAATAAAACAGTAATTTTTTACCTTGTTTCCACCTTAACATTTAAAATTACTTCTATAGGTTTTAAGGTATGCTGAAAACAAATATTGCATTTAAATTTCTGCAAATAAATAAGGATATTAAGCAATGTCGTGTCTTATGTTATCGCTGGTGGCCATCTTGATACATGCAAGCATGCAAATGCAACCCCGAGAAATTATGCACAAATACGCATACCAAGATGGCCACCAGCAATAACGTAAGAAATGACATGGCTTAATATCTTGAAAGCTACTTATTTGTGGAAAATTTAAATGCGATATTCGTTTTCACCATACCCAAAAACTTTTAAAGGTAGTCATTTTACAGAAAAATGTTAAGGTGGAAATAAGTTAAAAATTTACAAAATGCATCCCAATGAAATTCTTTATCAAACCGCCTAATTATTATCATCATTATTATTATTATTATTTAGATATCCTCAGTTTAAAAAAAAACAAACGGGTTTGTTTTACAGATTCGAAAAAATAGTCTTGACAATGAATTAAAAATAAATTCAAGTTTCACAATATCTTTTTTTATTTAATTGTTAGGTAAAAGTACAGAATAGTTAACAAAAAACACCCTTCCTTCCCCATGTTAAGAATGGGTTTCTAAATAATAACGTTATTATTTCACCATGGTAGCATAAGTGCACAAGTACCTTTTATTTGTTATGTATTTGTTTTTTTTGTTTTGTTGTTGTTTTTTTTTTTGACCACTAAAAAACACAATTCTACCTTAAGTACAAATAAGAAGTTAAACGCATGTATTTAGTACATTTTGTTGTTTTTTAACGCTTTTAGTGCACGTGTACTAAAAGCGTTAAAAACAACAAAATAGTATTGTTTGGAAATCAAATTTGAAAAACTTGAAAATAATTTTTTTAAATTGAGGAACTCAGAATAAAAAATGACTAGTCTAGTAAGACGAAAGCAGAAACGGTTTTCTATTTTTAAGAAATGCTTTAGTCAGCTCAGCGACCGTTTTTCCGTAAGCAAATTTGATTTCTATAAAAGATAACATTTGAAATAAAATTCTGCGCAATTAATAATTATCAAATATTCACATATTATATATGAAAATAATTCTGAAACTATTATCTATATGAAAATGAAGGACATATGCAGATTTATCGATCAATTTTTGAAATATTCTTTGTCAACTTTGCTCGGTCGTAACTTTACTTCCTGTGGTC
Source organism: Euprymna scolopes (assembly GCF_053919585.1). Lineage (NCBI taxonomy): Eukaryota > Metazoa > Mollusca > Cephalopoda > Sepiida > Sepiolidae > Euprymna > Euprymna scolopes. The sequence goes on from NC_136484.1 coordinate 77,575,204, forward strand.
GAAAAATAAAAATTAAACACCAGTAGAGATGGACTTCTTTGTTTATATAGCCTGTAAAATTTCAGCCATATCCAATCAAATTTAACCCCGCGCATATGTCTCCAAACGTAACGTATAAAATGTAAACATTGAAAATAGTTTTGTTTTCATAATTTTTTACCGTTTTTCATTTTTAACTTGGAGCATAAAAACAGAATAAATTATCATCATTGGAATGCTTATTCTATTCTCTTTTCATCAATGTAATTCTTTTAAAAACTGACCAACAAATAAAAAAGATGTGACTTGTTGAAGCACATTAGGTATGTGATATTGCCGATGTCTACGAAAATACAGCATACGCTTGTAATGCTAAATAAATAGGCTGCTGCAAAGAAGGTAGGCTCCCTCTACCATGCTTGAAAAATTACTCACATCTGAAAGTATCCTATACTTCTACAAAGACACCATTCGCATATACCACGCATGGAGTGTTGTTGGTGCATATGGGCTAGTGCATCCACCACTAGTCTCTCCCTCTTAGACATTGTGCAAAAAAAGAGTCAAATCTGATAGGTTCCCAACTACCCAACCTCTGTCCCACCACTGCAACATTGCATTCCTGTGCTTGTTTTACAAGTACTTTAATGGAATGTGCCAAATCAACAAACATACTCTGGACCAACCCGATAAGCAGCAAAATTGCACCCTTTCCACTGTTGTGATCACTAGATGCCTTCTACTCTATTAGCGTTTTCCCTCGCTAGACGGTGAAATTCTCTCCCTGTTTTCTACTTTCCTGACTATACTGACATGCAGAAGTTTAAATGTAATGTGAACAAACATCTCACTACTCAACTCTCCACAATCCTCTGTTAGACATGATCCCAAATCATAACCCTATATAAGCAAGTGGCAATATGCCTTGTTTGAGGTAAATAAAGATTAAAAAACAGACAAGAAAATATTGTAGAATTTACTTACAGCAAAGGCATTGGATCATATCTCTAGATGCATAACAGGCAGCCCAGTGTAATGGTGTATTCTGATTCTCACTACTGTCTTTTAAATTGACATCCAAGCCAGATGCCAACAGCTGACATACACGACCCATGCTACAAAGACAGAAATAAAAAAATAAACAGTTCATGAAAAGAACTTATCAAGATACGTACTGCAAATGTCAATAACTAATTTATAAAAATAAATCCTTCACTATCATGTGTTTTCTTTCCATAGCTAACATTTAAAGTGAGTGCACTTTAAATTATGTAAAGTTTATTCTGCAAGCAAAGGAATGAGTGCGAGGCTTTCCTGGCTTGAGGTAGTTGCTAGTCTAACCACACTCGAGCTGTGATAGAGCAAAACAGTCTCTCTGCCAATGATTATAAATGCTCCCTATCTTGGGTTGAGTATATTGGGAGATGAAATGGCAAACTGCCACTAACAGATAATACAATGTTCTTTGTGTAAAAAAAAATAAATAAATAAAATAAAAAAAAATGTAACTTGGGCATTTTGACAATGATTGATCACTACAATTTCACAGCAGCAGCCAAATAGTGTCATAGTTAAGTGTTGATTGTCACCTAGACGGTCAAGTAGCTATAGGTAATTACTAATCTAGACATACTGTAGTGCTGTCATACAGCAGAATGGTCTGTGGAGAGAGATAAATATGTACCTTATACTTCACAAGGAATAGACATTCATTTTTTTTTTTCATGTTAGAAAGGTTAGGGTTTTTTTTTGCAGCACCTGAATACAATTATTTCGGCCCATAGCTATATAATAATATAGTAATTTATAATAATATAGTAATATATATGAATATTATAGGTCATGAATTAAAATTTTATAAACTAGGCAGCTCATAAGCACAAAAAAAAAAAAATACAATTTTTCAAAGTTCTCAATAAGCTAATAGACAGACACCCATCATCAACATTCTGGTATGCACTATTTTTTACTGCATACCCTCAACATTTGCTATGCATCTATTGGCAGAAAAATTTTATGGTTTTGTTAAGTACATTTGTCTTTATGTATCTCTGACTTTTGTTTGATTACAATCATTTTTGAACTGCTTATTTTAATCCATGCTGTATTTTGCCATTCCAGAAGTGGAATATATATATGTATATATATATATATATATATATGTACTAGCAAAAGTACCCGTCGTTAACTGGGTTCAAAAACAGTCTACAGAAAATGGACTCTGATTTAGGAAAGTATGATAGATTATGAAAAGGAAAGGTTGTAAAGAGATAGCTTTGAACTTGGGGGTATCAAAACCAAAGCAAAATATGATGAAAGTAAAAATAAAATAGATAAACCCCATAATTTATTATACCATACCTGTTCACACTGAAACACTTATCACAATATTCTGTTGATCTGTATTAAAAAACCTTGTTAAACTTTGTGACATATTTCCATTCTATTTGAGGTCAGGTGTGAACGAACACCCCATAATTTTATTATACCATATTTTTTCAAACTAAAACATATTTATCAAAGTATACTTATGCAGATAGATATGAAAAGTTTTTATTAATGTTTGTGCCTATTTCCATTCTATGGAGGCCAGGCGTGAATGCAGACCCCACAATTTTATTATACCATCCCTATTTAAGTTAAAACATACTTATCAAAGTATTCTTATGTACATCTATATATCAAAAACACTTGTAAACGATTTTTTAATTTTTTATTTCCATAATTTGCGGACCAGGTGCGAACGCAGACCCCACAATTTTAATGAACCACCGTTCTGCCAGATCAAACATACCCATTCCTGTATCTCGATACATATTCTATCATTATATGTAATCAGTTTTTTAAAATAGTCAACCATATAGGAGCCTATTCGTGACCAGACATACACAGACAGACAGACATTCAGTTTTATATTATATAAACAAACACCAAACAAAGAGAAAGTGTATGTTTTTCATAAGGAATTAGTGTGCCCAATTTTGTGTTTCCTTAATGCGAATAGTGGAAATTCACGGGAAAACTCTTAGGTATTAGTGAATAAACAAAGAAAACAGTTTAGTTATTTATATAATAGCAGACCGTAAAACTCATCAGTTATAATTGTTTATCATGAGATTTTACTATTCCTCTGTCATATGATACAAACAAACTGCGATATGCTAGTAGATTAACCTAATCAAAAGGAAAGGGAAACACAAAGAAAGCAAACTGCTAGGAGAATGGGTGAACAGACGCAGTGTCACATAGGGCAGGCGATAAACAAATAGGGAGAGAGTGGAAGAAAGTGAGAGAGGAGGGGGAGCAAGTAATGACGAGAATAAGTGAAAGAAGAAGCCGTTTCATGTAGTGGATGAATAAATATAATAGCATATTTAATGGTTCAATGTAAGATCAGGAAAGATCAGAAATGCAAACTTAATATAGCTAATAACAAATAAATCTAGTGCATAAGGTTTTAAAAGAAACAAATGAACAAAATGGCGGCGTGTTTCTAAGGATCAAACCGTTCGTTTATTTGGAAGAAGTCTTAATGTCTGAATATGAGAATGTGTGCCAAGCAGCCAATTAGATGTGGCGGATTTTGGTAAGGGAGAAATTATTATATGGAAATAGGAACATGTATAATTTATGGTATGTGTATGTGTCAAATAGACAGTTAAGAGCAGATAAACCCAGCAGTAGGAATATGTAGATACGGTGACGATGTCTGGTGAAAGCAGTGGTAGTACAAAATAGGTAGAGAGTAAAATAGGAACTACTTCCTCTAAAGATGGTGAGATTGTGATCACGTCGCTCCTTGGAAAAAACCTAACATTTTATTATAACGCCTGTGGTTATAAAGTTACATAAGATAGTGGGTAATAGTATAGACTTAATAAATTTGCATGTGCCATCTGCTGTTGAAAAACTATAGTATTTTAAATCAGAGGGGAAAAGCTGCATCGTTTCTATTATATATATAGAAGGTTGATAACATTTTTGTGGAATTTTTAATTTGGATTTCAAATGCTGTATTGTCAAATAAGTTTTCAGTTTTACTTTATATATCATTTTAAAGAGCATTTTTCACTTTATCTAATCGTTTAAATTACAATCGTTTTAAAACAATTATGTTTTCTTTTCAGAATCTTGAATGCAAGATGGAAAAAAAAGCAAATTCGCACAATTTTCTTATTTCAATTCAAGCTCGGTCGAAAAGCTGCTGAAACAGCTCACGATATCAACAAAGTATTTGGCCCAGGAACTACTACTGAACACACAGCACAATGGTGGTTTAAGAAATTTTGTGGTGGCGACGAGAGTCTTGAAGATGAGGAGTGCAATGGTTGGTCATCGGATGTTGACAACTATCAATTAAGAGCCTTAATCAAAGCCAATCCACGCACAACTGTCTGTGAACAGGCTTCTGAATTAGACATAACATATACGATGATTTCCAACCACTTGAGAGAGAGTGGAAAGACAAAAAACTTGATAATTGAATGACAACTAAAAGAAATGCTGTTATCAAGTATTGTCTCCTCTTCTTTTATGCAACAAGAACAACCCATTTCTCGACCAGGTTGTGACTTGTGATGTAAAGTGGGTTCTTTACGACAACTGACAATGCTCAGCTCATTGGTTAGATACCGCTAAAGCTCCACAACACTTCCCAAAGCCAGAGCAGATTCCATGACTGGTCTCATGAATTACAGTTTTTTGAATGCAGGTAAAAATCATTACAGCGATGAAATACTATCAATAAATCGATGAAATGCATCAAATTTCAACAATAACACTCAGCATTAGTCAACAGAAAAGGCCCAATTCTCCTCCATGACAATGCCCAACTGCACGTAGCACCGACCCTGTAGAAGTTGAATGAATTGGGCTACGAAACTGCCTCATCCACCATACTTTCCAAATCTTTCACTTACCAACTACCACTTTTCCAACATCGACAATTTTCTGCGTTAGAAATGCTTAAAAAAATCTAAGCAATATCAAAAACGCCTTCAGCAACTTCACTTTTGACAGTACTGGCATAAATACACTTTTTTGTGTCAACAAAAGCGTGTTCATTCTGATCAATAAATTTTTGTTTGAGCCGAGATATATTCATTTGAATTTTAAAATTTAAAACCTTAAGGGCTTTATTGTCAACCTAATATATATATATATATTACATATACACATATATACATCTTCTTTGTGTGTGCATGACCTTCCTACAGAGAGATTACATTTATTGTCCTACTAGACATAGGATCATGCATAACATCTTTTATCATTGTTACAATATGAACACAAGAGAATGATCAAATTTCATGATAAAATTCTTTTATTTAAAGTATTTTTTTTTTTTTTTTACAACGTAGTCACCATTTATCAAGGCCCGTAAACCACTCAGGCATAAGGGTTGTGTGTACAGTATGTTAGTGTTGAAGATTTGATAAAGTGTCTTACTTAAGGAGGCGGTTCATCAGGAATTTGTTACATTGGACTTGAAGACATCCAAGTTGTAGTCAGGTGGGAAACGGGCAAACGGAACAGAGTTCCACAGGCGTGCACTTCTAAGAAAGAAGCTTTGTTCATGGAATCTACATTTTGATTTTGGCACAGATAAGGAGTGGGGAAAATTTTTGACAGTGGTTTCAGCTAAGTGGATGTTTATCGTGAAAAATTGGCGTGAGGGGACCAGAGATTAGAGTTCAGAAGAGCACCTGCCATGGTAGTAACGATAAAACAAAGACAGGCTCGCAACGTCTCTCCTGTGGGAGAGAGGTTGCAGGGAAGAGAAAAAGCATCACCCACTAGGCCACGAAGCCTATTTTGTACTCTGTCAAGGCAGGATAGGCTGTTTTTAGCAGCTCCTGCCCAGATGTGGCAGCAGTACTCCATCCTTGGATGTACTTGGCTTTTATATAGATAGAGAATTGCATCAGGGGTGAGATATCTTCTGGAGCGGTAGAAGGATCCTACCATTTTTCCAGCGACCTTGGCAACTGACTTGATGTACATATTCCATTTCAGGTCAGGGGTAAAGGTCAAGCCCAGAAGCTTATCAAAACATGGAGCTTTCCCTAGACGAGAGCCACCCATTTTAATTGATGCCAGATGGGGATCAGTGTTGATGATGTAAAGATAGGAGTTTTGTATAAGTAAAGAATTGGAATTAAATATAATCTTCATAATAGCAGGTGTTTATATAATAGCATTACAAGCACATGCTGTATTTCCGTGGACATCAGCAATATTACATACCTAATGTGCTTCAACAAGTCATATCTTTTTTATTTGTGGGTCAATTTTTAAAAGAATTACATTGATGGAAAGAGAATAGAATAAGCATCCGAATGATGTTAATTTATTTTGCTTTTATGCTCCAAGTTAAAAATGAAAAAACAGTAAAAAATGACGACAGCAAAAAGGGAAACTTTTTTCAATGTTTACATTTCATACGTTACGTTTGGATACACATGCGCGGGGTTAAATTTGATTGGATATGGCTGAAATTTTACAGGTTATATAAACATAGAAGTCCATCTCTACTAAACTTTGATTTATATATTTTTGACTACAGGAAGCAAAGTTATGACCAAGCAAAGTTAATGAAGAATATTTCAAAATTGATAAGATAAATCGGCAGAAATCATCCATTTTCATACAGATAATAGTTTCAGAATTATTTTCATGTATATGTAAATATTTGATAATTATTAGTTGTGCAGAAATTTCTTTATAGAAATTCAAATCCGCTTAATAGGCAAATTGCTCGCTACGCACTTAATGCGTTGACCAGCACTGAGCTGCCTACAGTTAGCGCATTAACAAGTTTCATTTGTATTTTCTTAAAAGTGTTTTTTTTCTGCTTTCATCTTACTAGACAACTCATTTTTTATTCTGAGTTTGTCAATTTAAAAAAATTATTTAAGTTTTTCAAATTTTATTTCCAAACAATAGTAAGCCAAAACTATTTTGTTGTTTTTAATGCTTTTAATACATGCATTTCTGTTATCATGGTATTTATAACTTATTTGTACTTAAGGTCGAATTGTTTTTTAGTGGTCAAAAAAAAAAAAAAATATATATATATATATATATATATATATATATATATAACAAATAAAAGGTACTTGTGCACTCTTGCTACCATGCTGAAATAACATCATTATTTAGAATCCCATTCTTAACATTGGGAGGGAAGGGTGTTTTGTTAACTATTCTATACTTTAACCTAACAATAAAAAAAAAGATATTGTGAAACTTGAATGTAACTTGAAAATATGATTTGAAAATTTAGCACAGTAACATAAGTGCATAAGCACCCAAATAAATATTACCAAAGGCAAGATAAGCTACTCTTCCACCTAGTTGGATAAGTTTCTAGTGTATTTAGTTAATGTTAAAATGTTCATTCATTTTGAAAAGTAAGTAGTGTCAAGCGTTACACAAGCATAAGAAAAATAGCCACGTGGTATCTCATGTCTTTGAAATCTCAACAATGACTTAAAAATATACAAAATACTGTTAGAAATGCAACCAATAAATGTCCTCATGACATTTATTGGGTGAATTTCTAATAGTATTTTGTATAATTTTTTATTTTTAACTCAAGACCATTTTCTTTGAATCTGTAAAACAAACCAGTTTTTTTTAATTGAGGATATGTAAAAAATAACAATAACAAAAATAATTGTGTCTTCACCTTTTTATATCGGAAAACTTTAAGATATGAAAAATATACATAACGTCTTTTTTCGTTTAAATATCTGTTTCATTTATAAAATAAAATATGTAATTGTACTTTTAATTAATAATTTCATTTTTTTTTGTTTTTAATATTTATTTAGATAAATTTTCAAACATTACCTTGGTGCGGTAAAATAACAGGACAGAAATCACAAAAAAGTGGGTGGGGGGGGGTTAAAAACTCATTAGAATGAAATTCTCAACTAATTTTTAGGTATCAAATAAATGCATAAAAAAACATGTTTCAAGGATTAGGGTTTTAAAATAATGTCGGCTCTTGACACGTGTCCATTCTCGATGTTTTTAAAATCACTTTTAATAACAAAATATTTGGTTTCCAAATGTAAAAATTAGGCGGTTCAATAAAGAATTTCATTGTGATGCGTTTTGTAAATTTTTACCTTGTTTCCACAAGTTGTTTCTTTTCTCTTATACAAAATGTGTTTTGTTCTTTGTGGCAAACTCAATACCTACTAACAACACATTTTTCTTTAAAATGACTGCCTTCTAAGGTTTTTGGGTATGGTGAAAACAAATATCACATTTAAATTTTCCCCAAATAAGTAGCTTTCTGGATATTAAGTAATGTCATTTATTTTATTGCTAGTGGTCATCTTGGTATGCGCACGTTTGCGCATAGTTACTAGGGGTTGCATTTGCACACTCACCTGTACCAAAATGGCTACTAGTGATAACATAAGAAATTACATTGCTTAATATCCGAAAAACTAATTATTTGCAGAAAATTTAAATGCGATAGACGTTTTCAGCATACCTTAAAAGCTACAAAAGTAGTCATTTTAAAGAAAAATGTTAAGATGGAAACAAGGTAAAAATTTACCATTTTATTTCTTTGTTTACATAGTTGAATTTTCAGTAAAACAGAATAGAAATGATGAAAATTACCATCAACTAGTGAATATATAGTTGTTGCTTATCAGGATTTCTGATATCCTGGTATTGTGGAAGCTACATTGAGGATTCATGTAGAGTACGATTTATGGTGCACCTCAGAAAATAGGGGTATATTTTGGGCCAGATAGAGAGGATTTACAAAATTGAAAATTGGCCTGATCCCAAAATGCATAAGTTCTGGTCGACTATGAGAATTTCCATCTTTTACAGAAATTCCAAATCTATATGAAAAATTTTCTTAAATTTATTTCTAAGATTAATTCATATCCACTCAATTTTTTCTTTTCTTTGAGGGGAGTAGTAAATACCGGCCACGAATGCTCTTTAGGCATTCAATGGCTACACCCCAGATTAAGCTCTCCTTTGGTCAGGAGGCAGGAAAATGCCTGTTCTCAATAAAGCTATATTTAAATACCATTATAATACTTAGTTTTGTTCATGAATAGACACCCACTGTATGATACCATGCGCAAGTTTAAAAGAAATTGAAATTTGTACATCTTAATTTATAATTCATGGTTTATGGTAAAGAGATACATCAGATTTGACTGCATAATCAGAAAGAGAAAATGGTGGGGAAATTACTGAATTTCTTGAAATGTTGAGGTCTGTAATTTGGCCCAATTTTTTTAAAGAAAAATGTCCACGGAAAAGCATAAATTTTGGCACTTAAAATTTTCATAACTTTTGAACTACTGATGGTATTTGCATAATTCAAACGGTTTTAAGCACAGCTGTTTTTGTACAAGTTGATAACAATTATCTAAAAAGAAAAATATCAACTTGTAATGCTATAATAAGAAAAAATAAAGCTTTTCACTATGTGTGGCATCTCTAGAAATTAATAAGATAGGAATGATGTTAACGAGCCTCATCAAGGCAGCCAAGGAAAATTAAATAAAAAATATTAACAGATGGGAAGAACAACTAGTAATTCATGTGACTGACTGTTAAATTCTAACCTCATTTTTTTGTAGTGTCAAGCAGAAGAATTCTATTCTTAACAATTATGACATACTGTTTTGATTAGTTAGTCTGGAACAAAGTTTTCTTTTCCTTAACTCTAAGAAAACATCCATATATTTAGTGCAAAATAATTATTAACCGAGAGAATTGTGTTGGAAGATGTAAAAGGCTTGATCTAAAAAAATAAATTTATAAAACATTCAACTGGTGCAGTCAAATTAACTGCCAGTGGAAAAATCACACACACACACACAGGGGAAAAAGACAGAATTAAATGTAAGTGGCACTGTCATTCTAGAACCGTTCGAAGATAACATAATTATGTTCTTATGTTTCACAGAAAATCAAGTTGTTTCTTTTCTCTTATACAAAATGTGTTTTGTTCTTTGTGGCAAACTCAATACCTACTACAACACAATTAATTGGATACAATTAATACATAAAAGATGTGCACAGCTGCCATTTTGATTTAAAGTCTTACAGATGGACACAGATGTTATTTTGAACCAAGGTCTCACATATAGGCACAGATGCCATCTTTAACGATGGACCCACGGATGAGCACAGATGCCATTTCGAACCAAATTGGCACGGATTGGCACATATGCCATTTTGAACCAATGAGTCACAGATTGGCAGAGATGCCATTTTTCATTAAAGTCTCACAGATGGGCAAAGCTGCCATTTTGAACCTAGGTGTCATGGATTAGCAGAGATGCCATTCTGAACCAAAGTGTCATGGATTGGCAGAGATGCCATTTAGAACCCAAGTGTCATGGATTGGCAGAGATGCCATTTAGAACCCAAGTGTCATGGATTGGCAGAGATGCCATTTAGAACCCAAGTGTCATGGATTGGCAGAGATGCCATTTAGAACCCAAGTGTCATGGATTGGCAGAGATTCCATTCTGAACCAAAGTCTCACAGATGTGCACAGATGCCATTTTGAACGAAAGCCTCACAGATGGGCAGAGATGCTATTTCTAAACTAAGTGTCACTGCGTTTCAGTGATGCTATTTTGAACACAAGTGTCACGGATGAACAGAGATTCTATTTTTAACCTAAACATCATTGGACCTCTTATTTGTGAACTTCTAATAGAGATATTCTGACTCTTCATACATAAGGTTTTTCTCATTCCATCTGCATGTTTAGCAATAAAATTGCTCTTTAAAACCAAAATATGACAAACTGAACATTATCTAGAGATGCATGAATGCATTAAAAAATAAAACCATCCATAGAAATTAAATAAAATAGAAGATAGAAAATTTAAGAAATTAATTATGGAAAAAAAATAATAATGTAGGAGTTTAAGAACAATCTTGTAAATGATATGAAATGATGGAAGTAATGCTTTAAATATAATAATCACAATGTAGTTCAAGAGTGAAAGTTTTACATGTGGTTTAGTTGCAGTTTTCATTATGAGAAAAATATGAAATTTTATCATTACTTTTAGATGTTATAGACAACTTTTGCAAACATACAAATGTATTTTTAATTCTGAAAGAAAAATGGCTCATCTACGAGACAAATTTATTGTAAAATCAAAGCAAAACATGACCATTGTTTTTAATAAATATCTGAATACTAAAAGAAGTAGATGTTAAGTGTTGTTTAAAGAGAGAAACAAAAAAAAATCATCTCTGAACCCACATACACACTTTCTCATTATAAATATATAAAACAATTTTTCATTGCTCAAATATGTTCTGATTATTTTGAATAGAATATTAATCATAACTATTTAATTCAAGTGAACTTGTTGGAAAAATAAGTAGAAATCTACGAGTAATTTGATTGAAAAGATTAGAAATTAACATATGCAAGAATGACATTTGCTGAGTGACTTTTCTTTAAATAATAGAACACAAAAAGTTCAAAAGTTATTGAATTGTTGTCATTTTTATTATAATAAGTCAGATGTGAAGAATATATATTTGGGTTAGATATTGAGTTTTGTTAACTTAGTGATACCTTTGGAGCACAAAGAAGAGCTAATATGATTGTAAGAGTTAAGAATGGATAGAAGTTCAGGGAATTTCTATCATTACTAATTAGCAGAGCATTATTATTGTTAACCAAAAAAGTTTATCGGGTACGTGTATTCTGTGTGATATTATATTGAAGTGAAACCAGACTACTGATGTTTAAGAGTATGTTTAACATAAAGGCAAGTGATACGAGAATAATGCAATGGATGTGTAGTGTAAATCTTAAAGACAAGTTTAGATCTGATAACGTCAGAGAAAGATTAAATATGGACAGTATTGAAAGAATGGATGAGTTCTTGAGTTAATAGATGTAGAACAGTTGAGGTAGCAAAAGAATGAAAGCCACAGAAAATATGGTTGGTTTGGAAATGAAAACTGATGATCATCATTACCATGATGATTTTTTCTTTACCAAATGAATTTAAAGTACCTCAGAATGAACAACAAACAAGATTTTTACAGTGAAAAATCCAATATTTAAAAGTATATATTTTTAAATACAATATATTTTTAAATATTAAAAAAATATAAATTTTTGTAAAACATTTCTGCACAAAATACTTTTATTTATATGCTGGTTGTTTGCTTGTTTCATTTATTTAAATTTTGCTTAAGTAAAGTTTTGTAAATATAATTTTTTTTATTTTAATAAATGTGCATATAACAAAACATGTTTGTAAATAAAACTATGTATTTTTTAAGCTATTAGTAAAACTTTTTGTAAATAAAACCCTTTTATTAATAAAAACAATATGTGAAGGCAAAGTTAATATTGTTTAGTTTATAATTAAATCAAAAGTAAAATAAAAAGAAAAAGTGTTAAAAAAAATGTGTCCTTTTGGTTATTGCACATTTTGGGCTGCTTCAAATCCAACTTATTCAATGATTTTTATTTGTTTTTTTGTTTTTTTTTCAAACATTGACAATTATTGTGGAATTCTACTTCTCCATACAATCTATGATAGATTTCATTCAAAACTGACCATACATATTGAGATACAGTGTTTACTATCTACACAAATAGTGTTTAACAGTGTAAATGAGATTCTACCGTATGTAATTATTTAAAAAAAAGTTTTAATAAATAATAGTTCAATTAAAATAAAACAATGAAATTAAAAACTACTAATATTGAACAATTATTTATCAAAACTTTAAAATAATTACATAAAGTTCACTGAGAACAGTTTTTATGAGAAAGCGGTAATTTTTTTCAGGTTGACAAGAAAGTTCCTGTAGTTTTAACTTTTAAATGCAGATGAACATATCTCAACTCAAACAAAAATTAATTAATCAAAATAAGCACCATCTGAATCAATGCATTTTTGCCAACGCAAAAAAAGTTTATTTATGTCAGTAATGTAAAAATCTTGTGTTCTAGTGGCGATGAAGTTACTAAAGGCGTTTTTGATATTGCTTAAGTTTTTTAAGCATTTCTCACACAAAAAGTTGTTGAGACACTTGAAAAAGTGATAGTCGGTAAGTGTGAGGTCTGGAGAGTACGGCAGATGAGGCAGAGTTTTGTAGCCTAATTCGTTCAACTTCTACAGGGTTGGTTTAGCAACATGCGGGTGAGTATTGTCGTGGAGGAGAATTGGGCCTTTTCTGCTTTATTGCTGAGTGTTGTTGTTGAAGTTTCTGAAGCATTTACTCAATTTGCTGAGAGCACTTCATCACTAATGGTTTCACATGCATTCAAAAAACTGTAATTCATGAGACCAGTCATGGAATCTGTCAGCATGAGACCAATTGCAGACCATAACACGGTCAGCATGACATTCTTTTAATGCAACTCTGGCTTCAGGAAGTGTTATGAAGCTTCGTTGGCATCTAACCACTGAGCTGGGCATTGTTAGTTGTCATAAAGAACTCGCTTTACATCACAAGTCACAACCTGGTCGAAAAATGGGTTGTTCTTGTTACGTAAAAGAGGAGAAGACAAAACTTCACAACGGCGTTTCTTTTAGTTGTCATTCAATTCGTGAGGCACTCATTTATTAAGTTTTTTTGTCTTTGCAATTGCTCTCAAGTAGTTGGAAATCGTTGTATACATTATGTCTATTTCAGAAGCAAGTTGTCAGACAGTTGTGTGTCAATTGGCTTTGATTAAGGCTCTTAATTGACAGTTATCAACATCTCATGGCCGACCACTATGCTCATCTTCAAGACTCATCACCACCAAATTTTTTAAACCACCATTGTGCTGTGCATTAAGTAATGGTTCGTGGGCCAAATGCTTTGTTCATATTGTGAGTTGTTTCAGCAGCTTTTCGACCTAGCTTGAATTAAAATAAGAAAATTGTGTGAATTTGCTTTTTTCTGTCTTGTATTCAATGTTTTGAAACAATTGTAATTTAAACGATTAGATAGAGTGAAAAACACTCTTTATCATGATATATAAAGTAAAGGTATTATACGGAAAACTTATTTGAAATCAAAATTAAAAATTCCGCAAGAGCTTTTTTGTCAACCTAATATATTAACGAGTCATCAAAAAGTCAATCACGGATAAGGTTAATGAGATTGTCATTTAGATGATGGACAAAATGAGAATTGGAAGCAATGGATGGAAAAAGCAGAATTTGTTTATTTAAGAACACGGTTTGACAAGTATTTGCTGACACTGGACTTGAAGATTACCATGTAGTCAGCAAAAAATCTGTTGCGTAATATTGCATTCTACAGATGGCAAATAAAAAGTATCCTTTTTTATGTATTCACAAAATGAAATATTTGCAAAGTGAAAATAAGATAAAAATAATTTTATAATGAATCAGACAACGAATACATAGAAAAGTAAAGACTCACTTTGAATGAGCTGTTGCCTGTAATAATTCTTCATTGAAGACGGTTCTCACTTTCTCTAATTTAGCCAAATCTAATGGAATTTTTTGCTTGTTGTTATGTACTCCTGGATCAGCACCAGCAGACAATAGTGTACGCACAATGTCTGCTTCACCCAGCTGCAAGAATCAAAAACAGAAATAGTTAAAATTGTGTGACAAAATAAAGATTAACACATTAAAAAAATTATTTTTAAGTTAAGCTTCCATTTGTGGGTTTTAAAATGTTTGAAGATTAGAGAATCAGCCTAATTTTGTATCTTAATGTTTCTGAATTTTTCAGATAATTGATTTAAATTATTTAAACTGCTGTTCTCATATTGAGTGTTATTCGCACAATGTTTCAGGTCATGTAACCTTCAACTTTCTTCAACTGCATCTTGTCAAACTAGGAATCTTTCTGTCAATCTTGGGAATCCACATGGAACTCTTTAATGCAGATTCCAGAGTTATTCAAAAAGATTCCCAAGTTCAAGAAGATACATTTGAAGGAGGTTGGAGGTTATGCCAGTCAAAATGTTGTGCAAATAACACCCAAGGCAAAAACAGTAATTTGAATGATCCAAATAATCCTTTTAACAATGATTTGAAACTCATTAAAATCTGAAAATAAAGATATTTGGTGAGGGTGATCATGCCCCTTCAAGGATCCTTACAACATTTAATGAGGTTGTAGCTATAAAGTAAACATTCAAAAAGCATCAAATGCATTGGAATATAATAAAAACAATGTGAAAATACAATTTACATAACTTACATGCTTAGAAAAGTGTTAATTTTGTGGAGTTAGGGCTTCTATTGGGAGGTCTTAAAAATATCAAAATCTCAATCCTTGAAAAGTCTTTAAAAAATTAACATTTGTTTTACAATTTAACTATAAATCACATTCAAAGAGATAAAGAATTCCATATGGAGTTTTATGCTGGGTCAAGATGACTTCATACAAAAAAAAGATAATGATAATCTACATTTATAAATGATCCTTTTTAGAAAATTCCAAGTTTCTAGGTTTTATATCAGAAAAAAGAGTTAGCAGACAAACATCTTTTATATGAATACAGATTAAGTTTTCTAACCGCAAGATCATTCTTCCTTATAACAAAATAGATGTTTCATTCATGATATTTACAGTCATCCACAAAAAAAAAAAAAACAATAAATAAAAACACATTTTTGTTTTTAAACTATACATCATTTTGAAACTACAATCGAAATAATGGAGTTCAGTAAACTCCATCTTTTCATATGGGTTGTTAACATGTACATACACCACCACTACACACATTGGAATGCTGGAGGATTGGCCTACCTTCCACCTACATACAGCACCTTAGAAGTTTTAAATGGTCACCTATCTGGTATTGGTCAGGCTCAGCATTGCTTAACTTCGGTGATCTGACGAAAACCGGTCTGTCAACATGATTGTGTCACACACATCACAAAACTATACAAGAATGTTTGACCTAAGAGAAACTATCATGGACTATGAAATTGCTTATGTCAATTTCAATCCAATCAACCATTGTAGTCATTTACACACTAAATGTTGTAAAAGGTATAACTCTACAATTTCTCCCCAGCAATAGATAAAATAGCAACTTGTCTTTAATTGTGCACAATGAATCGATTACAACCAGTATTGTTATATTATTATGATTTTTCTATGGAGGAGGACTTCTTTGCTTCTTCTGCTGGTTGGGACTTATCTAGAGTGAATTTGTTTTTGTAAACATTTCATCTTCAGATGAGGAAGGCAACATTTTTTTGTCTGTTACCTCTGAACTAATTTTCATTATATGAAACAATACACATTTTAAACTCAATTTAAATTCAATTATGATTCAATTTTCCAAATCTCATTTTTTACATTTGACCTTTAAAACAATTTTTTTTTTTCAACAATCTTTATCTTGTCTGCGCATTATCCAAGTTTGACACAAGACAAAGCCACATTCTAACATTATACGTTGGCATTAAATAACCAGAAAAATTGGCTGATTTGACATTATAAAGACATGCTTGTGTAGTCAGAGGTTTTGGAAGAAGTTAGAGTCAAACTCATGAGAATACTATAAATCAAAGTCAGATGTTTTAATCTCCAAAAAATGAGAGTCTAAATATTGAAAGATTTTAAAATAAGAAGTTGGAGTCAGAAATTTTGGAATAGTCCGAGTCAGATCTTATGCATTGAGACTTCACAACTTTGGTTAAAGAGTCAAATCATACCCACACACTATCCATTTCATTAAATAAAGAAATTGTACAAAGTCTCACCATTGTAGCTAGATGAAGAAGAGTACCCTCTTCAGAACAATGCTCATTTAAAACCATTGGTAATTCATTTATTTCCCCACCTGAAAAATAAAACATGAAATGCTTATTTGCAAAATGAAAAATAAAAAATCATGAAAATAAATCATTAAAAACAGTTTACATTTTTGTGTCAACACAAACTTTAAACTGTTTTTAATTCTTAAAAATGTATTCCAAGATATTAATTACATGTGTTTATTAAAAGAAAGCTTATGTGTTTGCTTTATTTTATGAATTCAAGGTTTTGGTCTATCATGTCTACTTTTTTTCTTTCATCTCGCTCAACTATAATTAGGTATCACGAACCAGACTAGTTTTGTGTGCAAAAACACATAAATAGGTAAATTCCCTTCAATTTCAATTTGATATCATATTTGGGGAGTTATTTTGATAAAACTTGGATCCAAATAAAATTTAACATTTTTCTCTTTATAAATCTACAATTCTTTCTCTCATCATAAATAAATTTGTTTTGTTTTTTCAGACTACAAGATAGGGGATTATTTTTGGAAATGAGTGATTTCTATATGAACAAAATGGCAATGTTTTTCACATTTTAGCTTTTATAAACTAATTTTATTAAAACAAACATAATTCATTCCTTGATGAAAAAAATAACTATGAATTATTGTTGTGGGGTACAAATCACCCCTATTTGAGAACTAAGTGATCAACCAGTCCTATGAATACTTTCAGAGACTAAATGGAGACATTCATACCATGTTTAACCGCATGCTACGAACACGTTCCTCTCATACCACTTTAGTGGCTCCTGTATTCTTTATGATAAATACATATATTTTATACACTTTACACTACTTGTGGTTTCTTTCATTTGTGACCCCTAGCACGGGTCTACAACAACTGGCTGACGAGGACAATTTAAGAATTTCCCGGATCAATCTACAATAATTGCTAACAACAACTGAACGATGAATATTCGGGCAACAAATTCATTCTAAAAAAAAAAAAAAAAAAAAAAAAAAGGCTATTAGAAAACAGCATTTGACGACCAAAAGGGTTCAAGAAAAAAGAACATGCAGATATTCAAAATAATTTTTTCCTACACTCAGGGGAAATTCAAAACTTCAAGAGTATTTATTTTTCAAAAGTTTGGTGAAGAACGGGAAAAACTACTTGTCTATGTTGGGAAAAAAAAACCCAACATTTGAGCATAAAAATCCACAAACATGGGATGAAGAGGACTTCAAAAAAGGACAATTCTTGCAGAAAAAAGGATTTTACAAAGACGTTGTCAAAAGCCATCTTGCTGTTAAAAAAGCTAATAAAAGCGTAGACTACAAGTTGAAACAGAACTCAGACAAATTGCATGAAGAATTATTACTACTGAATTAACGAGATCAAGTTTTCAGTAAGTACAAAAAAAAAGAATACTTTTTTATAGGGATGGAAAAAAGTTATGTTGAAAAAAAAGCTTTTTCGTTCTAAAAAGCAGGTCTTGCTAATACATTGTATAGTTAAAAGGCGTTAATGTTGGGAAAAGAAAAAGAAAAATCCTGCAAAAGTAAATGATAGCATATTTTATTTTATTGGCTAAAGCGAGTATTCACACATACAAAAAAAAAAAAAATTCGGATTTTAATCCAATTGAAATTTTCACTGGTCGACGGGACTGCACATCGAAGAAGAAAACAAAAACGATTTCGCTAAGCACGCCAAAGTGTTAATGAAAAAAGGACATTCTTTTTCCCACAGAAATCGAAAGGAATAGCCAATAGTAAATAAATGCTATAAACTCTTTTTCACAGATAAGTAACTTTTTCTTTTTAAGAAAAGAGAAAAAAATGTGTAGGATCAACAAGGAATTGAACGCAGTACCTACATGTTATGAAAATTGAAAAATGACAAACAGAATTTACTGCTTTCTGTATAAATGCAAATGCAGAATTATTTTCTCAGAAAAAATGCCACACGAGGGAATAAATATATGAAAAAAATATTTGTTAAATAACCAGGTACGAATTTTGTAAGTTTTTTTTTCTATGGAGTTGGTACTATAGGAAAAGTAAATCAACGAATTGGGTTGTTTCTGAGAAAACTCATTTTGTCATATGAAGTAATTCCATACCGCCCCCGCCCCAAAAAGGACGATTTTGCAAAACAAATTTTGGAAATGGTGAAATTCCAAAGTCAACAATTAGAACTTGAAAAAAGGTTCAGAGAAGAACAATTGGCAATGCAGAAACAAAACGACGAAATGCAACTGACAATAAAAAAACAGATGAAGAGAAACAGTTAAATTTAATGAAATATCTCAAAGAAAAACAAAAAAGAGAAAAGAAATGAACGAACAAATATTGGAATTAAAAAAATGACATTTAGAGCAACAAAACCAGTCGGATAAAAAAAATGGATTTGGGAACGCAAGTTTGAGTGAATAAGGACAATGGAGAGGAAACCAGCACGGCTTTTTCCTAAAATGTGATCTGGTCAGCTATTGATACATTTCACTATGCTCCTGAGGAAGACCTAACGTTTGAGGCATATTTCAGAAGATTTGAAGACCTCTTTTAAGATTGATTGCAGTGCATGGACTGAGCAAAAGAAGGTTCGTTTATTACTACGGAAGTTAGGTACGTCCGAACATAACAAATTTGTGGACTTTATTTTACTAAGGAAAACGAACAAATTGTCGTTTGATGAGGTAGTCAAACTATTAATGGAGTTTTACTGTCCAAAAAGAAGCCTTTTTCATAAAAGATGGAAATACAATTTTCCAACAGGTAATTGATACTTTGCTAAGCGATTTGGATTTCGCAATAGGCTATCTGGATGATATTCTTATGCGTAGTCAAAATGTTGAACAAAATAGAGATCATGTATTTCAAGTTTTTGATAGAATAAAAGAATACGGCTTCACATTGGAGGAAGCAAAATGCAAATTTTTTTTTAAACGAATTAAATACCTGGGTCATATCATAGATAAGGCCGGGAGGAAACCCGATCCAGACAGGTCCACAGCTATAAAAGACATGCCAGAACCTCATTGCAAAGTTTTTTAGGGCTCGCGAACTATTATCAAACGTTCATTAAGAACATGCATGAATTACATGTGCCATAGAATGTAATATTAAAAAAGGACAAAAAATGGGACTGGATGCCTGAGCGCCAGGCAGCGTTTAAGAAATTAAAAGAGGTATTGACATCAGATGTATCCCCGACTCATTTCAATCTGAAACAAGAGATTATTGTCCCAACTGATGCAAGTTCTTATGGGATCGAAACGTGCATTCTACACAAGATGTCTGATGGGTCCACTAAGCCGATCGCCCATGCGTCAAGAACTTTACTTCCTGCCAAGAAGAATTACTCCCAAATTGAAAAGGAAGCCCTGAGAATCATATTCGGTGTTACAAAATTCCACCGATTTTTACAGTCGTAAATTTAAATTACAAACTGACCATAAGCCGCTTATAACCATCTTTGGCTCTAAAAAAGGTCTGCCAACTTACACAGCCAACAGACTGCAAAGATGGGGGACCATTCTACTGAATTACGATTTCAATATGGAATTTCTTACATCTGCGAAGTTAAGTCACGCAGACGGATTGTCGCAATTAATCCCGAAATCAAGGGAACTACTGGAAGACACAGTAATAGCATCACTACAAAGTGAAAAGGACTATACGCAAATACTATTCAATATGATCAAGCAACTACCAGTCACTTTGGAAGATATAATAAGGGAGGCTGAAGAAGATAGTTTCATCAAAGAGATAAAACAAAAAATTCAATCGTCAGTGGAAGCTTATTCTATGTGCAATGAGGTACTGTTATACCGAGAAAGAGTACGGGGCACCCAGTGGCTACGCGACTGAAGAACCTCATAAGGTCCTATGTTTACTAGAAGAGTATGGACACTGATATAGAAGCACGATAAAGTCGTGTAAGGGATGCGCATTGGTTGCAAAAGTGCCCCCAATACAATTTAGCCCGTGGCCTAAAGTGGACCACCCATGGCAAAGAATACACATAGATTACGCAGGCGCACTGGATGAAAACTATTATTTAATAGTGGTAGGCAGTTTTTCAAAATGGCCTGAGGTATTTCGATGTAAAAGTCCGACTGATTTTACAATCAGTGCTCTTCATGAATTGTACGCTATGTTTGGTGTGGTTGATTGTCTAGTGTCAGACAATGGCACACAATTCACTTCAGCAGATTTTAAAAGCTTCTGCGAGGATTTCCAGGTTAACCATATAACGATGCCAACCTATCATTCCCGATCGAACGGTCAGGCAGAGAGGTTTGTAGACATGCTGAAAAGAGCCCTGAAGAAGGCTAAAGGAACGCCCTCAGAAAAGGCGCTACAACAGTTTTTACAAGTTTACCGAATTATGCCAAATGAAAACGCTCCATCGAAGATGTTACCGGCAGAGTTAATGTCTGCGATAAAAATTAGGCCGGGCTTCGAGAAACTTTTTGCCAAAACAAGTGAAACTGCCAAATACTATAGTTCCTAAAAAGAGGTATTTACCTGGTGAAAAGGTATTTTTCCAGATACACAAAAATAATAGTACAATGTGGGAATTAGGAAAGGTCCAGAAAAGGATCGGGCGGATGGTCTACATTATCAAAGGTCCAAGATTTACACACAAGAAGCATTTAAACCAAATTCGGAAACATATAACAGATGATGAAAGACAACCTCCTGTTAAGCAAGAAGTAATGGACCAGATATATGACACGTTGGTAACACCACA
Source organism: Euprymna scolopes (assembly GCF_053919585.1). Classification (NCBI taxonomy): domain Eukaryota; kingdom Metazoa; phylum Mollusca; class Cephalopoda; order Sepiida; family Sepiolidae; genus Euprymna; species Euprymna scolopes. The sequence goes on from NC_136484.1 coordinate 77,596,677, forward strand.
AGCAGCCGGACAACGCCGGTCCTCCACGAAAAGGAAAATAACTGACCCGATAGAGATCAACCCCAGGAAAAAGAGCTATACGATCATCCCAGTTCCTCTCATACCACTTTAGTGGCTCCCATATTCTTTATGATAAATACATATTATATTTTATACACTTTGCACTACTTGTGGTTTCTTTCATTTGTGAACTCTAACACAGGTCTACAACAATTATCTATATATATAAAAATGTAATTCTTGATTTGTTCGTTATTAGTAGTCTAAATAACCACTGGAACGATTACTTCGACATTTTGGTATAATATGTTTACTGTACCCATGCGTGTTTTTATATATCTCTAATTATAACATTATACTTAATTTTTCTTTAATAAATAGGTGGTTTTCTTTGTACCGATAGGCCAATTTTTTTATTTGGGGACAATTATTTATCACCGCCTGCCATCACGTGACATCACTAAAAGGATCTTTTGGTCTCACCACTACAGGCCGTAGTCTAGCTTAATGTAAACAGAATGTGTTTACAATATCGATAAATTTTCAATGGGTTTAATCACATAATTATTGATAATGTAACCATGTGATTGAAATTTAATTTAAATTAACCACATGTGGTCGCTTTCCTATCAAATATTCATCAAAAAATGGTAGGTACGGGCAAAATGAATGCCAATGCTCAAAATGTATAAACATTTTGACCCCCTCCCTTTACTTATAAATTCACCAAAAATCAGGAAAGTAACCAATTTTAATGGAAATTCAGTATTTATCAAATAATGATCGCAGCATATAACAAATTAATTCTTTTTACTTAAATGTTAGTGAAAATGTATTATTTTTTATTATTATTAAAAATAGCTTTACTAAAGTTATGGTTTTCAGTAGTAAATAAAAAACGCAAGAATTTACTTTTGCTTTTTTATATAAATAAAGCATCGTAATTTGTAACAAAAAAAAAAAATAAAATAAAAAATAATTTTTACAGGAACATAACGAAAATAGCCCTAGAGTCCGTATTAATGAATTCGATATAACTCGAAGAAAAATGAATTTCACGCACTACCGATATTACCATTGAATTAAGCATTGTTTGTTTAATATTTTCACAAAAAAAAATTCTAATTGCAAAAAATATTTCTACATTTTTTTAAATTACAGACTTCGCATGATTTTTATATGCAAGATTTTAATAATTTCCTTGCTCGCAAGAATGTGAAACTTTAGGTGTAACATAATTTTTATATAATATTAGCCAATAATTTAAAAAAAAAAAAAAAAAAAATTTAATTTAAAAACAGGAACATAGAAAAATAATTAAATTAAAAAATGGTAAAATTTATACAAACATTTACAATAGAAATGTACGGATCCCCATCTGGGGAGGGGGGGAAGAAACCCAGCACCCCTCCTTCCTTTTAATTACAGGACGTTATTCTCATCCAGCTGTCTCAGATTTTGGACCTCTGTATATTCTGTATTTCCAAAAGTATGGTTTGTTGTGCTTATGCGAACAGCAAAAACACTTGGTTGTGGGGCTAATTCAGCTATTTTTAGCACAAACAAGCTGCTTTTTTTATTTAATTCAATATCTTAGGACTTTACTAATTATCTTTGAAATAGACCCAGGAAACTAATATGTATCTCTAAAAGGATTTTTACAATGAATGAATTTAACTTCAAAATTTAGCTGAATTGGTAAGCTCGTTGTGAAAACAGTTTTCATAACTGTTTTTTTTTCATGTGATCAAATGTTTTTTTCCTTTGGGGAATTAAGTTTAGTCCTTAATCTTTCAAATACAATCAAAAAGTTGTTGGAAACCTACAAAAAGAATTATGATAAATCGGCTTTTAAAACTAGGTTCCCTTATTCTTATTTGTTTATTTTTCCCTGTACCTAAAAAATGGATATTAGCAGCAAATTGACTATAGTGGATCATCTTTTACTATTCAGGAAATTAAAGACTCAATTAGATTCCTATTTCAGTCACCGAAATTATTTAGGGTGAAATGAGTTTAGGAATTTATATCCAAACCTAAATATGTTTCTACTTAAAAAAAAAATAACATTTACATTCGGTACATTTTTACATTACGTCCAACTCATCGTTCACATTTGACATGTCAACTTTTATAGGTTTTCGGGTATGCTGACAAGGTTAGGAGTGTCTATTCCGAAAGCCGTTCTTAACATGGGTAGATTGGAGTGTTTATTTGTTGTAAACGTACCCGACAACATTTCCAATGTGAACGGTAAGTTACACTTATGTAAAAAATAACTCTGGTAGCTCAGTGTCAAATCTGCTTAAAATATTGAAAGAAAAAAAAAAAAATAGAACCTCTCCCAAACATGCTGGCAATAATTTGGTTTCATCCTTCCCTTGAAGGTTTCCAATTCCAATAAAGGGGATTGATTTACTAGGATTTGTATTAGAAGCTGAGCACTTATTAAAATTAATTGTTGAATTTTTTGCATTTTAGTTAAATTTGTTAGTTTGCAATCGCTGATAGCCCACTCAAAAAATTGAACAAAAGACGAAATTAAAAAGAATGGTATTTATTCAGAATTTGACCCCCCTCCCCGATTCCAATTATGGTTAGGGTTCGACATGCAATCACCGGATTCAACCAAGTGTTGTTCAAATCTTGAAACGTTAAATCAACATTTTATTTACTTTTTCCATAATTAATTAATGATGGGAGTATTTTTTCTGTTTATTTTCTTAACATTTTTTGACAAAAAAATAATTTGTACATTCTCTAAAGAAAAAAAACAAAAAACTTTTCTCTACTTTCACCTAACTATTTACAGTGTTCATATAAAGCATTCATCTGTTCTTTTTATAATAAAAATTCCGTTTTCAAAAAGAAACGTTTACTGCCAAAAAGTTCAAGTTTTCCTGAAAAAAAAAACCCAAAAAAAACTTTCACCTAACTAACAATCTATGGTAAAAAATTAATCTTTTCTGGTGGAAAAAAAAAAAAAAAAAAAACTTTTATTGATAAAAAAAAATTGTAAAAAATAAAAGTAAATAAACAATACAAAATGCAATTTTTCTTGAGGAATGTGTTCCATTTTAACAAACTGAGCCACAGCAACGCGTGGCCAGGTACAGCTAGTATAAAAATATATCTTCATAATTTTTTTAATTATGACCTACAAAAGCCATAATAACCCTCCCCCCCCAAAAAAAAAACACTAATATATAATTAATATAAACATGTATTTAATATTAGTTTTCTGTGGAATGAAATATTATCTGTGAAATATGCATTTAAATATAACAGCTATCTTTGGGATGTTTCTAATCTGAAATCATTAAGACGAGAGCTGTCTTTCAGATATGATAGTTGTCTATTCCACTGCTTTACTATATACAGATGCAAACAAATATATTAAAAGAATTAATAATAATAGCCTTTATTAACTAAGTCAAAAAGTCTAAGTAAAATATTATTCATTAGAAACGATCAATAAAAAGAATACTATCTTAATATAAAATAAATATAAAAAAGTACAATCCTACAAGGCCATGAAAATAAACATGAATAAAATATAATCAAACAAAACATAAATAAAATATTTTATTATAGATTTTTTTGCTAAATCAGATACTTTTTACATCCAAATATAATAGCTATCTTGGGATGTTTGTTTCGAAAGAACGTTTGGTTTTAGAGAAAGAAAGTTTCTTCTGAAATACCTCAATATTTTTCAGTAGCATCAGACTATCAGATATCTTTTTCAATTATTTGTATTCATCTATTTCATTGTTACTTTTTTTTCACATTGCAAATACTTATATAAAAAAATTTATTTTAAATCTTAAATCTTTCAGTGATAGATTACGACATTCAAATTTTCAACACAGCTGCTAGGAATGTCCTAAACTCTGGAGAGGGCAAATTTGAGCAATGTTTCGTGGCATACTTGGTTTCAGATGATGCATTTTGATAACAGTCATGTCATAGAAAAGTGCCAAGAATAATGTTAATAATCTTCTCCAACATCAGGGGTCTACGTTCTAACCTTCCAGAGGTTGAAACCCAATTACAGGAGACTAAACCAGACCTTTTATTTTTAAGTGGCATTGGACAGGCTATTTCCCTAGAAGAGTTCGCAATTACAGGATACTCTAACTTAACTTCTAAATCTGACCCCCAAGATCGCCATGGGCATGGAATATGTGCCTATATTAAAGATAGCTTTCCATGTGGTAGGGACATCTCCAGGGAAGATCCTAACTTACCCTATATGTGCTTCCGGGTTGCTTTAGCTCACACTACTGCATTTATATTTACTCTCTATTGCCCCCACAACAGCGGAGTTACTATCTTTCAAAGCATATCTGAGAAAATTGACCAAGTCCTATCTGCTTATCCTTCAGCTAACATTCACGTATGTGGAGACTTCAATGTTCACAACGTCGAATGGTTGACCCACTCAAACAACACCGATGATGAGGGGAGGTTCTGTCATGATTTCTCCATTGCCTATGACCTCACTCAGATTGTTCAGGAACCCACCTGTGTGCCCGACAATGACGGCCAGTATGCAAGCCTACTAGACCTTTTTCTCACAACTTACCCTGAACTATGTTCAGTTTCTGTTCTGTCTCCTCTTGGATCTTCTGACCACTGTTGTATCAATTAAGATAAAAATGAAATGTAATAAGTCCCCAGATGTACCTCTCAATCGTACAGTATATCGATACACTAAGGCTGACTGGGATAGCTTCCGTACATTTATATCTGATCTACCTCTGCATTCCATGTTTAAAAAGGATGTGTCCTCTATAGTATTAGATCTGACGGAATGGTTAATTGTAGGTATTGACCGTTTCATACCCTCGAAACAGTTTCAGCAAAAACCTAACAGCCAGCCATGGTTCTCTCCAGAATGTGCTGCTGCCATTGCGCACAGAAATCACTTTTTCCACTGCTTCAAACGTAATAGATGTATGGAAACTAAAGCCGTTTTCAGGACTGCCAGCAACCATTGTAAGAAAGTTATAAAGAACGCAAGAGAGTTGTATGCTCAATCTGTTCAGTCCAAAGTAGCTGAGCAGCGGCTTGGTTCCCACCAGTTTTGGCAAATTGCAAACAGAATCCTGAACAGAAGCATGTGCTCCATCCCAACTATTATCAATGGACCTGAGGTAATCTCGTCAGCATCAGACAAAGCCAAACTCTTTGTCAAGAACTTTGCAGCTTATTCTACCCTTTGCGACCAAGGCCGCCAACCCCCAATATTTCCTCCTGTATCAGAAAACACGCTATGTGATATACGTATATCTGTACGTGATGTTGCCAAGCTAATCAAAAACCTTGATTCCAGTAAAGCAACTGGCCCTGATGGTATTCCAAAAAACTTCAACCTGAACTAGCACCCATACTTACAAAACTGTTTAAACGTTGTCTTAAGGAAAATAGTTTCCCATCTCCCTGGAAAATTTCATCAGTATGCCCTGTATTTAAGAATTCAGGTGATCGCTCATCCCCCTCTCAGTACAGGCCAATAAGTCTCCTGTGCGTCATGAGTAAGTTGCTGGAATCTGTGTTAAATACAGAAGTAATCAACCATCTCAACAAAAATAACCTTCTTAGTGACACTCAATATTGTTTCCGTTCTGCTAGATCTACAGCAGATGTGCTTACAGTTATATCTCATAGGATTAGCAAATCTCTCGACGGTGGCAATCTTTCTAGGGCAATTGCTCTTGACATATCTAAGGCCTTTGATAGGGTATGGCATAAAGGTTTACTTCATAAGATCGCTAGCTATGGTATAGCTGGAAAAGTCTTCTCAATTATTAAATCATTTCTTTCTGATAGGTTCATAAGAGTAGTAGTTGAGGGGCAAAAATCAGAAGCTCACAGTATTAATGCCGGTGTCCCTCAGGGGTCCATCCTGGGCCCAACTCTTTTCCTGATCTACATTAATGATCTTCCAAATCACATCCTTACATAATTTGTAGACATTTATGCTGACGACACTACAATTTATGGTAGCACATCTAAGACAGTAAACGACCAAGTTCTCTCTGATTCTCTCTCCTCTGATCTTGAGCACGTAGTACAATGGGGAAAGGAGTGGCTGGTTACTTTTAATGCATCTAAAACCAAGCTTCTCTCTTTACATCATCAACATTCTGATCCACATCTGGCATCAATTGAAATGAATGGCTCTCGTCTTCAGGAGGCCTCAAGTTTTGACAAGCTTCTGGGCTTGACCTTTACTCCTGATCTTAAATGGAACACGTACATCAAATCTGTTGCCAAGGCCGCTGGAAAAATGGTGAGATCTTTCTATCGATCCGGTAAATATCTCACTGCTGATGCTATTCTCTATCTATATAAGAGCCAGGTACGTCCAAGGATGGAATACTGTTGCCACATCTGGGCAGGAGCTGCTAGAAAGGACTTGTCCTGCCTTGATAGAGTTCAAAATAGACTTCGTAGCCTCGTAGGAGATGTCCTTTTCTCCTCCTTGCAACCTCTATCTCACAGAAGAGATGTTGCGAGTTTGTCTCTGATGTATCGTTATTTTCATGGAAAGTGTTCGACTGAGCTTCAATCTATGGTCCCCCCCCCTGCCAAACTTTCACAAGAAACACTCGTCTAGCTGTAAACATTATCAATAATTCCCCCCCCCACACTCTTTATCTGTGCCTAAACCTAAACGTAGATTCCATGAACAAAGCTTCTTTCTTTGAACTGCACGCTTTTGGAATTGTCTTCCGTTTTCCTGCTTTCTGGCTGACTACAATATGGTTGTGTTCAAGTCTAACGTAAATAAGTTCTTGATGAGCCGTTCCATGTAAGTTATCAAATTTACCAAATTTTCATTACTAATGATTACTATATTGTCCAATTTCTACTGTACACTCTTTAACCCTTATCCTTGAGTGGCCTCTTGGCCTTGATAATGTGGTGATGCCTATGTATAAAAAAAAAAAGAAAAAAATATACATATAGTTAAATTGCTAAATTAAAAGAGGGAGAAAAACTTTTTGAATAATTTATTCAATAATTTTATTCAAATACAATCAATGTTTAACTCACACCCTTGACATTTTTTTGAATGTCATGAATGGGTCACTAGTTAGCAACAATGGGATTTTGAGAATGAGATGAGAAAACATGAATTAATGAACAAAATATATTTATGTAACAACAATTTTTCAGAAATGCAAAATATCTGATCGACCAAAGTTTGAGAAGTTTTAAATTTCTTGAATAAGGGTAGACAAAAGTTTATTTCAAAGTTGTGTGTGTGTGTTTTACCTTCTATGTTGTATGGTTCAATGGAAATGAGGCATCAGGCTTAGAGGGATTTCAGCATAGCACATTCCAGTCATCTGGAATGGCTGTTGTAGAGTTGAAACAGGCACATTGTGTAGTAGGCAGACATTCATCAAGTCACTGTTTTATAGGCTTGTTGAATTTTCACATAGGATTGTTAGGTTTGGAGTTTGAAATGATTTTTACTGGTGAGAATATATTTTCAGTTCACATGTTTTGTTGAAAATTTCTGCCTTTTGAGAGTGACAAAGAAAGTGAATCTAATTGGAGTGGAGAAAGAAAAGTGACAGCAGCTTCCTGAGTCTTCAAGAAACGCAATAACAAGTGTTTTGGCTAGGAGCAAAATATAATATCTGTTCTAAAGATAGCATGCTTCAACTTTTTTTGTCCTTTATGAATCAAGAAGATATCTTTCTATACGGAGGTTATTTTTATTTTTGTTCCAATCTAGAGTGCCCCTTTTTGGGGAGTTGGGACTTTCCCCACGTTAAAATAAAAAAAAAGACCTTATATCTAACTTCTGCCCTTGTGGAGAGGTAAGTAAATAGGAATACAACAACGAGCAGTGATAGTGTGTATATATATACTGTTCCCCGTCAAAATTGCCATCATATCTGCATTGGTGAAATCCAACTCAGATTAGAGAAAAGGCTCAACGAACATAAAAGAGATATACGAAATAGCAATTCTCTGAATGCATTATTCTCTCATTCATTAATGCAGAATCATACTTTTGACTTCAAACAAGCAAAAATAGTTCAATTTATTTCACATGAATTGTGACAAATACTTCTTGAATCAGCGCTTATCGCAAATTCAAGCACAATTAAACAATGTGGGGTTTCTATAATGTATCGCCATTAAGAAGTAAACTTTTATGAAAAGAACATAATTTTATTTTAGATAGAAGTTAACTCCCACAACACTGATTACAATCAATACAAAGTGTAGTATCTGTTCTTCAGATGCTGCACTTCTATTTCTTGTTCTCTTTCGGTGGAGGAGAAATCCTTCCCGACTGAGACAATTTTTATTTTTGTACCTTTTCTCCACGTTAAAAAAACGACCCTGGTGTCTAACTGTCCCGTGGGGAGGCATAGTAAATAGGTACAATCAATACATGTAATCAATCAATAAATTACATAACAAAAAATGCACTCATTTCATTTCAGTTACACATCCATATTTGATTTATAATGGACATATTTGTTCCAAAAAGAATATGAATTGCATCATATCTTTAAATAGATTAAAAAACAAAAAAATGTTACTCTCTTTCACAAAGCTATACCCCCCATTTTTTGGAAATTTCTGACTTTTTTCTGTTTCTGAAATGGAACAGTCATACATTTCATTACATCAAAATATATTTTCAAATATTTTTATTGGTGGTTCATTTAATTTCATTGATCCAAAGGAAGTCTCGAAATAAAGACAAAATGTTGATGAACACATAACTTGATTTGTTGCTTTTTTTTTCTCTATAGTGTGTCTATCTATGATTGGTATTTTTTTTTTATCTAAAATCAGCATCTCATATTGGAAACCAGTGTAATCAGTCATTTTTGTTCATTTTAATTTTGATAAGATTTTTATATTTTAGCCAAGCATTGCCAAAGAGTCTTTACTTTAATTCTTCTTTCTCTTATTCCTCCCCTTCTTTTTTGTCTTTTCTCTTAATTTCACAGGAGAAAATACTTACATTAAAAAAAAATCCAATGAGTGTTACTAAATCAATAGATTTACATTTTTGGAAATAATTCAATCAATATGTCATTAAAAAACATGGGTTTTCAAATAAAATCAATAGAAAGTCTATCTACGCTACTCTTTCAAACAAGGATACTTTTCTTAAAAGTATTGAGAACAGATATGTATAACTTGTGTGTATGTACAGTCATGACACATTTATCTATGTATACGAAAGATTAATATACATAATTTAGCTATTTTTATTATTTTATTTACCAAACTGATATCAAAGCGGCACTAACCCTATGCAGGTTGAACCAACTTCTTCTGAAGAAGGAAGTTTCATGGGAATATGAAATTCATAAGCAGTCACCAGTTGCATGTATATATTATTTTATTGAACTTAATGTATTTTTTTTTTATTATTATTAATTTAAAATTATTAAAATGTAAATTATTTTAAATTATATTTAATGAAAAAAATCAAAGTTTTGCAAAAAGAATGAAATAAAAAATTAACATTAATATTTTGTACATTTTAGGTCAGGAAGAGCAATATCTTCAGGCAGTGTGATCTAGTAGCACCAGATTAAAATCAACAGAATGTCTTACAAAATAGAATCTACAACCAAAAAATTTGAGCTCAATTCTTTGCTTATTTTTTGTAAGCCTTAAGTTTAGCAAAAAATACCTGATATTACCTGAGAATAAATAAAGAACTGTGTTCTCCTGCAAGCAGCACTGAATTTACGTTATTGTATTGTTGTTTTCAAAATTTATCCCCCACTGAACAAAATCGTTTCAACCCATCCTCTGTAACATTAAGATACATGAGTAACTGATATGCATTCTGGTGGACTTTTAGGACATTAAATGTTTTTAAAAAGATTTTTTCAAAATTTTTTACTGTTACTTTTCAATAAATATTTTCTTAATAGTGAATAAAAAAATAAGTTGATGTGTAATTATCAAAGTTATGTTGATATGAGAAATACACATCTAAAACTGATAATTTTATTAAATTAGATTATTTCATCTTAAAGTAAACATTTAGTGGGGCAGATTGCTGAAACAATCTTTCACTTAGTGATACAAGCATAAAAATTGGCACACATGTGCTTCAGAACTCCCTCATTCAGAAAAGCATGTTAGCCAACTTCAAACACAAAATGGCCACAATCTTTCAAGATGGCCGCCATTCATACCAGTACAAAACAGTATTTGCACTAAATGTTGTCAAAGTAATGACATTTTGATGATCTGTACATCAAAATATGTTTTTTGACACAAAGAATTGAATTCTGCAATCAAAATTTTAATATCATTAAGCGTTACAGTGATATGATGACAATTATATGAACTAGTACCGTTTCAGTGAAGTTACTGATGTGGTATGTCAAATTGTTGTGACAGAAGCACAATATACTACAACAGACTGAAGTGACTTGCTTGAATTTAACCTTGGATCATTGTTTTACTCTTTGCATTTACAGCTACACATTAGTGTGCACTTCAGGGTGTAGTGATAACATTTGCATGGTCCCCGACATTCACCCGTGCAACATTTTATCAGCTGCTGGCTGGACTGAGCAATGGTTGACCAGAGAACTTCCCAGGCTTCACCTTTTTTTTTGCCAGCCCCAGTTGCCAAGACTTTCTAGTAGCATTGTACATTCTGTTGACTGGCCCCATATACAAGCAGCTTGGAATGTAGATCGTCTAACATGCTGAACTAGAGATGCACTAGTTGGTGGAATGGAGTCATAGGGTCTTTGCTTCCACGCAAACAAGTGCAGTCTTGCCTCATCAACCTTGGTAGTGTTGCTGCATTTGTCATACATAGTGACAACAAATTTCTTAAGAATATTGAGATCAGCATCTTCATCTTGGGTACTGACTCAATTTGCTGAACACTGGGCACACTTCAGGACAAACTGCCCATGTTTGCCATACAGTTGTCTTCCCTCTACTTCGAAAGGTTGAGACCATATCACAACCAGTGAAGGCATGAAAGAACATTTTTTTTTTTTACATAGGCGTCCCCACTTATCAAGGCCGATAGGCCACTCAAGGATAAGGGTTAAAGAGTGTAGAGTAGTCAAAAGGACAATATAGTAATCAATACTAATGGAAGTTCGGTAAATTTGTTAACTTAAATGGAACGGCTCATCAGAAACTTGTTCACGTTGGACTTGAAGACAACCATATTATAGACAGCTGGAAAGCAGGAAAACAATTCCACAGGCATGCAGTTCTAAGAAAGAAGCTTTGATCATGGAATCTATGTTTAGGTTTAGGCACAGATAAAGAGTGGGGAAAATTATTGATAATGTTTTCAGCTAGTCTAGTGTTTCTTGTGGAAGTTTGGCGAGGAGGGACCATAGATTGAAGCTCAGTCGAACACTTTCCATGAAAATAACGATACATCAGAGACAAACTCGCAACATCTCTTCTGTGAGATAGAGGTTGCAACAAAGAGAAAAGGACATCTCCCACCAGGCAACGAAGTCTATTTTGAACCCTATCAAGGCAGGAAAAGTCTTTTCTAGCAGCTCCTGCCCAGATGTGGCAACAGTATTTCATCCTTGGACATATCTGGCTCTTATATAGATAGAGAATTGCATCAGCAGTGAGATATCTATTGGATCTATAGAAGGATCCGACCATTTTTCCAGTGGCCTCGGCAACAGATTTGATGTACGTATTCCATTTAAGATCAGGAGTAAAGGTCAAGCCCAGAAGCCTGTCAAAACTTGAGGCCTCCCCAAGACGAGAGCCATTCATTTTAATTGATGCCAGATGGGGATCAGAACGTTGATGATGTAAAGATGGAAGCTTGGTTTTAGATGCATTAAAAGTAACCAGCCACTCCTTTCCCCATTGTACAACGTAATCAAGATCAGAGGAGAGAGAATCGGAGAGAACTTGGTCGTTTACTGTCTTAGATGTGCTACCATAGATGGTAGTGTCATCAGCAAAAATGTCTACAAATGATGTAAGGATGTGATTTGGAAGATCATTAATGTAGATCAAGAAAAGAGTTGGGCCCAGGATGGACCCCTGAGGGACTCCAGCATTTATACTGTGAGCTTCTGATTTTTGCCCATCAACTACTACTCTTATGAACCTATCAGAGAGAAATGATTTAATAATTGAGAAGACATGCTACTATATTTCTCTTGGCCGAGGTTCATCACCAAGTCATGAATTGGGAACCATGGACTGTCCCTGGTCGAATTCTATCCAATTTCTAAGCCAACATTCTGAAGACTCGTAAAGACACCAACTGCTTTGACAAGGATGTCTGTATCACATGCCTTGACCAACACAGACTGTCTTCTGTTTGGCTGCATGAACTGCGTGTGAAAATCCTGGAGTCAGCTTCTTCATGATTGCAAGGTTGTAGACCTTCAAAGTTGATTAATTTGTTTGACAAGACCTTCTATCCCTTGATCACAACTACAACATTGTCGGGACATATAATTACAATCTTGTCTGCTAGATACTCAAACAATTCTGTCTTATTATCACTCTCTCACAGAAAACTGAACCAGATGAATGGCAGCTTAGTTTTGTCTGTCACTCTACGCTGACTTCTTTTGCCTCGCTTTGATCTCGTTTCAGCTTTGAGGCTTGAAGACATCAAACACAATGTCTGTTTGCCCATACTTTGATGAGTAACTGAATCTTTGGCACTACATCACGGACAGCTTATTCCTTAAATGTCTTCGAGGTCTTTAGTGAGAGAGAGTGTACAAGAGCCGCACCATCTATAATGATGAATTCACATTCTGGCTGAGAATCAAGAAGAGCAATGCCAACAAGGTCAGACTTTTTTTCCAGGATAGAGATTCCTTGTAGCCCTCAGTGCTGCAGGAAAAGCCTGATTTTCATGCCTGAAGAATTCTAACAATTCTGCAGCACTGGGATGTGCAAAGATCTTTGTGTCCAGTGTGAGAAGATCTTTGGACTCTTCCTGGAAAGGATTGCCTAAATCCTTCATTGCACTAAACAACTTCTTGACATTGTCAGTGAAGGATTTCTGAGACTGGCTAGTCTGCTCATGATGTCTGATATTCTCATTCCCCAATTTGGCCTGGAAAGCCAACTCATATTGGTGAACCAGCTCGCTAACTTCTGGTCCAGACACCGTCCATCGCTTCAGTGCATATCGATCCTCAGTAATGCCAATGGTACCACCATCACTTTTGACCACTGCATTAGCTTGTTCATGGGCTTAGTCAATGGCTATAGCAGAAAACTTCCTGTGAGTCTTGTGGACCACAAACTTTCCAGGTTGGAATTCACAGAACACTGCAGGATGAGTTTGTTCCAAGGATACCATGTCTCTGAGGTGGATGGGCAGCCATCAAGCATAGTTGACATTGCTGTTCGCAAAGAAGAAGGGGATCAGAGCAGAAAGTTCTTGACAGTACAAGTTAACCTCTCTGGAAAATCTAACCAAGAACCAATTCCATCGACAGAACAAGCTCCCAGAACTGAAACTGAGGGTTCTCTTTCCTCCATGTCTTACACCAGCCGTCAAAATTCAAGACTATTTTCTTCTGCAGAGTGGGAGTCATGCTTCCTTTTGGAGCATATCAAGAAAGCATGCTGTGACCACGTGCATATGGCGTGTTTTTGTGACACTGGATGCAGAGAGAAACGAGTCTGCAGTTCTAGAGGAAGCCACCCCAGCCTCCATGAGAGCACCTATCCATTCGCTATTCTGGAGCAAGGTCCCAAGTGATCTGAATGCAGGCATCTCTATGTGGAGGCCACTAAACATTACCACAAACCTGCCCTCACCATACCAGTCAGGCCAGTGCCACTGGACTTGTTTAGCAAGAGTATAGATTGGCTAGTCTGCAGTTATCACAGGAACCTGGTTTAGATTGAGGCGAGAAATAGCATCCTTAACTTTGTCCATATGTGTCACCGTAGCAACAGAATGAGTCTCCTCATGTAGAAAGGGCAACAATGAAGTTATGCTGTTGTTGAACATTAGACAACATGTTTGATGGTACTTTGCACTATTTTGTCTCAATATGTTCTCAATGCCACCTCCATCATCTAACCCTAACAGGTAAGAGTTTATATCCTCTATATTACTTCTAAGCCCACGGATATTTGTGAAAGGGAACCTCAAGAGCGGAGTCCAATTGTTTGTTTTTTGGGGGTTTTTTTACGTGGTAGTCACCACTTATCAAGGCCCGGAAGCTACTCGGGGATAAAGGTTATTGCATGTACAATAATCAATGGGATAGTATCGTAGTAATCGTTAGTGTTTGAGACGTGATAAGGTGTCTTACTTAAGGGGGCGGTTCATCAGAAATTTGTTTATGTTGGACTTGAAGACATCCAAGTTATCAGGTGGAAAACAGGCAAATGGAAGAAAGTTCCACAGGCGCGCACTTCTAAGAAAGAAGCTTTGTTCATGGAATCTACGTTTTGATTTAGACACAGATAAAGAGTGGGGAAAATTATTGACAGTGGTTTCAGCTAGACGGGTGTTTATCGTGAAAGATTGGCGAGGGGGGGGCAGAAATTAGAGCTCAGATGAGCACTTGCCATGCAAGTAATGATAAAACAAAGACAGGCTCACAACGTCTCTTCTGTGGGAGAGAGGTTGCAGGGAAGAGAAAAGGGCATCCCCCACTAAGCCATGAAGTCTATTTTGTACTCTGTCAAAGCAGGATAGGCTGTTTTTAGCAGCTTCTGCCACGATGTGGCAGCAGTACTCCATCCTTGGACATACTTGGCTTTTATATAGATAGAGAATTGCATCATGGAGTGTTAGAAGGATCCCACGATTTTTCCAGCAACCTTGGCAACAGACTTGATGTACGACGCGCTCGAGATCAGAGGAGAGAGAATCAGAGAGAACTTTGTCATTTACAGCCTGTGGTGTATGGTCATAGATGGTCAATGGCAATGCTTAAACAGTTTTGTAAGTATGGGGGCAATTCTGATTGAAGCTTTTTCAACAGTATAATTGGAATGCCGTCAGGGCCAGTTGCTTTACTGGAATCAAGGTTCTTGATTAGCTTGGCGACATCACGCACTCATATTTGTATGTTGCATAGCGTGTTGTCTGTTATAGGAGGAAATACAGGGAGTTGATGGCCTTCATCGCATAGTGTAGAATTAATGGCAAAGTTCTTGGCAAAAGTTTTGGCCTTGTTTGATGCTGACGAGATGATTTCAGGTCCATTGATGATGGTTGGGATAGAACACATGCTTCTGTTCAGGATCCTGTTTGCTATTTGCCAAAACTGGTGGGGACCAAGCCACTGCTCAGCTACTTTGGATTAAACGGACTGAGCATATAGCTCTCTTGCAGCTTTAGTTTTAGTACATCTATTATGTTGGTAGTTATGGAAAAAGTGATTTATGTGCACGATGGCAGCAGCACATTCAGGGGAGAACCATGGCTGGCTGTTAGGTTTTTGTTGGAATATTTTGGATGCTATGAATCGGTCTATGCCTACAATTAAACATTCGGTCAGGTCTGATACTATAGAGGACATATCTTTTTAAACATGGAATGCAGAGGTAGATCAGATATAAATGTATGGAAGCTATCCCAGTCAGCCATAGAGTATCGATATACAGTATGGTAGAGAGGTACGTCTGAAGACTTATTACATTTCATTTTTATCTTAACTGATACAACTGAACGGTCGGAGGATCCCAGCGGAGATAGAATGGAACATGAACATAGCTCAGGGGAAGTTGTGAGAAAAAGTTTTAGAAGGCTTGCATACTGACCGGTAGTATCGGGCACACGGAGGAGTTCGTGAACAATCTGAGTGAGGTCATAGGCAATGGCAAAATCATAACATAACCTCCCCTCATCATCTGTCTTGTTCGAGTGGGTCAGCCATTCCACATTGTGAACATTGTAGTCACCGCAAATGTGGATGTAAGCTGAATGATGAGCAGCAGGAGGTGGTCAATTTTCTCAGATATACTCTTAAAGATAGTAACTCCGCTGTTGTGGGGGCGATAGAGGGCAAATATAAATTTGGTGATGTAAGCAAGTGCAACCCAGAAGCACATATGAAGTAAATTAGGGTCTTCTCTGGAGATATCCTTACCACAACGCTCTGATCTCCTATCTGCATCAATTGAAATGAATGGCTCTCATCTTGGGGATGCTCCATGTTTTGACAAGCTTCTGGGCTGGATAAATGGTGGGATCCTTCTAGCGCTCTAGTAGATATCTCACTGCTGATGCAATTCTCTACCTGAGTAAGAGTCAGGTACATCCAGAGATGGAGTACCATTGTCACATCTGGGCAGGAACTGCTGGAAACCTCTTATCATACTTCGACAAAGTTCAAAATAGACTTTGTAATCTGGTGGGGATGCCCTTTTCTCTTCTCTGCAACCTCTTTCCACAGAAAAGACATTACGAGCCTGTCTTTACTCTATCACTATTTTCATGGCAGGTACCTGTCCGAGCTCCAATCTATGCCCCCCCCTCCTCGCTAAACTTTCATGAAAAACACCCGTCTAACTGCAACCACTATCAATAATTTCCCCCACTCTTTTTCTGTGCCTAATCCTAAACGTAGATTCCATGAACAAAGCTGCTTTCTTAGAACTGCATGCTTGTGGAACTCTCTTCCATTTCCTTGCTTTCCAGCTGACTACAATTTGATCATATTCAAGTCCAACGTAAACAAATTCTTGATGAGCCATCCCCTTAAGTAATTCAATTGACCAAATTTCCACTACTAACGATTACTAGGATATTGTGTCATTGACTTGTGTACACTCATTAATCATTATCCTCGAGTGACCTTTGGGCCTTGATAAGTGGTGACTCCTTTGTAAACAAAAAAAGGAAGAAGCTATAAAGGGCTATAGTGCCATGGGTTGCTTCTTATTGATTTATGCCCGTTATTTTTTTGGGTGGGGAGATAAGATTGTAATTCCAGATTGATCCCGAACTAATCCAATTACCAAATTCCATTTGGCAATTCCACTGGATAACTTTCAGATTACACTTCGATTGTTATCCAATGTAATCCACAGTGATCCCACTCAAAGACAAAACTTTCATTGATCTTGTGTGACATCACAACCAAAATGAAAACAGCTTTCTAGACAGGATTTGCAGTGATCTGACAGACCGAAGTATCTTGATGAAGTGGAAGCATTAGCATTACATTACAGTACAAAATATGAGATATCTCCAAAAATAAAAGCAAGACCATACAAAAACTGCTAAATTGTGCAAACCACTGTTTAGGGAGCAATTAAGCTTATTCACCAAACCTGTTTTCCTGCTCTTATTTACTTGCTTTCCTCTTTTTGAAAATCATAATTTATCATTCTATGACTAAGTGTAATGTTTAAATATAAGGCCTATATTGGCCACATGTATATTGTTACTGATGTATGTTACTAAAATAACTGGCACAAATATTGTTTTTAAATGTCTGCTTCAAAGGAATAATGCTTTGTCTCCAAGACGCCTTCCTGTCTGTTTTGCATGATAAACATTAAAAATCCTTATACTCTTAAATCCTCCCCAAATCCCTGTATATCTATATTGTATATTAATGCTGTATTTTTCTAAGTTATATCATCTCTTGTTTCAACAATTGCCCTTCTCCCCAAGCTGATATAAAATCACATACTGTGCACGTACGTTGGGAAGAGGGTTTAGCTTCCGGTCCTAAACTTTAGTAGGCTGACCTTTTCAAAATCGATAAATACTAAACATCTATAGATTTCTATTGCTAAGGGATGCATTAGCTTAACCTATATTTATACTAGTGTTGGGACGATTCCTAATTTTTATACGATTCCGATTCCGATTCCAGGAAAATATTGATTAACGATTCCGATACCAAGTACGATTCCGATTCCTAGGGAATTATTGTTTTGAAATATACCAGGTAGTTTTATACTTATGGTCGGTAGTTCCCAAATATGTTCCCTAACTTTGGAAGAGATATTTTATGTCTACACAGTCGTGTTTTGGTTTAAATAAAATTATTATATAGTAAACTAAACGGAAAAATTAGCAAAATTTATTTTAGAGAAAATTTATTTTACTTAATTGGAATACAGAAAAAAAACTCAAAGAAAATAGAATTTATCCTTCAGAGAAAAAACAAATAAAATAGAATTTATATAACAGAACAAAAACAAGAAAATTAGAGAATAAATACACACGATTCATTATTTTGGTCCTCATAATTAACAGATTTAATGAATTAAATAAAAAAAATATAGCGGAAGAGAAAGAAAATATATACTAATTAAATATAAAAAAGATAAATATTTAATTTAATAATTTATAAATGAACGTGCGTAATGAAAAAAAAAAACAATATACCATGTGACATGACGCCGTAGATACAAAATAACCTTTCCAAAGTTAACGACCATATATGAGAAATACCATTAATCGAAAGTTTTTGTGCTTTATACCAAAAAGGTAGGTATAGCGAAAAGTTACAATTAAAGGAATTTCAAAAACGATTTTTTGTTTGGCTATTGATAGTTGTATTTGTGACGGCAGTTCTTCAGACCTCCATAATTCACAAGGAGTAGTTAACACCTATTATTTTTTCTTACTTTTTCATTGCTTTTACACGTTGTTTCTAATGTGACGAATAAGTTTAGCCAAACTAATTTTGAAATAGGGTATATCAAAGGAACACATATAAAAATGATACCACTATAAAAACAAATGAAATACTAGATAAAATTGAGCAAACATAATTACCAAAATTAAAGAAAAAGATTAAAAAAAAAAAAATGGTGAAGTTTGTTGAGTGAAATTAATTATTGAAAGAAAATTAATTGAACTAATAGAAATGTTAAATAAAAAAATGTCACATTTCAATATTTTTTTAATAATTAAATTCTCAGGGTTGTCGAAATTAAAAATTAAGTGATTTTTTTTTATTAGACTTCTTTCGAAGCTTGTTACTTTGAAAAATACATTTAAAACCCTGTTTTTTTTTTAAATAAATTGAAAAATAAACGCAATTAAAAAAATTTAATTGATAATTGAAACTTTAAAAACATATTAAACATTGAAAAATTACTTATCTCACAAATTAACGTCCAATAAAGTAGATCCAGTTTTCATACAAGAATTCGGTTATAATAAATATATCTTTCCCAAACTTAAAAATTACATCTTTTTTTTTTTTTTTTTTTTTTTTTTTTTGGAGAGAGAGAGTGCTTTAAAATCGCCTGGGAGTGCCGCCTAAAATTTTAAAGAAGTAAATTTTTAAAAAAAACTTATAGAATTTAATTTTTGAAACCAATGTATAAAAGTTTACATAATGAAATGCAAATATGCATTTTCTTTTGAAGTTTTTTTTTGGTTGACTGTGTTCAATTCACACATGGTTGATGCGGTTCAATATTGTTAAACTATAAGTCTTAAGTAAAATTCTATTTATAAATACTTTTTAAAATGAAATTATTTAATTAATCGTAAATATTATTTAGACATAAAAATTAATTGATTACAAAACCTTTTAAAAATATATATATTAATTTCTTTTTCGTTCGGCAAAAAACTGCACAAAACACTTTTAATTTTCAATTTAAAATTCTAGAAAAAAGATTATATTATTCTGCTTTTAATATAATCAAATTCAGGGTTTTATCTTTCTGGAGAAAAAAATTTAAAAAATGGATTTTATTTCAATGAAATTAAAAAAAAAAAAAAAACTTGACTGAATTGAATTAATTACCCTTGAATTAACGAAGGGGTTATTTAATAACTTTAGGTTTGGAAGAGATAGGTATGGGGTCGATTTTTTTGAAACTTCAAAAGAAGCTGACTACTGTCAAAACTTTGCGAAATAATACAACGTGATCAATTTCATTTTAGAGATATTTCTTTCAAAAGCCTTCTTTTAAAAAAAGAAAAAAAAAAGTACATTGTTATATTAAACCGTTTACTGTTTAAATAATTTGACTTTGCTCGTTTTATTTTAAGAAAATATAAGTTGAAAAAGCATTTTCATTCAGTATTAGAAGATTTGTCAGTAAAAAAAAAAACAATCGCCAAAAAGATAAGCGTTTTTTTATTTTTACTCGCAATGTAGAGCCCTGCATACTTCTTTTCAAGTTAACTCTTTTGTAGTTTTGATTACAATAGATCTGAATGAATGAACCTTGTAAGGGAGGGGCACTAAGCATTGCCCTGTTAATAATGAATTTCTTTGGGTTTTTTTTTATAACATGCTACATTTCTCTCTTGTGGTTAGAAATATCAGGAAATTTTTTTATTTTTTTCAACATCAGACTAAAAGAATCGTAATGAAGGAATCGGAAAATTAAGGTATTTCTTAACGATGCGATTCCGATTCCGATACCTCCCAAAATACACGATTCTTACGATTAACGATTTCGTCCCACCACTAATTTATACTCTAAAGAATATCTATAAAATGGATAACTAATAGCCACAGTTTGTGCCCAGATTATAAGTGATCTATATTAATTAGCAATTATATATTTCTTTCATTAGATGGGATACTGCTGTCGAACAAGTTTGAGGGTACCGGTTTGATAGTTGCTCGTTGCTGTTTCCAACAGACAGTACAGAAACCCTTTGATAGCGCTTAGAGCGGCTGTTCTAGCATCAGTTATGTAATATCGGGATATTTGTAGTGCCATGTCGTGCATGGAAAGGCATCCTGCACTCATCTCTGGTGGGTGTTCCCGAGACCACATTCTTGTGAATGAGGAGCCAGCTGATGGTCTACTTGTGTTGCATAATGGTGCCTATGCACATGCGTTTTGCCTAGCATCTCAATCTAGATCTGAAACTGCTAAATAGACTGAAATGACAGCTCAATCTAAAAAAATGTTCAAACCAGACACACATACACGCCTCCTCCCTTGGGGCTTGCATTTACACATATCCGAGGACTTAGAACTATCTTAGAGGATGTAGAATCATTTCTCCTAGCAAACTCCCCAGATATCTTAGCACTAAGTGAAACTAACTTGCACTTCTCCATCCCCTCTAACATGTTTAGCCTTTAACATGTCTGGTTATCTTACACTTTTTCGTAAGGACTTTAACAGGAACAGACTTGGAATCTATATTTGTAACACCCTCTCCATGTCTAGGGAATCTAAATTAGAATCAGGTGACCAGGCCTTTATGTGCTTTAAACTAAATTTACAACATAGCGTTAGCTACTTGCATTTTCTTTATTGCTCTCCATCCAGCCAGGACTGTACTATAATCAATCATGTCTCTGATAGCATAGATGTAGCACTCTCCCTTGACACTAGCGCCAAAATACATATATTTAGTGACTAACGCCCGCCACAGAAATTCGCTTGGCTTGGCTACACTGACACAGCTAGTAGCATCATCCATAATTTTGCTATATCCCATTCCTTGACAGACAGTAACATTCCCGACCAGTCTCCCAGATCGCCAAGACCAGCAAGCCTCATTTGTGGATCTATTTCTGACAAAAGATCCTGAGGATCGTGTAACAAATGCTGATTGCCCACTTAGAAATGCTGATCATGCTGTGATAATGATAGAATCACTCTAAACTCTCGATCCCAAGTTGAAGAGCCATTGCTCAAAACAATAACGTACTAAAATAAGGCTGACTGGGATGCCATTAGCGATCGCATGGGGAAGTCTTTTCTCTTTCTGCAGAATAGTGCGCAAATGAGACTACTGAATGGTTCAAAGCAGCAATTGAAGCATAAATCCCACCCTCCCCCAATGGTTTACTTCTACTTGCGCAGCTGCCATTGCTTAGAGGCAACATGCATACGTAAGATTTATCCAGCATAAGTCCTGTACAAACAGACAAAGTATATAGAAGCTAGAAGTAATTGTAAGAAAGAAGTAGCAACAGCTAAGAGTGAATATACTGAAACCACCAGGAAACGCATTGAAGCGCAGAAATTAGGAACTCATGATTTCTGGAAAATCTACAATAGTGTAGTAAATAATGGGCAATCAATAATTCTCCCACTATCCAACAATCATGAGGTTGTTTGCACAGCAACTGAGAAAACTAATATGTTTAACCATCATTTTCCCTCAAACTCTACCTTGGACCCAGCAAACCATTCCCTCCCTGATTTTCCTCTGTGGACAGAAACCACACCAGACGATCTGAAAATCACCCCTTCTCAAGTACATGATATCATAAAAAACCTAGACACCTCAAAAGCATGTGGACCTGATCTCATGCCGGCTGTGTTATTAAAAAAAAAAAAAAAAAAAAAATGCTCTGCTGAGGTTGCTCCAGTTCTCTCTAAACTCTTTAACAAATGTCTTACTGAATCTTGCTTTCCTGACAGCTGGAATATTGCTTCTGTGGTACCAGTTTACAAAATCTCTGGCAAATGAACTGACCCATTAAATTATTGCCCAATTAATCTCATCCCGCTTTTTGCAAAAATATTTGAGTCTTTAATTAATCAAGCTCTAGTCCCACTTATACCTGCTAAACTTCTGTTTGACCATCAATATGGATTTAGGCAAGCCCGTTCTACTGCAGATATTCTAACTAATCTCTGAACGTATATACCAAGCACTGAATAAGGCAGGGGAGGGGAGGGCAGTAGCCTTATATATATCTAAGGCTTTTAACAGGGTATGACACGATGGTCTTTTCATTAAAATAAAATCTATGGTATTACTGGACGAATACTTAACATAATTAAATCCTTCTTAAATGAGAGAAGAATCCAGGTTGTCCTCGATGGGCGTACGTCCAAACAATATAATATAAATGCAGATGTACCTCAGGGATCGATCCTTACCGAATAAAATTGTCTTTGACATGGGTATATTTGCTGATGACATCACGCTCTATAGCAGGTACGTGGGGAAAACTAATGAGCACACATCTACGGCAATGGCGGAAACCCTAGAAGACCTTCACTCTTTAGTGGAATGGGGTCAGAAATGGATGGTAACGTTCAAAGCTGCTAAGACAAAGCTCGTTTCCTTTAATAATTACATGAAACCTTACCAACCACCAATAGTTATGGCTAAAGATACATTACCTGAAAGTACTTCGTTCAAACTCCTTTGCTTAACGTTCACAGGGAACATAAGTTGGAATAAATACATTGAAATCATTGCCAGGGCTCTGCGAAGAAAATGGGCTCTTTCTATCGTGCTTGAAAGTTACTTACGCCTGAAAGTATCCTGTACCTCTACAAAGCCACCATTCGCCCATGTATCGAGTACTGCTGTCACATTTCGGCTGGTGCATCTGCTACTAGTCTCTCGCTCCTGGATAGTGTTCTAAAGAGAGTCGCCAACCTGATAGGTCCTGAACTGTTATCTAAACTTCAGCCTCTGTCCCATCGACGAAATGTTGCATCCCTCTGCTTGTTTTACAAGTATTTTAATGGTGGATGCTCTGACGAACTACAAGCTCTTGTACCTCCTCGATGAAAATACCCCCAACAAACCCAACAAGCAGCAAAATCCCACCCCTACACAGTAGAAATCCCTAAATGTAAGAAAGCCTTCTACTCTAATAGCTTCTTCCTCAGAACTGCTAGACTTTGGAATTCTCTTCCAGTTTCTTGCTTCCCTAGCTGTACTGACATGCAGAAGTTCAAGTGTAATGTAAACAGACATCTTGTTGCTAAACTCCCTACATAGTACCCCTGAAACTTAGATCCCTGATAGTAGCCTCCTACATTAAAGTGGCAATGTGCCTTGTTTGGTTAGAAAAATGTAATTAAAAAAAAATGGTAAAACCAAACAGGAAAACCATGTAAAAAAATATATTTATTGGAGTTGGAGTCGGATAAAAAATTTTGACTGACTCCAGCTAAAACCTCCAACTCCTTCCGACTGCGATACCGCAACCCTGCTCCTAAGGACGAACATCGACGATAAGAGAGCAGTGAATTTCAGTGTGGTGAAAAGAAAATTAAAACAATTCCACACACGAATAAACAAATGAATCTAAGTTTATTCGCAATAGTAATGTTCTTATAGCGTTTCAGAGTCTTGAAGAAAGCCGGTGTGTAGCTATTCTGAGAATATGCACGAAAACGGCGGCTTGTAACTTCGACAGTACCCAGAAGTAATCGTTCACTTCCGGTGGCTAGCCAAAAGTTACTTCTAGTTGTTTCGAGGAATGTTCTGAGTTGAAATAAGGCTGTCAGTAGTTGAAGAAACGTGTTAGTTGAAGCCCACTCTGCTAGATCTTTACATGGAGCCGATCGAGTATGAATCTCATCGAACTAATTTTTGGGTTGCTGTTGTCGAGTATATATACACATTCGTGCCTGCCCTTTGGATGTCACGAGTATATCTTCCTTTATTTAAAAAAAAAAAAATTGCCCATCATTTGATCTCCTGAACTTTGTTTTCCAAAAATAAACAACCGCTTTGCTTCAAGACTTTGATCTTTACAAACAATAAATATTTGGGTGCATAGTTTTTTTTTTTATTATTATTAACCACAGAGAGTCATATGATGCCCACATTTTTTTTGGTTATTTTTCTTCAACAGGATATCAACCCCATACCCGTACTTGGTTATATTACCTCCCCTACTTAAAAGAAACAATATTGGACTCAATATTTTTTCTAACCCACTTCTTACTGGGCCTTAATATCATGGCTCTCTGTGGTTTTACAATTCATAATAGTTCGTTAGTTGGTTAAAAAAAAATTTTTTTAACTTTATCGTTCATGCACATGCAAAAAGTTCTTTTAGAGTTTAGTGTTTTTCAAATCTCATTTCAGTTCATATGATTGTCCAGAAACCTCATTATTTTATATATATTATTTTTTTTTTATGCATGCAACTATTAATTTAATAATCCATTTTTCCTCAGATTTCATTCCATGGATCTTTCTTGATTACCCGGCCTCAGTCTTCTTCACATATGTATCTCCAACGTTGGTAGGGTATTAGATGTGGAGTTCGCTGGTAGTCTCGATTTTGTACCAGATTGATCAGGTCTGGGTGTTTTATCAAAAACCATGGCAGCGTCTCATTTCATGCTCATCCCTATTCATTTCAAACAACGAATGGACTTTTCCTTTTAAGCGCTCTAATTGGGGGTAACTCTCATCCTTATCTATTTTATTAGCATCTTTTCCAGCCCTTAGGATGCTATTGATGTGGCTTACTCTCCTTTTCATTCGCCATCGATCTGGGAGCGCATCAGAAGGTTCAAAGGGAACTAGAACATGTTAACTTAGTGGCGGACTTAAAGCTGCAAATGCAGAAAAATCAATCAAAACTTAGGATAAATTCTAATACAGCATTATTTGTATCACTAGGAGGACGGTTAGATAAGATGAAACAAAGACTGATACATTGGAGGATATTTTAGGGATATTGGATTATTAGCAGCAGGAGGGACACAGAAACGAGTTAGAAAGAGATCTATACTACTTTTCGTAGGTAAAGCACTACACGTATTATTCGGTACCTTATCAGAAAGTGACGCAGAGGCATTAGAAAAGCATATAAGCGGTTTAGAGGAAACTCGACAAGATAAAGCACGTCGTAGAGGAAAGTTTATCAATAGTGAACGTTACTAGATATGAACTGACAGACCATAGACAAAGAATTAACTGGCTATCCCATACGATCACCAGCCTAAACGAAAGTTTGACTTTTATAGCTAGAAGAATAAGTACGGTAGGAGCTGTAATTAAGCAAAGACTGGAACTGATGATGATGATGAAAAACCATCTCGACTCATCAATTCAGTTATTGACATTGGCAATGGAACATGTTAGGACACAATTAGATTTACTTTCATTAGCGCACATGTCACCGAGCATCATACCCCCAAAGACTTGAAAACAATACTTGGGATGATTCAGTCAGACTTGCCACATACTTTACGCTTACCAGTAGATCCAAAGAAGAGTCTATGGGAATATTATGAAATTGTGCTACGATGTTACAAAATGATAAGATTTATATAATGGTTGATTTACCTTTATTGAATAGAGAAACTGAAGAAATAGCTTTTAACCCCACCCGAACCAAATTCATAATGTTGTCACCTAGTGAAGCACTAGCGTGTAGCATAAATGGACTGAGAGTTTGTGCAGTAAAAAGTCCCATCTATGCAACTAACGGACACAAGTTATGCGTAGTTCAATTATTCCAAGGTAATGAGGAGGGAATCGATAAATATTGTGGAGCAGAGGTGTCGATTGATATACTATCCCTCCAAGCTATACATCTATCTGATGGTGTTTGGGCAGTTGCCTAAACTCGTGAGCAAAAGTTGTTAAAAGTCTGTAAGGGATGGCAACAAGGGGAAATACTTATTCATCCACCTATGACCATTATAGATCTACTTATGAATTGCGCAGCGTTTGCCTCCCCCATGTCATTTATCTTTTCCCTCCCCCGTGTCATTTATTTATTTTTTCTCCCCCCCCCCCTATCATTTTTCTCCCCCCCCGTCATTTTTTTCTCTCCTCCTGTCATTTTTTTCTCCCCCCCCGTCATTTTTTCCTCCCCCCCGTCATTTTTTCTTCCCCGCCCCCGTCATTTTTTCTTCCCCGCCCCCGTCATTCATTTTTTCTCCCACCCCGCCCGTCATTTTTTTCTCCCACCCCGCCCGTCATTTTTATCTCTTATTCACCCCCTGTGTCATTTTTTTATCTTTTCCCTCCCCTGTGTCATTTTTTATCTTTTCCCTCCCCCTCTGTCATGTTTTTCTCCCCCTCTGTCATTTTGTCTCTTTTTTCCCCCCTCCGTCATATTTTTTCCTATTTTTCCGCCCCCCTGTCATTTTTTTTCCTATTTTTCCGCCCCCTCCGTCATTTTTTTTCCTATTTTTCCGCCCCCTCCGTCATTTTTTTTCCTATTTTTCCGCCCCCTCCGTCATTTTTTTTCCTATTTTTCCGCCCCCTCCGTCATTTTTTTTTCCTATTTTTCCGCCCCCTCCGTCATTTTTTTTTCCTATTTTTCCGCCCCCTCCGTCATTTTTTTTTCCTATTTTTCCGCCCCCTCCGTCATTTTTTTTTCCTATTTTTCCGCCCCCTCCGTCATTTTTTTTCTATTTTTCCGCCCCCTCCGTCAGTTTTGTTCTATTTTTCCGCCCCCCTCCGTCAGTTTTGTTCTATTTTTCCGCCCCCTCCGTCAGTTTTGTTCTATTTTTCCGCCCCCCTCCGTCATTTTTGTTCTATTTTTCCGCCCCCTCCGGGGGGGGGGGGGAGAAAAAATGACGGGGGGAGTGGAGAAAAAATGAGTGACGAAAGGGTGGAGAAAAAATGAATGACGGGGGCGGGGAAGAAAAAAATGACACGGGGGGAGGGAAAAGATAAATGACACGGGGGGGGAGGGAAAAGATAAATGACACGGGGGGGGAGGGAAAAGATAAATGACACGGGGGGAGGGAAAAGATAAATGACACGGGGGGAGGGAAAAGATAAATGACACGGGGGGAGGGAAAAGATAAATGACACGGGGGGAGGGATAAGATAAATGACACGGGGGGAGGGAAAAGATAAATGACACGGGGGGAGGGAAAAGATAAATGACACGGGGGGAGGGAAAAGATAAAAATAATGACACAATAAGAGATAAAAATGACAGGGGGGGGTGGAGAAAAATGACAGGGGGGTGGAGAAAAAATGACGGGGGGGTGGAGAAAAAATGACCGGGGGTGGAGAAAAAATGACTGGGGGGAGAAAAAATGACCGGGGGGAGAAAAAATGACCGGGGGGGGGGGATGACGGGGGGGGGGAAGAAAAAATGACGGGGGGGGGAGAAAAAAAAAGAAAAAAAATGTCCTTTTGTAAAATACTTTCTGCTTCAATTAAATCTTTTTAAGGCCTCAAAAGAAGCACCATTGTTATAAAAAGAACCTAACCGTCATATTCTACTTTTATTTATTGGCTTTGTCTCCTCACAAAAGCATGCAAGGCTATCAGGACGTTTTGTTTCTCTCTCTTTCCCTAAAAATTTAAATATAAATTATTTAGTAAGAGAAGCTATTAACTTTTCAGGTCTGTAAATTAAAATTGACAATTTATTACTGGGGGGGGGTCTAAATGTTCGGATTGCTGACTTCTTTATGTTCGCAACAGACAAAATTTAAGCTTTCAAACAAACAGACAAAAAAAATTTTTTACTATAAAAACTTCTTTAGGCTAATCAGAAAGCAACTATGTTAGAAAAATTTCAAAGATATTTTTTTAATATTGAAATTGGCTTCTTTTTTTTTATTTCAATTACTTTTTTTTTTTTTTACTTATGAGAAAAATAATTTTACAAAAATAACAAAAAAATAATTTTTCAATCCAATACATTTCTATTAGATATAGTATTATTAAAAGACAGAACAAGTAAATGTAAAGAATTATATCTGAAAGAGAAAAAAAAATCAATATTTCCTGAACATTTCATTTTACATACATAACATATTAAGTTTTGTATTTACCAAGTAACACATGCACTGAATATCAATAAAATGTAATAAAAAAAAAAAATCAATTTCACAAGTAAAAGTTTCAGCTGTTCCTTTATATAAGAAAAAGAATGTAATGGAATTAAAGTGTTTTTGTTTGATGAAAAATTAGATTATTTCACCCTAACAAAAACACAATGACTTGCCAACAGGATTAAGTTTGTTAATTTTGTCACATGTCATTAGGTTTTTAGTAATAAAAAAAAAGTAAGGCTTTAGGCTGTCTCGCCAAAAAGAACAGCTATTCCTAAGACATGGCCATTCGATCAAAATGGCTAGGGTTAACAATATTATTTCAAATTGAAATATGACAGACCAGAGAGAATGTCATTTCAAACTGAAACACGACAGACTATAGCGTGATATTATGTTTCCAAATTTTTTAGATGAGAACTCCTGGCAAAGTAAAGAAAGTATTTGATAAAATTCAGTTGTAAGTTACTCTTCTTTAGGTTGAAGGTTCAATTCTCAGTGTGAGCAACACACAAAATACAATTGTGAATTACTTATTACATGACTGACGGAATGAGAGCACGCTATTCCTTTGAATTAAATAAACAGTTCTGTTTGAAATTTTATCCAGATTCTTGAGTTTAAAAGAAAGATTCCTGTATTTCATAAGATAAGAAAGATTCCTGTATTTCATAAGGTAAGAAAGATTCCTGTATTTCATAAGGTAAGAAAGATTCCTGTATTTCATAAGGTAAGAAAGATTCCTGTATTTCATAAGGTAAGAAAGATTCCTGTATTTCATAAGGTAAGAAAGATTCCTGTATTTCATAAGGTAAGAAAGATTCCTGTATTTCATAAGGTAAGAAAGATTCCTGTATTTCATAAGGTAAGAAAGATTCCTGTATTTCATAAGGTAAGAAAGATTCCTGTATTTCATAAGGTAAGAAAGATTCCTGTATTTCATAAGGTAAGAAAGATTCCTGTATTTCATAAGGTAAGAAAGATTCCTGTATTTCATAAGGTAAGAAAGATTCCTGTATTTCATAAGGTAAGAAAGATTCCTGTATTTCATAAGGTAAGAAAGATTCCTGTATTTCATAAGGTAAGAAAGATTCCTGTATTTCATAAGGTAAGAAAGATTCCTGTATTTCATAAGGTAAGAAAGATTCCTGTATTTCATAAGGTAAGAAAGATTCCTGTATTTCATAAGGTAAGAAAGATTCCTGTATTTCATAAGGTAAGAAAGATTCCTGTATTTCATAAGGTAAGAAAGATTCCTGTATTTCATAAGGTAAGAAAGATTCCTGTATTTCATAAGATAAGAAAGATTCCTGTATTTCATAAGATAAGAAAGATTCCTGTATTTCATAAGATAAGAAAGATTCCTGTATTTCATAAGATAAGAAAGATTCCTGTATTTCATAAGGTAAGAAAGATTCCCGTATTTCATAAGGTAAGAAAGATTCCCGTATTTCATAAGGTAAGAAAGATTCCCGTATTTCATAAGGTAAGAAAGATTCCCGTATTTCATAAGGTAAGAAAGATTCCCGTATTTCATAAGGTAAGAAAGATTCCCGTATTTCATAAGGTAAGAAAGATTCCCGTATTTCATAAGGTAAGAAAGATTCCCGTATTTCATAAGGTAAGAAAGATTCCCGTATTTCATAAGGTAAGAAAGATTCCCGTATTTCATAAGGTAAGAAAGATTCCCGTATTTCATAAGGTAAGAAAGATTCCCGTATTTCATAAGGTAAGAAAGATTCCCGTATTTCATAAGGTAAGAAAGATTCCCGTATTTCATAAGGTAAGAAAGATTCCCGTATTTCATAAGGTAAGAAAGATTCCCGTATTTCATAAGGTAAGAAAGATTCCCGTATTTCATAAGGTAAGAAAGATTCCCGTATTTCATAAGGTAAGAAAGATTCCCGTATTTCATAAGGTAAGAAAGATTCCCGTATTTCATAAGGTAAGAAAGATTCCCGTATTTCATAAGGTAAGAAAGATTCCCGTATTTCATAAGGTAAGAAAGATTCCCGTATTTCATAAGGCAAGAAAGATTCCCGTATTTCATAAGGCAAGAAAGATTCCCGTATTTCATAAGGCAAGAAAGATTCCCGTATTTCATAAGGCAAGAAAGATTCCCGTATTTCATAAGGCAAGAAAGATTCCCGTATTTCATAAGGCAAGAAAGATTCCCGTATTTCATAAGGCAAGAAAGATTCCCGTATTTCATAAGGCAAGAAAGATTCCCGTATTTCATAAGGCAAGAAAGATTCCCGTATTTCATAAGGCAAGAAAGATTCCCGTATTTCATAAGGCAAGAAAGATTCCCGTATTTCATAAGGCAAGAAAGATTCCCGTATTTCATAAGGCAAGAAAGATTCCCGTATTTCATAAGGTAAGAAAGATTCCTGTATTTCATAAGGTAAGAAAGATTCCTGTATTTCATAAGGTAAGAAAGATTCCTGTATTTCATAAGGTAAGAAAGATTCCTGTATTTCATAAGGTAAGAAAGATTCCTGTATTTCATAAGGTAAGAAAGATTCCTGTATTTCATAAGGTAAGAAAGATTACTGTATTTCATAAGATATACCTAAAGAAAGTTAGAAGTTACATTGAACAAAACATTGTGAAAATAACACTGAAGATAAGAACCATAGTCCAAATAATGCAAATGAAACATTTAATTTTTTTTGTTTTTTTTTTAATACATTTGAAACTAAAGCATAACAAAACAGAAGGGAATCATTTGGATTATTCATATTATTTATACTATTCTCATCTTGAGTTATTCTTACGTTTCAGTTGCAGAACTCTTTTCAAGGTTAGTGGTTCAATTCTCAGTGCGATACTAAAAATATAACTGCGAATTTCTTAAGACTTCTACCTGGTCACCAATGAGAGCATACCACCTCCATGGATTAAATAAACGGTTCCATTCAAAATTTCAACAAGATACACCTGAAGAAGGTTGGAGGTTACATTGGCTAAAACGTTGTAAGAATAAAAAATGAGAACAGTAGTCTGAATAATCTAAATACAAATTATCAATCCTCATATTAAAAAATTTAGAAACATAGAAATGCTATTTCAAACTTTAAGTATGACAAACTGACAGACAGAGCCTTTTATATAGATGCATAGACGCATATTAAATGTGTCAAATGGTTATTAGAGAGAGCTTGAATGTCTATTAGGCACCAACACTGAGTGTTTTCAAGCTCTCCGTGCAGAGGTTTGTCAGTGACCCTGACAAGAGGATACTTCTCGTTAAAAGTAAACCATGACCCAAAAAAAAAAAAAAAAAAATTATAAAAAGAAAATGGTGTGGACAGAGGTTCACCTTTTACTCAGAGGGCAGCTTTTAATAAGAAAAATAAAAAGCTGCTGATAATGAGGAAATCATATATAAAAATATGAAGAAAAATAAAAGCAAATATTGGCAGGTCAGCACCTAAGACAAAGGTGGTCCCTCAACCTGTTTATATATCAGGTGGGAAGAGGCAAACAATGGTCCTTCTTGTCCTTGGAATTAGCACTTCATCCATGACAGAGGCCAACCAGAGTCAGCCATCAGACCTTGATAACAGAGGTCCTGGCCCCCTATCTCCATCATTTGTACCAACAAATAAGCTTAAAAGCTCGACCAGGGTTTGCTGTTTAAAAGAAGGTGCTGCTGTTTTGCTACCACTACTTGAAGTTTGAGAAATAGGGCAAAACAGCAAATCAAACCCTGTCCAAGAAAATAATGCATATGTCATGGAAAATATTATTTCAAACTAAAACAGGATTGACTGACAGGCAGACATCCTCTAGAAATACATAAAGGAAGAATGTGTGCATGTGTATATGTATCATCATTTAAACATGTCACAATCATTTTCTTCTGCATATTAGTAAATAATTAGACGATACTGATAAGAAAAAAACATTCAACCAATCATCGTTGTGAGTAAATGTTTTGTAAGGCAATAAATGAGCTGATAAGAATGTTTGCTTCTATTATTAATGCCAGGGAAGAAGACGCTACTACATTTTCATTGTCCATCATTGTCCATCATGCTAACAAGTGTTAGCAAGATTAAGCAAAAAACACTCAACTGATTTTAAATTCGTCAGGGAAGGTGGCAAATAAATCACGAGAATCAGCCATTAAATTGCGGTGATGAAGCAGGAAATTTTATTTTCTTTACTGTTCGCACTAATATGCATATAAAATAACATCTGAATCAGTGAAGTTAAAAAAGAAAACATCTCAAACTGAAAAGTTAAAAAAACGAAAGTAAAAAAATCAAATTAATTGGTATAGAAAGAAAAAAATAAAGAAAACATCTCATTTTGATATAACAGTGTTTGGAAGGACCGGACTGTGCCAAATTGCACTGCTGAATTCTCAACACAATTGGCCGCATTCTGTGGCCAACACTTCATTCTGCCTACCACTGGAATTCATGTCATTAGGAGACAGACCCCAGACGTAGGGTTGACATTGCTAAACAAAAATCACTTAAAACTTGATAGCCAAACCCATCCAAAAACTAATTAGAAAGTACATTTAGAATTTTTTTCTTTTTCTTCACAAATGCAGTATAGTAAGATTTTACTCAGAATAATAATTTTTTATGCAAAAATGAACTGTCGAATTGCTATTTTCTTGCCTAAAAATGACCTCTGCTCCTCACTGATAAATCTCTTATGACCAACAATGGACAACTGCCATCATTATTTTAATAATGTGATGGGAGTAGTAATCTGAGGAAACAGGATTCTTCAACATCTGCAGTCTTCATCAGAATAGTAACCATTTTGCAAGCAAGTGACCAGCCAGAACACAGGAACGGCCAAAGTTGAGGATATCATTAGAAAAGGGAGGAAAAGGGTACTACAGCTTTTGAACCAGACAAAACCAATTTTTGCCGATGAAGAATTACATAAAATAAGAAAAAGCCAAATGAAAATGAGCAGGCATGAAAACAAGGTAGTGTTCCAACAAAAAAGTGATAGAACAACATTTAAAGCAAGACAAAAACATTCACCCTATGTTTATTTTTATGAAAAAAAAAATAATGAAACAATTGTAACAGTTTTTATTTTCATGAAAAAGTTAAATTTAAAAAAAAAAAAGACATTTTATTTCAGTACTAGCCCAGTTTTTGAAGCGACAAATTAAACCATTTTTTTTTTACCCTAAAGTACTTTTATTGGCTTTGATAACAGTTATTTGTTTTGTCTTATTTTAACCACTTTTTTCAGTTGGAAATGTTTGGCAATCACCAATATACGATTTGATCAATGTACAATTTAACTTGCTTGCTTTTCTCATCTTCTGATTGGATAAATGCTTTGTCTTTTCCAGCTGATTATGTATAATCAAAAAAGCCAAAGAAAAAGTTGTTTTTTGTCCAATTCGAAAGCTTTACTAATACGAGTTTTTTTCAATGACCATTCGTTCACCTTCAAAGATTTTGATAAGTTTGTTTTTTGTTTGGGAAGAGAAAGGAAGTTGTGTGTATGCCTGATAGATAGTAGGAGGAGGGGGTGACCGTCTCTACACAATAAATGACATGTTTTAATTGGTGTTATTATTTTGAAAATATAATATTTATTTATTAATTATATTAATTATTATTGAACTCATAATGAGACAACACCGTTAAAACTTAAGTCAATCCACATAGGAATGTTTCTGATGTTTATATAATTTTACTTATAAAAGCTCTACTTATGTATTGAGCACTTTTGAAAAGATATTGTTCTTTCTCATTCAATACATTTTCACATATATATATATATATATATATATATATATATATATATATATATATATATACATACACACACACACACACACACACACACTTCCTCCAGCCATCCAGTGTGTCCCTCGAGTTGCGGATGGGGCACCCCCTCTACTTATGTAAGGTAGGTAGAAGGAAGTTTCGAATAACCAATAAGAAGCCGTGAACAATGAGGAACCATGAAAAATGCCCCCCAAAAATGAATTCAAACTGGATGGCCATCGCCCAGAATAAAAAAGGCCCCTCATCCTGTTTATACACCAGGCAGGAAAAGGAAAGCAATGGTGCGAACCTTCTTGCCTCAGAAGGTGGTGACACAGTCACCTCAGAGGTCACACAAGGACAGCCACCAGTCCATGACCAAGATGGACCAAGCATCCTTCCTCCATCTCGCTTGACAGATCCCAAAAGAAACAGAAGGGGGATTAAAACCCAGTCATGGTCTGTCAAACAGAAGAAGGTCCTCCTGCACTGCTACCACTACTGAAGGTTTGAGAAATGGGGATGCAGCGCAGGAGAGATACTTACTGAGAGTAAGAGCCTCGAACCTCCCAGCAGAAGGGAACAATGAGGATGCTTAAAAGAGCTCTCAGTTGGTTTCAATAAAAACAGGGCAATGTTGGCAGCTGGTTGGGCTGCCCCATACCCAGCGTTACAATCTTCAAAAGGAAGAAAATGAAAAATAACTGTTTTAAAATGTGTAAAAGTAATTCCTCAAACAGTTTTGCGCTAAGTTTATGCTAAATTAAAAAACAACATTAAATCATAGAAGCTAAAATCCTTATTCCAATTTTGATAAAAATCCATTACATGCTTTTTTATTCTAGAAAATGTCGAAAATTTAAGGCTTAAGCTTAAGGGGTTTTAGTAAAAAAGAAAAAAATTCAGGAAGTCTTGCTTAATTGATATCTAATAACTATGAATTAAATTTAATACAAATCTGAAAAAATTTGAATTTTCAGTTCTTATTTCGAATTCAACCTAATTAAAAAAATTTTTTTTTTTTAACTACAAAAAGTCTTTATGATGTATGCCATGTCACAGTACAAAGATGCCAGATTTCAAAAAAATCTGGTACTTTATTTTTTTTTTTTTTTTTGCTCACCTCCCTTGCATTGTGTTTTCTAGAAAAAAAAATAACTGACATAAAATGTCTATCCACGATTTCATAAAAATTTTTCACTAATATTGAGGATACAGAAGGATTCAGTTAAAAATTGAATCATAAGAAAGCCTTAAAAAGTACCCTAGTGAGCCCCTTGAAAATTGACCTTTTTAAATTTATGGACACTGTCTCACTTGTCAGTGTGAAAAAAGGGAGATAACTCAACAATAATTCATAGTTACTAGAGTTATGTTATAATGCCGACAAATTCCTATTAATTGCTTAAAAATGATTTTCTTTATAAAAATAAAACTACTTGATCACTTTACATGATTTTTGGAATATGGTATCTCCATTCTGTAATGAGTATGTACATCATAAAGATTTTGATGTAGTTCTGTGTTTTTAATTAGGTTGAATTCTAAATAAGAACCAAAATTTTAAAAGAGAAGTTGTGCACATATTATGCTCCTAAAACCCCTTTAAAATACTCTGAAGAAACTGAAATTCAGGGAATATTAATTGCTTATATCTAATGTCTATTGTTAAAATTTTAGCATCCCTGTGTACATATACTTCCGGTTAAACTCAAGAAATTTCACTTTTTCCTATGTTGTTTTCATCTTTGTTTTCTTGCTTTTATCTGTCTATTTTCTTTTTTACATATGTAATTCTCAAAGTGGGTATATGTGTATATCTGGCATAAATATGTAGACATGTTCGCACTAACTGAGGATACGTCTTCGACAATAGGTACACCTTCCCAGGTTTCACTTGTTTTTTGTTTTTTTTGTTTGTTTTTTTTTTTAAGAAGAGGTTAATTTATTAATAATCACCTGAGACATTTCTACAAGGGAATGCAGACGGCGCTGCTCAAACATTTTTTTGTAAATCAGATAGTGTTAATTCTAGTGTGCTGGCTTTTAAAAGCACACTTGACGTTGTGTTGTGTAACATTCTTCCACAGAAGTCAAAGATTCTTAAAGACACAAATTCGCAAGCCAGAAACACCTTGAATATTTTTCTTAATTCAGTGTTGCAGAAAGCATTGCATTTAAAGCATGCGTTTTAGAACTGATAATTGGCCTCGAGGTAACCTTCCTGACTGAGGCAGGTCAAGAATTAAGATTTGCTTTTTTATCTGCTTTGTTGCATTTTAATTTTTCTAAAAAATAATTAAGTGATTGTTTTAATCACTTAATTAAAAAAGTCATACATCCGTCCTTTTCATTGTTAAAGATAAAGACGTGTATTAAAGCTTGTTTTGTTTGTGCAACAAAGCTTGTTTTAATCCATATGAGGTCCTATGCATACAAAATATTCACCTACACAGCTGTAACCAACCCACTATCATCCTATCATCTATAAATATAAAAGTGAAAAGAGTGATTGGGTCTTTCACATGTTTTCCAGGTCAGAGTTTGTGTTCGCATAATGATTTGAATTTATTCCAGTTACCTTTTTTAAGGTTCCAACGAGGAATTTTTGAGTTTGTTTCAAGACCAAAGTTTTCTAATATTATTGGGAAGTGGTTGCTACAAGTGTCCTCGTGCACTGTCCAGTTGTAATCTATAAAGATACTAGGATCACTTATAGAGAGGTCAATTGCTGAGTATGAGTTTGTAGCAGAGTCAATAAAGGTTGTTTTTTTGTTATTATATATGCATAGGTTGTTGTTGTTGTTGTTGATAATATTTTCTATAATGATTCCTTTTCTGTCTGTGTCTGAACAGACCCAACTAACATTATGACTGTTTGAAGGGGCAAAGAAGTTGGTTGATAAGTTTTTCTATCTCTGTTTCATCTATAGGGTCATTTGGGGGTAGATAAATGGAGCAGATTGTGACTGTTCTATGTAGCATGGTTGTGGTGGCAATTGCCTGTAAATTAGTTTGTAGATTTATTTGGCTCTGTGCTGTGTTTTTGTTGTTGAGAATGGATGTTCCTCCAGAAGCTCTATTTGGATTATTTGTTGTGTGGTTATATTCAGTGAAGTTACAGAGATTGATAGTTTCAGATGGTTTTAAAAAAGTCTCTTGTAGGCATATTATAGTAGGGTAGAGATTGGATATTAGTAGAAGTAATTCGTTCTTGTTGGCTTTTATACCTCTGAAATTCCATTGGATTATTTTGTTGGCCATAATTTAGTTTTATGTTTTTGATTTCCTTTTATTTTATTAAGAATAACAGTGGTTGTTTTCTACTATTTGATTATGAGGGTTCGGAGGCTCTGTCGTCTGTTTCCATTACTTTCAAGGATTTAAATTTGTTTTGATCTGTAGTTTTGGTTTTTGACGTGGAGCGAGATCTGTCTTTTTTGGGTTTTTCATTTATTTTCTGTTTGGCTGGTGTGAGATTTGATTTTTTTCTTTGGAGGGTACTAGGCGATTGTTCTTTTGGTTTTGGGATGTTTTCAGTTTGTGTGGGTTTTTGTTAGAGGATTGTGTTTGATTTTTGGGATCTGGTGGGATTTTATTTTCAACTGTTTGGTAGTTATTTTCAAGTACAGTTGACGGCAGTTGCTGTAAGGTGGCCCTCAATGCCTCAACTAGTTCTTGAAGTGATTTTATGAGGGTAGAGATTTCCTTTAGTTCAATGTTTTCTATTGTTTTTAATTGATTTTTGGTTGCATATGATATAGTTGGTTCTGTTGTGGTGGCTGTTGCAATAATTTTTCTAGCCTCGGTAAAACTTATGTCTTTGGTATATTTTAGTTTGTTTATTTTTTTTTCTTTCATCCAGTTTTGGCAGAGCGATGAGTATGCTGGATGGTTCTCACCACAGTTTGGGCATTTTATATTTCCTTGGCATTCTGTTTCCTGGTGTTCATTACTGCTAAATTTTGGGCATACTGTTTTCCTGGTGCAGTATTCTTTAAAGTGGTCAAATTTTTGGCAGTTTAGGCAGCGAAGTGGTCTGCGGATATATGTTTCTACTTTAATGTTAATATATCCAATCTTGAGTTCAGTTGGTGGCGTGGGAGTATTGAAAGTTAATATGTATGTGTTGGTGTTAATTGTTTGTTCGTTTCTTTTTATTATAATTCTTTTAGTATCTATAACTTTTTATTTTTTTAGGTTTGTTTTTATTTCTTCTAGAGAGCAGGTGTTTAATTCTGGACATCTGATGACTCCCTTTGAGGTGTTGAGGGTTTTGTGAGGGTAGGCTTTGATGTTTATATCATCGAACTTTGTCCATGTTAAAATTTCTTTGGCACTACTTTTAGTAGATACTTGTATGAGTAAAGTTCCATTTTTTAATTTGTTTTTTGTTCAGATTTTTGTTGATAATTTTTTTTGATTATGAATGGAGACATTTTAGTTATTTCTATGTTATCTTTACGATTCCAAGAAAAGTCCGGAAAGTTTGTGTTTTCATCTTCATCACTTTCTGGATGGGGGTCTTTTAATTTTTTTGGAAGCCATAGAATTTATTTTTTTTTTTTCATCATCCTTGCTCTCCACCCTCCTCGGAGCTCTAAATTGGGAGATGGTTGGGGGGAAACCCATTCGCCCAAGCATTTCAGGGATACAATGATGATATACTCAAACAGTGAGTAAGCTTCAGTCTATGATTCCCCCCCCCTTGCCAAACTTTCACAAGAAACATTCGTCTAGCTGAAAACACTATCAATAATTCCCCCCCACTCTTTATCTGTGCCTAAACGTAGATTCCATGAACAAAGCTTCTTTCTTAGAACTGCACGCCTGTGGAATTGTCTTCCGTTTTCCTGATTTCCGGCTGACTACAATATGGTTGTCTTTAAGTCTAACGTAAACAAGTTCTTGATGAGCCGTTCCATATAAGTTAACAAATTTACCGAATTGATTACTACATTGTCCAATTGTTTACTGTACACTCTTTAACCCTTATCCTCGAGTGGCCTCTTGGCCTTGATAATGTGGTGATGCCTGTGTAAAAAAAAAAAAAAGCTGCTTATGACAATTTTTTTTTCATTTCCTCGGACCCAGCAAGGTATAGAAAGAGTTAGTTGTCAATAGCATCAGTTTTCACCATCTGATTGGCCCTTGCCATCGCCTTCTAATGATAGTATGTGTGTGTGTGTGTGTTGTGTTTGTATTTCTCTTTTTGTGGGGGTTTACTATTATTAGGGACTATCATGACTAGCCGGTTAATCGGGTTGAGCTTGCCCATCTAGCCGAAGTAAGAGCCAAAGTGGAGTGTTGCTAACTCACGGCCACTTGGTTCCGAGGTCATGAGGTGCTCAGCCACCAGGATCCCATTCTAAGGCATTATGGGTTGCTACCTACGGCCAACAGGTGGCCCCATTGAGGGACTTTTACTCTCTGTAGGGGAACAGTCGGTGTATTCTGATACTCCACCGACAGGGTCTGAGAATGGGGGGGGGGAATAAAATAAAAAGGGGAGGGAGAGGGGCTGTTTTTGTTTTTGGTTTTGTAGAACAAAATTAAGTTTTACAAAAAAGATCAGAAAACAAAAAACGTCAATGTAGGTGCATTTCGTCTCAGGAAGCCAAAGGACAGCCTGATCTGGAAGCACCAGGATGATGTAAAGATAGGAGCTTCATTTTAGATGCATTAAAAGGTAACCAGCCACCTCTTCCCCCACTGTACCACGCGCTCGAGATCAGAGGAAAGAGAATCAGAGATAACTTTGTTATTTACAGCCTTTGATGTGTTGCTGTAGATGGTCGTGTCATCAGCATAGATGTCAACCAATGATTTAAGTATGTGTTTTGGGAGATCATTGATGTAGATCAAGAAGAGAGTTGGGCCCAGGATGGACCCCTGAGGGACTCCAGCATTAATACTGCGGGCCTCTGATTTTTGCCCATCAACCACTACTCTTATGAGCCTATCAGAGAGAAATGATTTAATGATTGAGAAATGCGCACATACGCGATTGTGTACATCAATATACACCAAAGTAAACACACATTTTCCCATGTAACTGCAATGTAGTTTATTTTCAAACCCAAAAGAAGAAAATCGTGTTTTCAACATCTCGAGACAAAGGAAAACAAACATAGCCTCAAATGGCTGGAAAAAAAAAAAAAAAAGAAAAGGAAACGTAGAATACAATATATATGTATAAAGTAGATATATGTAAGAATTTTTTTTTTTTTTTAGTAAAATATTTGTCAACCAAGAACTGGTGTTTGTTAATGTGGGCAAGAATGGGATCCTAAGAATAATGAAATCTTCCAAGTTTAGCCAATAGGAATGGGCGGGCGATGGCTCAGGAGGCATTAGTAATTATGTTTAGGGAGAAGGAAAGGTTATATTTAGTCTATATATGTAATAAGCAGTTAAGAGCAGTGAAATACGATCATCATAGGAAAACGAAAAATAGTATATGGTGTATAGTGGTAGCAGTTGTAGGACTCGATACTCAGAGAGAAAAATAGGAACTTTTTTTTCTCTGTAGATGTAGCAATCATGATGATACTTCTAGGATGAAATACACGATTCAATTATAACAAATAAATGTGTATAAAACGACATAGTAAAGTTACATAAGAAGGTGGTTGAATGTTTAGACATAATAAATGTGTATGTGGTATTTGTTATTGAAAACCTACGGCAATTTGGTGCAGAGGGGAATTTCTGCAGTCAAAATATACACAGGATTATATTTTCATTCTGGTTCATATATTTTATTTTCCGTATTTTGTACCTTTAATGAACTTAGTTTCCTTTTTTACCTTTTGATATTCATATGAAACTAGCTTTAATTTTAATAAAAAGCAAAGCTAGCTCCTTTGGAATTCCGTCACGGAATCTAGCGCGAAAATCTTTCTTTTCAAATCCTGCCAACCAGGAGAGTGGGCATGTGCTTCATTGCCTGCCATGAATGAGGATTCCCAAGCCCTTTTTTCTGGAAGAATAACCCAGCAAGAAGAAAACACTGGTCGCAACGAGGCAAACACTTTCATATATGTGACGACAGTATGCACAATTTTTGAAGGAAAGAAATCTGGAATAATTTGAAAGCCTTTAAATTGACAGTGAAAAATAAAAAGGCAAATGACTGTACAGTCTATCTTCAAACTTGTGAGTACGTTCCATTGTATTTATTGGTGTGCATGATTTTGGAAATACTCATTCTTAATTTTCATCTTAATCGTAGTCGTTCATCGTAGCAATGTTTAAAATTTAATTTATGAATCAGTTGTTTGTTCATGTACTATTTTTGTTATTTAGTGTTTTTCATTTTGGAATGCCTGCAAAGGGAATAATTTGCAACTTATTCTGTAAATAAAATCTTTTCTTCATTTTAAAACAAGACTTCTTTCAACTTTATTCGTTTAACCCATCCCCTTTTATTTTTTTGTTTCACGTCAATTTTATCTGAAAACGGATAAATTTCCAACAATTTGTACAAAAGTAAAGATTTTTTTTTTTCAACAATTTGCATATGACATAGAATTCAAATTGTTAATTGACACCCAGGATTTTTCACCCTTGCTCAGGTTTTTTATTAACTAAATATGGATACATAGATGTATTTTTTTGCTCAAAATGACAATTTAGTGAAGTTACTTTACCAAAGCAAGCAAAACAGAATTAAGTTTAAAATAATAAAATTAATACAATAATTGTAGCATGACTGAATTAACAATATTTTTATCTTTACTGCTAATTATAATTTATTTACCTGTGAATGATAAATTATTTCAAAGAATTCATTTAAAAAAATCAATTCTCTGAACGTAAACTTTCAGATGAAAAGTATTTAAAATTTTGTTGATTCAAACAATTTTTAATTTTACAGTTAAAAGAAAAGAAGGCTATCTTGAACTTTTCAGCTTTAAGATGGTTGCCAGGTATGTACAATTTAATGGTGGAAACTGATAAGGGGGACATGGTTTTGAAAGCAGACTTTTAAAAAATTTTTGTAGGCTTCCAATTACTTTTTTGATTGTATTTGAAAGACTGGTAAAGTTAAAGGTTTACGAGTATGCTGAAAACAAATATCACATTAACATTTTCTGCAAATAAGTAGTTTTTCAGATGTAAAGCAATATAATTTCTTATGCTAAAAGAAATAGCCACTGTTGTACATGCATGTGTGCATATTTTTGGCGAAAATTCTGCGCATGCTTGCACGTACTGGTTATGTAATGGCCACCACTTTTAGCATAAGGAATTACATTGATTTACACCCAGAAAACTACTTATTTGTGGAAAATTTAAATACTATATTCGTTTTCAGCAAACCTGGAAATCTTTAAACGTTGTCACTTTAAAAGAAAATGTTAAGGTGGAAACCAAGTAAAAATTTACTGAAATATTGAAATTGATCTTTAAACGAAAAAATATA
Organism: Euprymna scolopes; assembly: GCF_053919585.1. Taxonomy (NCBI): domain Eukaryota; kingdom Metazoa; phylum Mollusca; class Cephalopoda; order Sepiida; family Sepiolidae; genus Euprymna; species Euprymna scolopes. Next base: position 77,639,283 of record NC_136484.1, read on the forward strand.
TTTTTACATGTGAATAAAAAGTTCTAATGAAAAATATTTTCACGGAGATATCGGAAACTGACAAGTAACTTTTAAAGTTAATTAAATTCATTATAAAAATCACTTGAAAGATAAATATTAGTTTTCTTGGTCTATTTCAAAGATAATTAGTAAAGTCCTAAGATATTGAATTAAAAAAAAAAAAAAAAAAAATTGTTTTTACATAAAAATAGGTTAATTAGTTCCCAAAAGTGGCTTTGCACAATCCAATTGAAAAGGCATTGTGCATTAAGTTCTACTGAAGCCCAAAATGTCAGAAAATCAATTTTATTTTAAATTTATAGAGGAATTGAAACATTATATCCTTATTTTTTAAGATTATAAAACTATTCATTAATTTAGATAATCCTATTTGTTGTAAAAGAAAGGAAGTGCTTATTTAATTAGAATATTTACTTTTTTTACATGATTTGATTTATTCTCAAACGTGTTGTAATGATAAATTACTTCTTTTTAAAATAAAGTAAAAATGTATTTTAAGGGTGAAAAAAGGTCAATTAAAATCACTGATTACACTGATAATTTATTCATTGAAAAACAATGGTTAATGCAAGTAAGGTTTTTTGTTTTGTTTTTTTGGGTTTTTTTTGCTATTGGATTTTCATATTTACATTTATACTATATTGATTTAGAAAAATTAATTAAATATTTATGTATTTATTAATCCGTTTAGCTTATATTTTTCGCTATAAATAAATGTATTCTATCATTAGCAAATTGAAACTTGTGTTTATTAGTTTTTCTTGTTTAATATCATTTAAAGCTTTTTAAAAATTATTTTTAGAATTTTTTTTTTTGTTGTTGTAATTCAAATAATTATATTACCAAGAAAACAAAATATAAAGAAAAAGTGTTTATTTTTTTTTTTAACAAAATATTGATTTCATGTCCAATTTTATTTATAACTATAAGGTAAGTGAAATAAATAATGGGATTTTATATAAATACCTATTTTTTAATTATTTGAGCTTTTCAGCTTTATAAAATGTTGACATTTTTATGGATCTACCTTTATTTTGTTTAGTTTTCGTAACATGAAATAGGGGGGTAGGTAGAACACCTATAAAAAAAATATTTCCTCTAATACATTAAACGAAACCTATTTCCATTATGTAAGTTTATTTAATAATGAATAAATACCGAAAATTTCAGGATAATATCTATTATTGAATTTTTGCTAGATTTTTAAAATCTGGGTGTTTACAGTTTGAAAAACGTCACTACATAGAAACATTATCTTAAGGCGTCGATAATGTAAACACGATTTTTGTCTCACATTTACATTTTTGTATGCTGTAAATTTTTTTTAAAAATATTTGCAGTTTATTTGAAGTTTCTTTTAAATGGTAAAAAGTTAGGATGATTATATTAAATTACAGTTACACTGCGTTACATATAGCGGTGGGAGGTTAAAATTGTGGTGCGCGTTGGAGGTACCTAGTGATCTTGGATGTCCATTTTTCCAATTTTTTTTTTTTTTTCAGGATTATAAAAAAAATTCTTACACTAATGTTTACACAATCATGTGTACAAAATGCATTTTAAATTTTTGTGAGAATTGTTATTAAAAATCATATGAAATAATTTTTTCAATTATTTTTTGGTGAAAAGATTGAATAAACAATGCTTAATTCAATCATAATATCGATAGTTTGAGAAATTAATTTTTCTTCAAGTTATATTGATTTCACAGCCCCATTCTTACAAAACTGTTTAAGCATTGCCTTAAGGAGAATTGCTTCCCAACACCCGGGAAAACCTCATCAAAATCCTGTATTTAAGAATTCAGGTGTACTGACAGACCAATAAGTCTCCTGTGCGTCATGAGTAAGTTGCTGGAATCCATATTAAATAAAGTAGTCAACCACCTCAGCAGAAATAACCTTAGTGACATGCAATATGGTTTCTGTTCTGCTAGATCTACAGCAGATGTGCTAACGGTTATATTTCATAGGATTAGTCAATCTCTCGACAAAGCCTTCCTTTCTAGGGCAATTGCTCTTGACATATCAAAAGCCTTTGATAAGGTATGGCATAAAGGCCTACTTTACAAGATTTCCAGCTACGGTATAACTGGAAATGTTTTCTTAATTATTAAATCATTTCTCTCTGATAGGCTTATAAGAGAAGTGGTTGATGGGCAAAAATCAGGAGTCCACAGTATTAATGCTGGAGTCCCTCAGGGGATCCATCCTGGGCCCAACTCTCTTCCTGATCTACATCAATGATCTCCCAAAACACATACTTAAATCATTGGTTGACATCTATGCTGATGACACGACCATCTATGGCAACACATCAAAGGCTGTAAATAACAAAGTTATCTCTGATTCTCTTTCCTCTGTTTTTGAGCACATGGAACAATGAGGGAAGAGGTGGCTGGTTACTTTTAATGCATCTAAAAACCAAGCTTTACATCATCAACACTGATCCCTATCCGACATCAATTGAAATGGATGGCTCTCGTCTTGGGGAGGCTCCATGTTTTGACAAGCTTCTGGGATTGACCTTTACTCCTGATCTGAAATGGAACACATACATCAAATCTGTTGCCAAAGTCGCTGGAAAAATGGTGGGATCCTTCTACCTCTCAAGTAGATATCTTACTGCTGATGCAATTCTCCATCTAGATAAAAGCCAAGTATGTCCAAGGATGGAGTACTGCTGCCACATCATAGCAGGAGCTGCTAAAAACAGCTTATCCTGCCTTGACAGAGTACAAAATGGACTTTGTAGCTTAGTGGAGGATGCCTTTTTCTCTTCCCTGTAACTTCTCTCTTACAGAAGAGACGTTGTGAGCCTGTTATCATTTTATCATTATTTCCATGGCAAGTGCTCGTCTGGGCTCCAATCTCTGGTCCCCCCCTCGTCAATCTTTCACGAAAAACACCACTGTCAATAATTTTGCCCCACTCTTTATTTGTGCCTAAATCAAATGATTCCATGAACAAAGCTTCTTTCTTAGAAGTGCATGCCTGTTTCCCACCTGACTACAACTTGGATGTCTTCAAGTTCAACATAAACAAATTCCTAATAAACCGCCCCCCTTAAGTAATCCACTTTATCCAATCTCCATTGCTAATGATTACTACGATATTATCCCATTGATTACTGCATACGCAATAACCCTTATCCCTGAGTGGCCTCCGGGCTTTGAAAAGTGGTGACTGCCATGTAAAAAATAAAAAAAATTACTTTAGAGCTTTTTTTCGTAATGGTCCGTAAATATTAAAATAATTTTCTTTTAAATTCTTAACTTCTATAATGCTTTATTTTCTTAGCCTTGTAAATTTCCATGTATTTTTAACATTTGTTTTGATGATTAAGTGAAGAATCAACTTTATAAGAGTTTTTGTTTTTCATAAGCGATACATTATATATATCTACAATTATATACATGCAACTTTGTTTGCAAGTTCGTTCCTTATGGACTCTAAAACGGTTGAATAGATTTTTAAATTTACAGAACTTTAGTGTATAAGTCTGGGAGTGATCTCAGTTAAGTTTTGTCTCAGAATACCCCTGATAATTACCGATAATCGATAATCAAAACTTATTTTAATTTATGTCATCAGTAAAGCCATTTTTTCCATGTCGTCACTTAGCAACAATGATAGAACAATGGGCCATGAAAATTCTACTGTGGGTAAGTTGATAGCGTGTTTTTTGTTTTGCATGGCGTGGTCTGTAGGTTCAAACTCGGCACAGAAATTTGTTAATTTTTTTTTCATAAACTGCAAAGCATTTTATAAAGACTTAAAAACTTACGTGTTTGTTTTTGCATGACGTGGTATGTAGGTTCAAACACCGCATGTAAATTTCTTAATGTTTTTTTTTTGTTAACTGGAAAGAAGTTTATATAAAATCTATCTATCTTCTATATATATATATATATTTATATATATATATATATATAAAAGGCAAAATGTGTGTGACCATTTTGTGTATGTCTTCAAAAGGCTTTTCTCGCACACGCTCCCGGGGTCGTTACTATCGCTTAAAACTGTGTATATAGGTCCTATATAATAATATCTAGGAATTAGGAAAGCGCGTAGCATATAGATTTATTTACGTCGATTTTTACAAAATTATTGCTATTTTGGCTTCTCGCGTGTTGATTGGGCTTTTTAGTATAAATAAAGTGAAACTAAACTCAAACGACGTCTTCGGCATTGCGCCAAGAAAAACGTCCAGAAGCAATCAGCTTTGATCAGTTGCTATTCAATCTGGACAATTGGGAGCGGCTTTCCCCTTCCCCAACATCTGTTGGGGGAAGAAACAGTTAAATTTGGGTAAACAAACCCAAACGCTGTGTGACTTCTATTTGACCTTCTTAATTAGGTCAAATGGAAGCAGCAGAGTTAACTTTTATTGCGCACGCCTGTTTTTATAGTTAAATAACCTGCTTAACGTTGTCTGTCGCCGTGGCTCAATGGTTAACTTAGCACGTTTTTTTTTTCACACATTAATTTCCAACTCACGGGTACGGGTTCGATCCTCATACACTCACCTACCAAAACATTTTTTTTTATTATTTAACCCCCCCCCTGGAGTTTTGAGTTACCTCAAGACACCCAGGTATCGCGGGTACCCCCCCACTAGTATATATATAAAAGCGAAAATGTATGTATGTATGTATGTTTGTGTATCTGCTAAAAACTTTTGACAGACCGAAAAAAAATTCACAAACTTGGTATCATATTAAAGCCCCACCCTCCGGACGACAAATATCGAAAAATTAGCCCAAAAGGACCATCAGAAATACGCCAACTGATCGATTTTCTGCAGGGAGGGGGGGGGGCAAAAAAAAAGTGACATTTTAATGTTAAACATTACATATTTTTAAATCGATTTATAACTGCCCCAAAAAATACGGGCGCCAACTCTTCTACATAAAGTATACACAGGGCCGTTTATTTTGAGTCAACTTGTATTTAAAACCCGCTGAGTCATGTCACGTGATCTTGAGTCAGCAAGCTCTAATGGCAGTCTGAATTTAAAAATTGTTATCTGTAAAATAAAAATTAACCCTCACACAAGCTAAACTATGAACTTCTACGCTATGACAATGTTACCAAAGTTATTAGCACATTAAAAATACTTAGATATGATAGTTAAACGAAAAATAACAAGCCAAAAATGTGAAGTAAAAAAAAATATGCTTACAAAAAACATTAACGATCGAAGTTTTTACAAAAAAACAAAACAGCCAGACGCCATTTTCTTTTTAGTAACAGTCGAAGTGAGAGAGAGAGAGAGAGAGACGCAAACAGAGAGAGATAGAAAGAAAAACGTTAACTTTTTCACCCCGAAATCGACAATTTTCGACAGGGGGGGGGAGTCAACAACGCATGCGTCAGATGACGTCATGACCTGATTTACTTTAAATAGTTGAAAAACCGAACAAATTTCAGATGCGTCGGTTTAGCCCAAGTAGTTAAGGCCTTGGTTCATTATCTAAACGTTTTGGGTTCGAATCGTGGTGTGAGATGTTTTGTTTGTTTTTTTTCGATTTTTTATATTTAAATATTGAACCCTGTATTATTTAAGCCATTTTTCACGTAACGTTTGTTTTCCTGTTTTTTTTTTTTGTTTTTTTACTTCGCTTATTCTTAGCGACACTCAAAAACACCCGGATACCCACCGATTTTTTAAATTTTAATATCGAAACAGGCTTATTTAAGCCATTTTTCACGTGTTCGTTTTTGTTTTCATCGTTCGTATGCCTTACGTTAGTTTTTTTTGTGTTTTTTTTTCAATGTTTTGATTACCCCCCCTTAATTAAAACGTTGTTTTCTTTTCTTACTTCGCTTATAACAATGCTTACATCGTCATCGTCGTCGTCATAACGCTCAACAACTTTCAAACATCTTTCACTTATTCGCTTATAAAAATGCTTCATTCTGGCTGGCCGATTTTATTTTCAAACTTCGCCTCAGGGCTTCGGCTTCGATCCTACACCCCCATCCCCCGGTTTCTTTTTTATTTAACACCACACACACACACACACACACACCTACCTACAAACACCCGGGCAACGCCAGGTACCCCTCGCTAGTGATTTTATAAAAGAAACAGTAGGTAGTGCAATGTAGAATAACATATTTTTTGGACTAAGTTACTGCATGGAGGCATGTGAAGCTTCCTCCTGGGCAATTTCATGGATTTCGATGACAATATATAGGAGTGTGAAATATTCATTGATCATCATTTAATCCCGGACAACGTCGGGTTTCCCTGCTAGTATATATATATATATTTTGCCTACATAAGCCCCAAAGTTAAACAATGATGAGGCTGGCAAGTATCAGATGGGTGACCATTTTGGGAATGCTAGGTGCCGTATGTATTGGAGACAACTCCTGCATCTAGTATCATGCTTACGTCTTGACCTTGTCTTGTCATCAGGATCAAGTGTTTCTTGACGAGAGAGTGTGGTAGATGCAGGTCTAGGAGCGTCATTAAAAAAGGAGTGATTATTTAAACTCGCTATCTTTCAAAGCTTATAATAATGTAATTTAAACCCTAATTTTTTTTCCTTTTTTTTTTTTTTTACAATAAAAGGAGCAAAGACCAAACTTTAAAATAAAAGGTTTTATTGAAAAATATATTTTTTTTAAATCGGTTTTCTTTAAAAAAGATTTCACAAAATTCAACGAATTTTACCTTAATCTAAATATAATAAATATATATAAATTAAAAAAAATCACTTACCAATATAAAATACTAATAAATGGATGCTTCCATTCTTCATTTATGAAAATTTGTCCATATTTATATTTTATATTGCATGTATTTTTTAAATAAAAGAATTTTTTAAAACAACTATTTGAAAAGACAACCATTACGTAAGCATTAACCAGTGTTAGCGAAGCAGTGTTTCTTCCCGTTTTGAAATATGGATGTATAAAAGGACGTAAAAACAACACATAACCGTAAGCCGTCAAGCCTTGTGCGTGAAAAAATATGTGTCACCGTAGGTGAAAATAATTACATTTTACTTATCAGTTTTGGGCTTAAAAAACACTACAAATTTTTGATTTAATATATTTTATTTCTTCGTTATGGAAGAAATTTTTAGATAAGAAAAATTTAAAAAAACAAAAAACATTGAATGAAATAAAAAAAATTGTCGTAATTCTACAAAATTTTCCGGACAATAAAACAAGACTTAACTTTCACTTTTTCAAAAAAAAAAAAAAAAAAAAAAAAATTCATAGTGGTTAAAAAAAAAAAAAAAAGGTTTTAAACTTTGGACTTTACAGGTAAATTTGCAAATAACTTCTTTTTGTTTTAAATTAGCTTATTTTATTTATTGATCTTTTATCTTCAATTTGTGATATATAAATTTGAGGTGAGAAAATTAATTATTTTCATTTGAATAGACATTTCAAAATGGGGGGGGGGTAAAAAAAAAAAAAACGCTTGTCTAGAATATTATATTCGGTTTATTGGAAAGAGCATAAAATTTCACATTGACCCTGAAAATATAAAAATTGAACCATTAGAAAAATTGATAGATTTTTAAAGTTTAAAAATTGTAAAAAAATTTAATTCATAAAATTCAATTGATTTCATTACGTAAAAAACATGGCTGCATGAACGCGTTCAGGCACTTTGTAAACACTGTTTTTTAAAAAGTAAAAAATAATATTTCTATTATTTTTTAAATAACTTTAATAGTTTATTTTGGAAGTATATTCCATAAAGAAAACAACCCACAGAGAAATTATGAGTTTTTTAATATTTTATTTGCAGTTTTGTGTTAGGGGTGTCAAAAATTCCCCCAAAATTCTGACACACCTAATGTAGGTCCCCCATACTTTCAACTGTAAAGCACAAATCACAGCATCATCAGATAGTTGATAAATCAGTGATGTTCCTATTTACTTGCCTCCCCAGGAGGGCAGTGTTAGACACAAGATCGGTTTTTAATGTGGGAAAATCACGCTCCCCAAAATGGGGAACTCTGGATAAGAACAAAAATTAAAATTGCCCCAGTCTAGGAAGATTTCTCCTTCATTGAATGAGGAAAGGATAAGTGTAGCATCAGAACAGATAGTACACTCTGATCTTAGCCCCAAAACTAGTGATGGTTGTGGTTTTCATCGACAATAATGGAGGCCATAACTGCCCCACCTTCTTCGTTTGTGATCACTCCTACCCTTAAAATATTTTTTTTTTTTTTTTTTTAATGCAATCAAACAAGCAAATACCCTTTGTATAATAATTGAAGTAAGTTATAATTCTAAACGCCATTTATGGTGAAATGCCTTCAATATTATGTTATTTTCGCTTTATATTTTTCCTTCACACTAATTTCTATCAAGATTAAAATTTTTCCTAATAAATACCTGTAAATAAAAATAAACTAAAACTGCCTCTTTTTTCTGATATTTTTGTTTTCCATCACCCATAAATTCTTTTGTTTTCATAAATTTAATGTATTTTTAATTTCATGATTACAATCATTTTCTCTTTTGTAATCTGTGAACAATACACTTGTTCCATAAACCATATAAAACTGTTTAAAAATTATATAAAATTGAATTTTCCTCAATTTTTTATTGTATAATTTGTGAAAAAGATTTTCATTAGAATTTGATGTAATTTTGGAAAAGGGAGAGATAACTGTTTGTAGGCCTTATGGTTAACCATAGCCGAGGTAATATCATGTAATGACAAATTGCCAAAAGAAATTATTGTATCTTTAAAAAAAAAATGCGCAATTATTTATCAATGGTAACGATTCTTCAAAGCATTTCTTATTTAATAGTATATTAACAATATTGGGCTCACTAAAAGAAAATTATTAATTTATTTTTCAAAAATTTAAAAATAGTGTTTTTCGTAAAAATAATGATTTTTTTTTTTTTTTTTTGCTAATCTGAAAGATAATAATTAACATATTCAACGAATTTCACACTTCAAAATACAAAAAGATGAAAAATTAAATATATTCAAAATTGGGATTTTCAACCTTAAAATCTGATACGTGCACAAGTGTTTTTTTAATTTATTTTTTTTATTTACAATCCCTGCCCTCTCTAATAAAAAAAAAAAAAAAAAAGTACACCATTATGAAGTTCATTCATCACTTAATAAACGGGGTAAATTTCGTATGGATTCGATAATTACTTGCTTTTTGGTAGAATTTTAAAAGAGAAACTCCGTCAAAAAATACTTACTCCCTTCTTCCGTTTTAGCCGTGTCTAAGCAAAGGTATTTTTTTATTTACACAAACATAATTTAATAACCAAATAATACCATCAAAATTAGATTATTGCTTGCTCATTAAATTATTAATTGGACCAAATTGTTATAAAACTAGAATTAATCTGATTAAGGCAATATTGTTTCAATGGTGGCTATCTGAAAGCTTAAAAGTTCAATATAACCGAAACAAGATTTGAAACGTTGATAATATTGATAAACAAACTGAATGAATCAGTCGTGATTGACTCATTTGTTCAATGAGTCAATCACGACTGATTCATGCAGTGATATTTACTCTGGAACAACTCATTTTTTACTTATTTATATTTTTTAATAATTTGATTTTTGTTTTTATAATCTCAGTCTCGACGGGAATTAAGAGTTGACAACATCTACATAATTGTTTTGAAAACAAAAGCAACTGCCCTCTATATCTCTTCTTTATTCGACGGAAATACTGGGTGTATTTATTTATTAGGGAACAGAAAAATAAGGTACTTCTGCATATTAGGGGCTGTGTGTTGAAATAATATTATTTTTAAAAAACATTTGTACTTTTTCACATAAAGAATTTTATCAACAAAAGATACCATAAATATCGAATTTAACTTGAAAATTCTATCAACCAAAAATAGAACGGTCCGTAAAACTGCTAAGTAATAAAAAATAAAGTATATTGAAGTGGTTAACTCCCAAAGAGGCTGCCATATTTTAGCGACTAGTTTTGAACAGCGACGGACGGACAGAGGAAATTGATCAATCATATAAATTTGTGCAACTTGTTTTGTTCGTTTTCTGACTTATTTTAAATCTTCTAGTGGCGTCGTAGAAAAGACAGTTCAGTAATATTGAATACGCCATTAAGAAATTTAATAGAAACTATGAACGAACCGAAACCAGGAAACAAATTAATTGCCGTGGATTAGTTTTGCCTTTATTATAACTAGTCGTTAAAATATGGCAGCTTCTTTGGGAGCTAACAACCACTTGAATATACACGAAAAATACAAAACTGTAAAATTTACAGTGTAAATATTTATATTTTGTGCAGATAAATCATTCAAAGTGTAGTATCTGTTCTGATACTACGAAATCAGAAAGGGAACAGGATTTTCTTCACACTAAAAAAATCGATCTACTGTATAACTGTTCTCGTGGGGAGGAAAGTAGATAGGGAGATAAAGAAACGACAGTTAAGGCTGCTGCTGTTTTCAAGCAAAGCACACGTCTACGGCTTTTAGGAATTCTTTATGACGAAATCCATTTTAAAGTATAAACTTATATATTATATAGATCAGCAGTTACGACTGCTGTTGCTGCTTTCAAACAAGTATACATAAATATTCATTAAACTCTTGTGATGTCATAATATAATACACACACATCCATTTCCTCCCACTACTTTAATTTTTGTTGGCTGTCAGATTAGCAAAGGTATAGTATCTGTTCTATACTCAATCAGTGAAGAAGTCCTCCTAGACTAAGGCAATTTTATTTTGTCCTAATCCAAAGTGCCACTTTTTAGAGAGCTCGATTTTCCTCACATTAAAAAGTTAAAACCGACCTTGTTTCTGTCCTCATACTTCTGTTATGATTCGCTCTTTTATATTATCCGCTTTTATGACTCATCCAGTGTGCACGGTGACAAGTTCCACAGGTTTAGTAATTTACAAAGCTCCAGTAGTTTAGACGGTTCGCGAAAAGATTTTTCCGATGTTTTAGTGGGTGACATTTGTTACGTCATCATCCAGTGTGCACGAGACACGCAAACAAGATCCATAAAATGTCAGTAACAGAACAGTAGTATATAAATTAATTTTTTAACTAGTCATTTTATAGAATCACTCCCGTCTCTGACTGAATCGTGAGTTTGTTTTACAATAAACAGATATACGAGAAAAATGGTCAAAAACCAAATATATCATAAATAAATGTTATTAAAAGCAAGATAAGTTATTCTTCTACCTAGCTGAATACATTTTTAGTGTTTACTTATTTTAAAACGTTTATTCGGTTCGAAAAACAAGTAGTGTCGAGAGTTATGTGAGAACAAGAAAAATATCCGCGACTTGAATCTTACATCTTTGAAGCATGACATTTATTGGGTTAATTTCTACCAGTATTTTGTTGTATCTTTAACTTTTAAGCCATTATCGAGTCTTGAAAGATGTAAGAGTCAAATCGTGGCCATTTTTTCTTGTTCTCGCGTAACGCTCGACATGACTTGTTTTTCGAACAGAATATAGATTTTAAAGTAAAAACACGAAAAACTTATTCAGCTAGATAGAAGAGTAACTTATCTTGCCTTTGATAACGTTCGTTTTTTTACCATACTACTTTTTGGTGCGTCTGTGTAAAATAAAGCCGGAATTGCAGAAGTAATACTAATAATTTTAAAGCATAAAAAAAATTTTCTACTCGAAAATTTAAATGCTTCCAAATTCTTTTTAATTTCGAAGAGTCGCGAAGTAATTTACCTTTTATTCTTCTTTTGAAGCATTAACAAAAGATTTAAAAAACTAACTTGTTGCCTACATGAAGAAACCGACCTTTCGGTAGATTTAATTTCGTAATTTATTTTCGTTTTATTGTGCATTTTTTTATCAATAAATACTCGATTTTAAATAGAAAAAAAAATAAAGTAAATGTGCAATAATAAAAGTTGTGCTGAATCGAGAAAAACGCAGAGAAACGCGCGGAACGGTCACACACAGATTGAGCTAGAGATATGTAAATTGAAATCAGTGGAAAACATGTTTTACAATAGACTGAGGTATGAAAAAGTAGTCAAAAGAAATATATAACAAATGTTATCAAAGACAAGATAAGTTACTCTTCTACCTAGCTGGATAAGTTTTTAGTGCTTTACTTTAAAACGTTTATTCAGTTGGAAAAACAAGTAGTGTCGAACGTTACATGAGAACAAGAAAAATGGCCTCGATGTGATTTTTTCATTTTTTAAGTCTTGACAATGACGTAAAGTTTTTTTTTTTTTGTTTGTTTGTTTTTTGGTTATCCTGACGCTCCGCACTTCTTTATTTACATTGGAAGTGACGTCACACAAATCTTATAATACGGATGGCTACAATTGTAAAAATAATTTGTTTTATTTTTCTTTCATTTTGAGCTCCTTTTTTCTCCCGTTTGTTTTTGTTTTCTACAATTAATAAACCAGTTTACAAGTAAAAAATAATTTGTTTTAGCGAATTTAATTTTTTTTCTCTCCCATTTGTTACATTGGTGAGCGGAGAATCTAACATTTCTTTTCATTTTGAGAATTTGTTTTAGTTTTTAATTACTAACACAGCGGAGAATTTAACTTTTTTTTTTCTCCCATTTCTTATTTTGAGCGGAGAATTTATTTTATTTTCATTTTGAGCTCTTTTTCCGATCCAGCGTTACCTTTTATTAGGTACTCCTGCCTGCACTCCTGCACTTTACGACCCGAGCTATTTTTTAACGCTATTATTTAGAAACCTATTATTTAACATGGGGAAGGGAGGGTGTATTGTAACTATTCTGTACTTTCACCTAACAATTCAATTAAAAAAAGGTAAATATGAAGAATTACTACACCCTCAAATTCCTTTAAAATTACCACTCTTAAAGGTTTTCGGGGTCGCTGAAAATGAAAATAACGTTTAAAATTACGGCAAACGAGTAGTTTCCAAGATTGAATTTACTTGTAAACTGGTTTATTAATTGTAGAAAACAAAAACAAACGGGAGAAAAAAGGAGCTCAAAATGAAAGAAAAATAAAACAAATTTTTACAATTGTAGCCATCCGTATTATAAGATTTGTGTGACGTCACTTCCAATGTAAATAAAGAAGTGCGGAGCGTCAGGATAACCTTTTTTCTTTAATTAAATAAAATGCTGTTAGAAACCTGGCCAATATTATCAATCGTATTAGCTTTACGGTAAACGTAAATCCTTTAAAGTTTTGTTTTTGTTTTTGACGTGGCTCCAAAACACGAAATGAACATTACATCCCTTGTATATAATGATCAACAGTTATTTTGATAAACAAAAATCAATGTTATAGACTAACATGGACTTCTTTTTTTTTTTTTTACTTACTTTTTTCCAGAGTAGAAATGACGGATCGGACGACGTCTGTCCGTCCAGCTTCCACTGCCGCCTTGAGACCGTCAAGGACTTCCTTAAAGGACATTCCGTGTCATCCGAAATTAGTGTAGTTCATTAAAAACCCATCGTTGGACTTTGCGTACAAGAAGAATAATTAAAAAAAAAAAAAAAAAAAAGGATGTTCCTATAATTGTTCATTCATCTTGTCTAAATGTTGAGACTTGCAGCTCTTTAGACGTTTTGCCTGCTGCTTTTTCAACGCGACGTTTTTGTTTCGACAAAAACTTCCGGTAAAATTGAGTCATGCGCAGACGTAACTTCCGGTTCCAAACAAGTTCTTATTTCGTCATGTTATTAGAAAACGTAACTGCACAGTTCAAAATAAAAGTGTTTGTTGTAAATTCTTGTTCTATAGCATTCACGAAATGTTTCTCTCCCACAAAGGGGAGATGTGACACAACGACGGGAAAATGAGATTTGAAAAGCCAGCGTCCCAGAAAAAGAGTATCTGGTCTGCAAAATATACTTGGACAGTCCGGTCGGCATTTTTTTTTTTTTTAATTACATTTCCCCCCAAACAAGGCACATTGCCACTTTGATATAGGGAATTACTATCAGGGACATAAGCTACAGGGGTACTATGTGGGGAGTTGGGCAGCAAGATGTCGGTTCACATTACACTTGAACTTCTGCATGTCATTACAGTTGGGGAAACAGGAACCCGGAAGGGAATTCCAAAGTTTAGCGGTTCTGGGGAAGAAACTACTAGAGTAGAAGTCTCTCTTACATCTGAGGATCTCTACTGTGAAGGGGTGGGATTTAGCTGCTTGTCGGGTTTGTCAGAGGTATTTACATCAAGGGATACAAGTGCTTGCAGTTCATCGGAGCATTAACCGTTAAAGTACTTGTAGAACAGGCAGAGGGATGCTACATTTCGTCGATGGGACAAAGGCTGAAGCTTAGATCACAGTTCAGGACCTATCAGGTTGGTGACTCTCTTTTGAACCTTGTCTAGGAGTGAGAGACTAGTAGCAGATGCACCAGCCCAAATATGACAACAATACTCTATACATGGGCGAATAGTGGCCTTATAGAGGTACAGGATACTTTCGGGCGTTAGTAGCTTTCTAGCATGGTAGAGAGAACCTATCTTCTTCGGAGCAATCCTGGCAATGCTCTCAATGTAATTGTTCCAACTCGTGTTTACTGTGAACATTAGGCCGAGGAGTTTAAAAGATGTACATTCAGATAAAGAGTCTTTGGCCGTTGCTATTGGTGGTAGAGATAGTTTCTTGTAATTATTGAAGGAAACAAGTTTAGTCTTGGCAGCATTGAATGTGACCATCCTTTTTTGTCCCCATTCCACTACAGATTGGAGTCATCCTCTAGTGTTTCTGCCATTTCTTTATATATGTGTTCATTTGTTTTCCTATTGTGTTTGTTACAGAGCGTGGTGTCATCAGCATATATACCCATCTCACAGACAATTTTGTCAGGGAGGTCATTTAGGAATATTAGGAATAATAGAGGTCTAAGGATAGACCTTTGAGGCACTCCCGCATTTATATCATATTATTTAGATGTACGACCGTCGAGGACAACCTGGATTTTTCTCTTACCTAAGAAGGATTTAATTATGTTAAGTATTCTTCCGGTGATACCGTATGGTCTGATTTTCTTGAGAAGACCTTCATGCCATACCCTGTCAAAAGTCTTAGATATATCTAGAGCTACCGCTCTACCCTCCCCTGCTTTGTCCAGTGAATGGTATATACATTCAGAGATTACAATTAGAATGTCTGCTGTGAAACGGGCTTGCCTAAATCCATATTGTTGGTCAGTCAGAAGTTTAGCATCTGTAAGGTGATGGACTAGAGCTTGGTTAATTATGGACTCAAATATTTTGGCAAAAAGCGGGAGGAGGCTAATGGGGCGATAATTTACTGGGTCAGTTATTTCGTCAGAATTCTTGAAAACTGGTACCACAGAAGCAGTTTTCCAGCAGGCAGGAAGCAAGATTCATTAAGGCATTCGTTGGAAAATTTGAAGAGAACTGGAGCTACTTCGGCGGAGCACCTTTTTAATAGCACAGCTGGGATGAGATCAAGTCCACATGCTTTTAAAGTGTCAAGATTTTTTATGATAGCATGCACCTGAGAAGGAGTGATTTTCAGATCGTCTAGTGTGGCGTCTGTCCGCAAAGGAAAGTCAGGGAGTGGGTGGTTAGCAGGGTCCAGTGTGGAGTTAGAGGCAAACCGACTGGCAAGCATGTTAGCCTTTTTGGTTGCTGAGCAAACAATCTCATGATTGTTGGATAGTGGGAGAATTGTTGACTACCCATTATTTACTACACTGTTGTAGATTTTCCAGAAGTCACGGGTTCCTAATTTCTGTGCTTCGATGCGTTTTTTGGTGGATTCAGTAAGTTCGCTATTTCTTTCTTACAGTTACTTCTGGTTTCTATATACTTCTGTCTGTTTGAACTGGACTTATGTTGGTTAAATTTGCAGTACGCATTCTGCCTTTGCACAATGGCAGCTGCACAAGTAAAAGTAAACGATTGAGGAGAGTGTGGCTTGCTATAAAATTTCCGCATGGGAACATGTGCTTCAATTGCCATTTTGAACCATTCAGTGGTCTCATTTGCGCACTGTTCAGCAGGAAGTGAAAAGATATTTTGCCATGGGGCTTCCTAGTCAGCATTTTTATAATATCTCGTTGTTTTGAGCAATGGCTCTTCAGTTTTGGCTCTAGAGTTTAGGGCGATTTCAACCATTATCACTACATGATCAGCATTCCCAATCATTGGGAACTGTTGTCAGAAACAGATCTAGAAGTGATGCATGATGTTCTTGCTGGTCTAGGACATTGTAAGGAGTTGTAGTGACCGCTACATATGGCTGGAACAAATCCATGATAGGAATATTTGATAGCAATCACCGTTTTCAACACGCAAAGACACACTGTTGTGATCAAGCCACTCGCGTGGAATTAAGGAACTATGTCACATTTCCTCACGTATAGATACAGCAAATTGGCCGGAGCATTCAAGAATATCGCTATATAAAGATTTAACAATCAAAATTCAAACAGTCCAGGATGCAGTTCTACAAGTAACCATCACTGCTGCCCGTGATCAGCACATACACCAGACTCCATCTATTAAGACATAAAACAGCATCGCCGAAAATGCCGTGACAAATCAAATCAGTTTTTCTCTTGTTTCCCCAAGACTAGATGTCAGAATAACTTCGCCACTGGGTAGTGTTAAAATCCCCCCCCCCATCGTGAATTTGCACATGCGCATGCACCTTAATCCTCATGGAAAATTACCATACTGAATGAGAATTTAATTCTCTCTTTTTAAACAATGTTATTTCAAACTAATGTTCTTTAAGTAATGAATACTAGGTACCTCCAACGCTCACCACAGTTTTATCCCCCCTCCCTATATGTAACTGTAACTTTAATTTAATATTATCATCCTAACTTTTTTACCATTTAAACGAAGAAGCTTCAAATAAACTAATATTTTTTTTTAAATTTTACAGCTTACAGAGATAATGAAAATGCAAGACTAGAATTGTGTTTACATTATCGACGCTTTAAAACAACGTTCCTTTGTAGTGACGTTTTTGAAGCCGTAAACATACCCATGTTTTAAAAATTTAGCAAAAATCCAATAAGAGTTCAATTTCCTGAAATTTTCGATATTTATTCATTATTAAATAAACTTACATAATAAAAGTAGTTTCGTTAAATGTACTAGAGGAAATATTTTTTAGGCCCCCCCCCCCCCCATATTTCATGTTATGAAAACTAAACAAAATAAATGTTGGTTCATAAAAATTTCAGCATTTTTTAAAGCTGAAAAGAATAAATAATTAAAAAATAGGTATTTTATATATATATATAATCTCATTATTTATTTAACTTACCTTAAAGTTATAAATAAAATTGGACATAAAATCAATATTATTATGTTAAAAAAAAAATAAACACTTTTTCTTGATAATTTTTTTTTCTCAGTAATATAATTATTTGAATTACAACAAAAAACAAAATTCTAAAAATTAATTATTTTTAAAAAGTTTTTAATGATATTAAATTCCAATATTCTACACTATGAAGTTTAAACAAAGATTTTTTTTATTATAGGTTTCCAATATTAAAAAAATATATTCATATAATAGAATATGACTCTTGAGATAATAAAATCGAAAATTCAAAATCGGCCTAAAAAAATTCGTTTTTATTTGAGGGTGAACTTTATTTTTTTAGCCTTTTTCCAAAATGTACAAAGGCCTTTATATGCATAAGTGTCAACAGAAGACGTTAAAATTAATTTCATTTCATTAATGTCTGTGTAGTTCGTTAAAAAATTCTATTTGTCTTACAATGTAAATATGAAAATCTGATAGCAAAAAAAAACATTACTTCCATTAACAAATGCCTCCGTTCAGTCTCAAAAGACAAAGGATACCCCTTGTAGGGGGCAGCTGCGCATGTAATTGTGAGGCAAGGGTTGTGCAATTCCTAACCACACCTCTCTTGAATCAGCACTGTTTGGGTCCAGTGGCAAGGAGAAGTCCAGAACAACTAGAAACAATGTTGAGATAAGCGGAGAGCGCATACAGCACCTGGAAGTCCCAAATGGTCACCCATTTAATACCGACCAGGTTCAACGTTGCTTAACTTCGGTGATTCAGCAGGAATCGGTGTGTCAACATGATTGTGCTGTATATTCATTAACCATTATAGCGCTAATGCCCATCCATAGAAATTGACACAAAAAATAGTAAACACACAAAATGATGACGTTGCTGTTATTGTGTAAAACGCTGACATTTTACACAAATCTGTGGAGGTGCCTAATGAGCACATGTACACTTTCGCCCTCATGATTATGGACTGTTCATTTTTCTCTCTGAAAATAATCACATTTATATTTCAAGCCACGTGTGATACTCTGGAAACGGAAAAATCAGTAATGTTAAACTCCATGCGATTCACACAAAATCTTTACTTTGCTATTCCTGCATTATGAACACTCCACACAAGAAAACATTTACGTTGGAACAATCTAAACTAATATTCTTGATCTGTAAATGTTGTTTATTTCATGTTAATACAGCGATTTCGAGTTCTTTATCAAGTGTCGTTATTTTCCGGATTATATTTTTCCTTTATGTAGGGATGTGAATGGATGAAACCTTCTATTAATTGTCGATCTCATTAAATTTATCTTTAACGGTCCCATAGATACTTTTGACTTCAAGAAATTTCAGCACCTGCAACCTCGGTCCTAAAAATTGATAGATCCCAATTATGAATGGATGAACACCGATTCATCACCCTTACAAATTAGTGACTCACCCTTGAGTCCTACAGGGTCGAATCCGTGAAGGTGCCAATCAACCATACAACTAAAAAAGGAGATACAAGGCAAAGAGATAATGGCAATATCAAAGAGATGACAAACACAGATGATAAATATTGTGTTTTATTTACTACAGCAATGAAAATCGTGTATCTGGATTGTTCAGAGCAAGAACAGACATCTCATGGGATTGAACTTTGTGCGTCCCTGAGACAGGCTAGTCTGAGAACAAAATCTGATACAGGGTTGATATGACACTGTGGTCTGGGTGCTGGATGCAGTAGTTTGGCGATCCTCTCTCTTTTTGGTCATCCGCTGAAAAAAGATTACTTAATTTGGTTGTTTTTCTTGAAGTTAACTTACAAGTAATAATAATAATAATAATAATCGACGCTGACTCTGGTTTTAGTTTTCGTATAAAGATTAATTATTCACAAGAAGAGAAAAATAAAAATAATTATGTACAGTTTTTCACAGGAGATAAAAAGTAAAAATATCGATTATATTTGACTATTCTGGTAGTCTTCGATAGCTGTTCAAACGGAGCCTTTTACTTGTTTTTAACAACTGATTCCTTGCTTATCAGATGGGTGCTTTCACGCAGGGTGGGGAGGTGGACTATCTTCTCTTGAGTTCAAACAGACTCCAAAACTTGAATTCAATTCAACTCCAGACTCCAAAAAATCTGCTTTTTTCTGTTCTGCAGTCCCTTATAAATGGAGGGGTGACAGAAGTCGGGGTGAACCAATCTTTGTCTAGCACATCATAATCTGGTTCGCCCTGATTGAGAATTAGTCACCTCTCCCATACATACACAAGTGACTTTCCACAGTGCAATTTTCCCATCAACAATTCTCACAAACCAGTTAATTTTCGGCCTGATCTCTAGCCTTAACACTGCCAGACACTTCAAAATAATCACCTTTGCAGCAATATTGTTTAATGTTCTCAAATTTGTTTTTTCCTTTACAAAGAAAATATATTTCACATCAGCGATCAACTTTTCTTTTTTTAACAAGCAAGGTTACCTGATATTACCCCAGAATCATTCACATAAATAAAAAGCTCCCTAGCCCCTCCTTTCTCTGGGGCAATTATGGTTGGGTCACAAGCAGTAGAGAATTGAGTGCATATCGCATCCAAGTAGTTTGAGTCACCCTTAAAAGGACAGTTTGAATCCCATTAATGGTTTGGTAGTTAGCTCTGAAGAGGGCTGTTTGACTCCTGCTGAGTCCCTTAGCTGTAGGACTTGACAAGAGCATGTCAAAGTCGGAATTTGGTAGTCTCTTTGCTTCCAAGCTGTGCTGATGGTATTTATTTCCCTCCCACTGTGAGAAATATGGCACCAGAGTTGGAAAGTGGGATTGAAATTTTTTAAATTTAAATTTTGCAGGGTCAGAGTGCTCCAGAGAAGGTAATTAGCAATAAACTAACCCCTTCTCAAAGAGAAAAGGCAAATTGCACAGCATCAGCATTACACCGCAATCAACAAGGAGCTATTGCAGTAATGGTTTCATTTCTTGATTTGAGGGACCCTAACCCTAACCAGACCCAAAGAAAAAAATTTAAACCGTGCTGAAGTTTATTTATTGCTAAGGATTTTGGATACAAGACTTTATTCAAATTTTATATAAAGAATGAGGGGGGGGGTCTTAAAATAATGTGGCATGAAGCCAAAAAGGAATGAGGGGGGGGTCATCCACTTTGTCTACCCCTAAGCTAGCTTCAATCCCTGTAATACGACATTCACTCTAAAAGCTCAGAGTCAACATTTGCTGTGTTAAGGCTAGCAAATGAATCTCTGGTATATTCTTAAACAAATGATTTTTATGAAAACAACTAATTCTGCATTTCCTCCTCTATTCTCTTTTCTTTCCCCCTGAATATTTTTTTCCTTTCTGAAATCTTTTTTCTTTCTTTTTCTTAACAAGGAAAATCAGGTTATCCATTAAACCAATGTCTATAGTCCCCTCTCCCATGTCATCCAAATTATTTCTTATTATCATATCAAAAACTTTCTGTGAGGTGGTCTTTTCACTTAATATGTGTCCATAATCCTCTCTGCTTTTCTACCTGTAACATGCCACCCATGATTTTTCCATTCTAGACATTTATCTTTAAAACTAACAAGAAAAAAAACTCTCTTTTTGCTAACAGAATGACAACTTTTGGTTTTAAATTCTTTCTTCAATATAACCAGATGGTTGTAAATTGTTTTCTGATACCACTAGCTTTTTTGTCTACACTTGTCATTTCCGTTCATTATTAAGAGATTTTATTTTTCTGTTATACAGAAATTTTGGATACTTGGAATTTTTACTCAAGTATCAAACGCCAACAACCACTAAACCGATTAAGTCTGACCAGCAAGGTGAGCTAATGTAGCCCGGGATATGAAATAGTGTTATACTAGGTGGGAGTGGGCCATTCTGAGAGGCAAAAGAAAGGTGGGAGAGAATCATAGTGTGTGCATTGACCTCCAGAATAAGTACTACTGGGGCAAACTAATGAGAAAAATAACTTTGCCAGAAGAGGGCATTCTTGGGGTATTATTACACCTAAAATAAAATTGAGGGACAGGACTCATTCTCACTACTAACTAATAAGCTTTCTTGTTTTTTTGTAGGACCTAATATCAGCACATGCCACGCTTAGGCAGGGAACACCTATTCAAATTTTTTTCAAGTAAATATGCATAAATTAGCAGTGTGAATCCACTTACGTTTGAAAATGCCAGCTCGGGGGGGGGGGGTCAAAAAGAGATGAGGCTTTTGGTTCAGCAGGAGGAGGAGGAGGAGGGGGTCTAGGTTTTGGAAACTGAACCACAGAGATAAGTCTTCTCTATTTGTATTATGGACAGGAAATGGAACCCAATTTTCTTGGCCTTTTTAGGCTCTTTTATGAGCGCTTTCTTCACTTTTGCCTTGTTGCTGCTATCCTTTTCAGAATCAGACGATGAGGAGGAGGGGACTGAATTCTTTCTCTTCAATGTGGACAAAGACTCAGATTGTTGGAAGAGTTAGTAGAATTAGCGACCCTGTGGGAACATGCCTATTTTAGACAACAGAGTGTTGTGGGGGAGGTCTTCTCAAGTTTCACTGCTGTTTTGGCAACCTGACTCTAGCCTTACATATTGGTGTTGATGTTGTGGTGGTGCCCTCTCCGGTTGGATTATCAGGGGCTGCTGGTGTTACACCCTTATATTTTCCCCCTCAGAGCCGATGCTGTAGTTATGGCAACAGGGGCTTTTTGTAAATTCCTTTTGGAACAATCCTTTTGCTGACAATGCCATAGTCAGGTTGACAGCTCTCGACGATAACACTCATCATCCAGGTATCACACCTGAGTAGAACCAGGATTTTCTGGAAGCCCTTCTGGTCTAATTTCAGTTTAATATTGTAGTCCTGTACCATAATTTTACTGCAACCATGGTCCAGAAGTACATAGATATTGATTCATCTTTGAGTCAATGTATTTGGGAACACCCATTGAAAAAATAGCTCGCTTTATGTAATGGCATTCAGGTTATAGGGATTGGCTTGTTAAACATACAAAAGACTAAAATTAATTCCAGACCAGATTTCTCACAGTCAAAAATTTCTGCGGTGTATATTGCCTGTGTATATATTAATCTTCGTCCAAAATTAAAGTCGATTCAAAAACACACCATTGGCTGATAGATGACACTTCCGAAAATGCACCACAACCATGCATGCTAAAAATAGCAACAAGCCTTTCTTCGATAACAAAGAAAAAACACAAAACTCAATTTTTCGCAACAAAACAAAATAACACTTTTTATTTTTGGACAAAGAATAAAATATATACATGCAATAAATGCCACAGATATTTTTGCATGTAAGAAAACCCATCTAAAATTAATTACAACATTCTGTTTTTCAGTGCTAGTCAACTGTAGCATGAACTGTACCATGATACAAACGGCTTTTACAGCAAGAACAACATGGTGCAAGGAGCCTCTCTAACAGCAACTTTGTCACACCCAGTCCAGTGGATCGAGCCAAGCAGCCTCTAGTGACTCCAGCTCACTCTTGCAGTTTCCACTGACTCCAGCTCACTGTAGCTTATTTCTGCAGCGACTTCAGCAGTTCTCCAGCTCACTCCTGCAGTTTCCAGCTACCTGGTCCAGTGCCCAGTTATCCACACCAGTGCTCATTGACGTCCAGATACTAATTTCTAGCGCATACTGACATCCAGCTACCTGTTCGAGTTCCTACTGACATCCAGTTATCTGTTCCAGGACCTACTGATGTCCGGCTACTAGTTTCTACCTCAGGGACCCAAGAATTTAAACCGAGCAAGAATTTAAACCGAGCAAGAATTTAAACCGAGCAAGATGCTTGTTCTCAGTTTGACTGATCCTGATATCAATTGCCATACATTTTGCCTTTTTCTTGATAAACAATAAAACAAAATATTCCATCGTCTTTAACCGATCATCTTTGTTGCTATTGCTGTTACCTCTTTGCTTTGTATCTACTCTATTAGTTGTATGGTCGATTGACACCTTCACCGTCTTTCACCCACTTTGCAACAAGTGGTGACCCCAACGTGATTCACAGGCAAGTGGCTAGCAGAGAAGATGGTGGAAAAGACTGACAAACCAGAAATTATTATGTCAGCTCCCCCCCCCCCCACAATACAGCTTCCACTGTGCAATGCAATCAACACCAGGAGTTGGTTTATTCAACTTGAGGCAATATTTTCAGCTAGAAAAGTCACATAAAAAGATATGAAATACGCTTCAGTGGTACAAACCCTACCAGCATCAATTGTGGGAAAAGGGGAAGACATCCTGCTCAACACTTAAGATCATCTCCCATACAATCACTTCAAATGAGCTATTTTCAAGTGAATGGACGTTCAGACAAATACCTCATCAGAGACCTATTCTCTAATATGTCTCTAGGTGATAGGACCCCATGTCAGCTCCTGCACCTGATGAAAAGCCATCTCAAGAACAACACTATGGCAGAACCCATCCTCTGCAGTTTATGGATGGATCAGTTACCACCGAACATAATCCAAGTTTTGGCCCTGGTACCAGTTAATACACCCCTTGATCTTGTAACTGATTTAGCCAACAAGATTTCTTCTCAGGCCCACCAAAGGGTCCACCATGAAAATCATCCAGGAAACCACACAATGCCTGGATGAAATTGTCCAGATACATGCAAAGTTCAGAGATCTGAAACTCTCCCTATGCCAAAGGCAACAAAGCCCAATACCATGCACATGGAATCAAAACCATACCAGCAGCTCAAGTCAAAGATAGAGAAACAACCCTGATATATGTTGGTATCATAAATCTTTCAGTGACCAGACTCACAGGTGCAGCCCTCCCTTCAAACACAACAGAACCCTGGGAAATAAATAAACCAACAGACAGTGACGATGACCCCTGTTGTCTCTTTTATGTGTTGGATTATTACAATGGCCTCAAATTCCTAGTTGACACTGGTGCAGCTATCAGCATGATACTACCCACAAACAGATGCATCTTGAGACTCACCCCATTTCAACTTTGGGCAGCAAATGGTTCCATCATGGAAACTTTTTTTTTTTTTTTTACAAAGGAGTTACAACTTATCAAGGCCCGGACACCACTCGAGAATAAGGGTTAATGAGTGTACAGTAGTCAATGCAAAAATGTTGCAGTAATCATTAGTAGTGGGAATTGGCTAAATTGGATTACTTAAGGGAATGGTTCATCAAGAACTTTTCACGTTGGACTCAAAGACAACAAGGTGAAGTGTGTGTAGTGTTGGGATACTGTTGATGTGCGGTTCCCATTGTGATGCACTTACTTCAGATGCATGCAGTTGGTCAGATCTGCCTTCAAGTATTGAGCTTCTTTAGCTGGTCTGATTAATTGTCTATTCCTTCGATAGATGTTACCATTTTGAGGCTCAACTATGTATGATCATGATGTCACGGCAGGATGCTGAATGATTCCGGGCTCCCATAGTTTTGTTTTCTTGTGCTGGACATAGATTTTCTACCCCGCATATAGAGATGGGTGTTGCCTGTTATACTGCTTGTCATAACAGTTCTTTGATCTCTCCTCATATTGCTGTAGTGCTGTTCTTGTCTGTTCATCACCAAGTTGCTGCTTGGATACTAATGGTGTCTGTATTTGTCAGCCATTGAGCAATTCTGCTGGAGATTTGATGTTTGCAGGCACGGGTGTGGCTTTATGCCATCATTGCTAGATAATTGTCTTGTGCCTTTAGCAGTGTTTTCTTGCATATTCCAACTATACTCTGGTACTGACAGTGTCTTGCTTGTGAATGCAACTGGCAACCCTTTTTGTAGCAGTCAATGCATTTACCAATAACACAATGGGTTCCTTTGGGTCCAAAATATTGGAATGTTGTATTTCTTGCAATTCTTTGATTTCCTCAAATGCCTTTTGTTACTGGGATAACCATGTGAATTCATTTCTTTTTGATGTCACGTTGCAAATGAGTTTGATCAAGGTTGCAAATCGTGGTGAAAATTTGTTCAGGTAATTAACCAATCCTAGGAAACTAATGAGTTGATTTATATCCTCAAGTGGTTGTATAATCGCCTCTACTTCCTTAAGATCAGGTTTGATACCCTGTTTCAAAATGATGTGACCAAAAAAGGTATTTCAGATGTTTTTATCACAAATTTTTCTGATTGAATTTGCAGTTTTTTCCCTTGATTGCTTAAGTGCTTCATCATGATCACTACCATCTTCTTTGAATCCATACATGATTATGTCATCACATGTAGAAAGGAAGTTTTTAAGGTCACCAAAATTCTTTTGCATCGCCCGCTGAAATTCATCCTGGGCACATTTTACTCCAATGGGAAACATGTATTTACCATATGGTGTTATAAATGTCATAAATCTTCTGGAATTCTCATCCAGTTTTAGATGCCAGTACCCATATTTAATGCCTACGGTTGTAAACCATCTTGCGCCATTTAGCTCAGCAGTGACATCCTTAAACGTTGGAGTTGCATAATGTGGTCTTCACACTACTTTATTTAAGTCCCGAGGGTCTAGGCATAGTCTGACCGAACCATTGTTTTTGGTCACACACACAAATGAGTTTACCCATGATGTTGGTTCAGTCACTAGAGATAATATACCTTGAATTTGCACTAAGGCGCCTAATTCAATTTTTAACTTCTCTTTGACAGCTGTTGGGATTCATTGCGGTTGATGTACAACTGGTGGTACTTCAAGGTCCACATGAATAGTATATTCACCAGGTAGACAACCATTAGCATCAAATACATCAGAGAAACCCTGAATGATTTTTTTCTTTCATTTAAATTCCATTTTCAACTCGATCTTGGCACTGGAATGGGCTTTATATTTTTTTGCAATGCTTGGTTATTGTTTGTTTGCACCTGATGATTTTTTTCAACTCTCTGTATCAACTGACTTCACAGCTAAGTTTAGGGTCACTAGCCCTAACTCCTGTGATGTCAGTAGTCCTATCAATACGGGTCGTTTTGAATTCACAACATGGAATTTGTTCTGGAATCTTACCCCCCAGCCAGCATGCTCTTTCTTGGTCAATCTTCGTTTCACCGAAGGCAATTAACCGTGTAGCTGTTGCTTTGAGTGGTACTCTATGTAGTTTTTTGTATATTTCCTTGAGTAAAAGGTTGCTTATAGCACCTGTATCGACCTTTGCATTGATATCTATTTGCCTCTGACTATTGCCAATTTTTAATTTAGCATATGCCTCAGTAGTGGATGATGGCAACTGCTGAATGGTGTGGAAATAAATGTCTTCTTTTGAACCACTAATGTTACTTTCAACTTGTGTTGCTATGTGGATTTGTCTGTTTTTATGCCACAGTGGTGGTGTCGTTCTTTTCTGTACTTGTTTCTTATCTCCCAATTTGGAGCAGCAAACATTGGCAAAGTGTCCTTTGTTGTTGCATATAATGCACGATTTTCCTTTTACTGGGCACTCTCCTCAAGGATGCTTGTACGTCGCCTCCTCTGGCTTTACTATGCATGGCACTCTTGCTATAGTCAGATCATTACCTTCTTTGATTAAGGATTTCTGCGCTGACTTTAGATAAATTCTGAGTATGAAGAGATCGACTACAAGGGTATCAAAAATGAGCCGATTCATACAAATTTTGTCTGCACTGCAGCAATTCATGTCTTGCCACACAAAAATTCGACCTTGGATTTGCATACTGTCTAAAGTATTTAATGTAGTTTTCAACTGTCCTTTCTTCTTCATGGCAAAAAACGAATGTATCACTTATTTCTTGTCCTTCGACAGCAGCCAATAATAAAAAAATATCTAACCTTGATATCATCGTTAACATTGTGCATTGGACCTTTAAAATGAAGCCTGGCGACTTGCTGAATAAATCTGTTCATTGATTTAGCTAGGTTTGTGACCAATCTATTGTTAGTGGTGGAACTTGGGATGAAGCTACCATGCTAAATAATATCGATTTGGTATAAGGTAATTATCTTACCTTTTGTGTTTAGCGGCTATTCACGTGGTTGTCTTTTTTTATTTTTTTAACTCATGTGGAAAAAGAAATGTCATTGCTTATTCATTATTTCCAATTTTGGTAAAAAATATGTCTTTGTAATCTCACTCTTGGCATCATGTTATGTTGGGGGGGGGGGGGTTAATCCGATAGGATGGTTGTGATAAAGAATGGATAAGAAAGAACGAGAGCTAAAGAATGCAGGTTTTATTTACAAAAGACGCCATGACAGCAAGTGTACAAGGGAAGTAACTGCTATGAAAATGTCTCTGCCAAAGATTTGTTCCGGCTGTATGTAGCGATTGCTGCAAACTGATAATAATAATAAAATGTTGTGAAAAGCAATATTCTTTTTCATGGATTGCTGCATTTATCTTTGATCCTCCCCTTATAATACTCAATGTTCAGGGACATAGGTACCATTTTTAAGTCTTTGGTGTGACTCAACTAAGGATTGAACTCCAGTATCCCAGCCCATTAGAAAAAACTGTGCCCATTAGGTTAAGTAGGTTGGATTGAAATACACTAAAATTCTAAAAATGTATTGCTACACCCTTACTCCTCTACGATGACGTCCAGTGAGTAATGGCAGTAAATCCAGATGCTCTGGGTTCTGGTTGGTCACTCAGTATCTGGCGGTCACTCTGGTGAAGGCCCTAGGTGTTGAAATGCCCTGTCCAATGAATCACCACTTTCCCCATCTGAAAAGATCGAAAGGGCAAATCGTTCAGCGCTGGTCACGAAAGTCTGTATTACTGGTGAGCAAAAGTCATCTCAAACCCAAAACAGAACAAATAACATTTTAATGGTTTTTTTGGATAAAGTAACAATAATTATTCATGAAAAAATTCATACACTCTAATTCTTCACAAGTTTTACTTAGACTCTTAATATTTATGTCTGGACTCTTGGGTAAAATTTGGTTTATTTTCAAGTTTAGCTATTTCAATCCTAAGTCCATAGGTCAGTCTCTTAAAGGTATGGGGTCAGTGGGTGAGCAGAACAAGTCTGAGTGATCTCCAAGTTTAGCTATTTCAACCCTTAATCACAGAGTCAGTTTCTCAGTAGCATGAATTCTAGCAAATGAGCAGAGAAGAGTCTGGACAATTTTCAGGTTTAGTCATTTCAACCCTAAATCTAAGGGTCAGTCTCATAGCAGGTGAGCAAAGTGTAGTCTAGGTGATTTTCAAGTTTGTCATCTCAACTCTAAGCCCAGAGGTCAATGGCATGGAGTTTGGTGGCTAAGCAGAGCAGAGTCACTGAAGCTCACTTATGCACTGATTTTTATTGAAAATCGCTGGGACATAGCCCTGTCCCCACCCTTTCCAATAGAATTCAACTCACAATTCTTGATAATACATTATCAGTACTATTCTACAATTCATAACCCTGGAGAATACATTATTAGACCAATTGATTTTTAAGTCCATGTTTTTATTCCTGCTATCATGAATGGGAGGTTCTCCCTTCTCTTTTGAGCTGATAATCAAAAATCACAAATGTGGTTGATTAATTGGCATTAAACACAGCCCTTCTTTGTTTAATTCCTTGTCAAACTTTCCACCATGGAAAAGGGATTATTGTCAGGTAATTTAATTAACAGTGAGGTGTGTGATGTCCTTTTCAGTTTTTGACAGACAATTCACTTTTGAAAATTTGGTCAGCAGCATCCTGTCTCAGATGTTGATCAAGATTCTAACATGGTGGTGGTGGTAGTGGTGGTGGTGGATTGGAGAAGAAGAAGAAGAAGAAGAAAAAAAAAAAGCAGATAGCCAATTTTCCCCAAGACCAGTTCTTGGCAAATTTTCCTGATAGACGACTCACAGTTGTTGAAAGGCCATTATTTATTTTATCAACATCAGCCAATTTTTATTTCACAAATCTTTAGGAAAGTTAATTTATTATCAAATCAATATTTCTTTTTATGACCTAGAATTACCCATAGTGACCTTACAAACCAAAGTGATCCTTACAAAAAAAAAAAAAAAAAAAAAAAAAAAAAACCCCAGAATATTTTGTTATCAGTCCCGTTTTTATGATCCTGACAAGCATTTAATACAGTTCAAACGTTTTCTTTCATTACTTCTTTTTTCTCTGCCTTTTTTTTTTGCACCATCTGAATTCCAACATTTGTCTCTGTGGCAAATCAATCCTTTTTAATCAGTCAACATTGTCACATTTGCTATTGGTGTACCCATTTGCAAAATTGACCTATTTAAAAAATAATAATAACCAAGTGATTTTTTCATATTTGTGTTTGGAGATAATCCTCAAAGAAAATATCAGATTCAGAATATTTCTGAAATGATTCAAAATAGTTAAAGATATATTTTTACTGAAACAATAGCTTTTACTATTGTTTCAGTAAAAATATATCTTTAACTATTTTGAAGTAGAAACTTGTTGGCAACAACAACTTTAATCATCAATTCACTTTAATATTTCATTCAGTTTACAATGAACTTATGAAGAATTTTATCTTCATAAGTTGTGATACTAAGAAAGCATGACATCAAATTTCTACTTTCCTCACTGGCACTTCAATTTGAATGTATTCTTTACCAGTAGAGTTTCAAGTATGCCAGTTTTTGGTGATACTTTTGTTCTTCGGTGGTTGTATACAACTGTAATAAAAAGAAAAAAAAACAAATAAATAAAATTTAAATCTTTTTTTTTAAACAATATCGATCCTTCTCAGGACAAAAGTTTTTGTTTTCTCGATTTCATTTGTTTTCTACAATTATGTTATATCAAATCGAACAGTAATAATAATAGTGTTACATCTCTTGATCTATACAAATAAGTGCACATCTATTGGCAATAAACTCCAAAAATACTGGTTGGCTTTCAACCTAACTTAGTATGAAGATAGGTCAGATAATTTCTAGAAAGTTATTTCATTGTATCTTTGACTTTTGCTATAGGAGCTGGAAGTGACATTTTTTTTTGCTTGATAGTCTATTAATTATGATGTAAGCTCATTTTCAAACAATAACAGGTTTTAATGTCTTGCATGTATTTCTTTTGTACAATCGATTGAAATACAGGGTGGTCTTTTAAGTAAAAGTAGCTCAGAAAATGTAATAGAGAGGAGGAACATTGTTTTATTGTTTAAATTACCTGTAATGTTATAAAAGATGATGAAAGTGCTCCCCGTTGACATCTATGCATTCCTGGGCACGTTTAACAACGTTTGCAGATACTACCTGTAGTTCTTCTTTGGTGATTCTTCTGATAGCATTGGTAATGTTTGCCTTTAGTTGATCTAGATTGTGAGAATTATTTGCGCAAACTTTTTGTTTTAAAGTCCCCAAAGATAAAAATCACATGATGACAAGTCCAGCAAACGTGGTGGCCATAACCCTTTGCTTATTGTTTTCTCTTCCGTAAACATGTCATGAACTCGTATTAGTGATCTGTGAGACATGTGGCATGTAGCGCCATCTTGTTGGAAAAAGAATTACATTTTGTCTTGTGATGTCAGTTGGTCGTTAAGAGAAAGATTAGAGAGATCAGGCTACTTTTAAGTGGGCCACCCTGTACGTTTGACAGTGAGTAGTTAATCGCAGTAGATATAATAAAAATTCAGTAGATATAATAAAAATTCAACTTCTACTTTGACATGTGTGTTAAATATGTCTTTGATTTTGTAGCAGTTTTCACGTTTCTTCTTCTGACAAGTGTAGATTGATATTCATATAATTTAATTTGATTGGCAAACATAGTTCACATTGTTTGCAATTTTTTTATTCATGTATATCATTTGAGAAATTCAGGAAAGTTATTTAATTGTATCTTAGGTTTCTCCTATAGAAGATTTTTTTTATTTTACAAAGGAGTTACCACTTATCAAGGCCCAAAGCCCACTTGAGGATAAGGGTTAATGAGTGTATGGTAGTCATTGGGACAATAGCATAATAATCATTATGAGTGGAAATTTTTGATAATTTGATTATTTAAGGAGACGGTTCAACAAGAATTTGTTTACATTGCACTTGAAGACGACCATATTGTAGTCAGTTGGAATGTGGGCCAGCAGAACAGAGTTCCACAGCCAGAAAGTTCTAGGAAAGAAGCTTTGTTCATGAAATCCACGTTTAGATTTAGGCACACATAAAGAATGGGGGGAAATTATTGACAATGGTTTTAGTTAAACATGTGTTTTTTTGTGAAAGTTTGGCAAGAGGGGAACAATAGATTGAAACTCAAATGTGCATTTGCCATGAAAATAACGCTAGAGCAAAGATAGGCTAGCAACATCTCTTCTGTGGGAAAGAGGTTGCAGGGAAAAGAAAAGGGCATCACTTATCAGATTTCAAAGCTAGTTTTGAACTCTGTCCAGGCAGAATAGGGTGCTCTGAGCAATTCTTGCCCATATATGGCAACAGTACTCCATCTTGAGATGTACGTGACTCTTATACGGGTGGAGGATTGCATCAGCAGTGAGATATCTACAGGAGTGATAGAATGATTGAACTATTTTTCCAATGAGCTTGTTGAGAATGATTTATTTTTTCAGTTTATCATTTGTAAAATAGGCACATATTTTAAGAACATAATGAAGTTTGGTGTGTATAGTTTTTTGCAGATATTCTTCTATTTTTTACAGCCAATTAAAATATGTTTGAGTAACTGATTGCATTGAGGTGCATCTTTTGCGTTGAAAAAGTATGCATGTGCTAAATATGTATGTCTGACTCTGCATGTTTTCTCTTCTAACTGTTGTTGATATTTGTGTAAGATACAAATCAAGCAGAGAATGGAAAATTCCATTTAAAAGTTAAAAGTTTAGAATAAAAATTATGTAGCAGGATATCATATCATGGGAGGAAATACATGGTAGAAAAGTAAAAAGAGGTCCTGCCCCTGGGAATTTCATGTCAAAGTGACCAGATGTGAGTTTCAAGTCCTCCTCACCCTCCTCTTATTCCACTACCATCACCAAAGGACTGGGAGAGGAAGATGCTATAAATTACTGTAAGAAGTAAATCAAATCTCAGAGCAATGAATGGAGTTATTTTTTTTTTTTTTAATGGTGTCCATTATTTTAATCACAAAACGGAGGAAGAAGAAGAAGAAAAGATGAATATTTGTACAACTGCTACATACCTACTATATTTATATTTACAATGAGATTTCACTAAGTACTTGTAGAGACAGCAGCTGTGTTTTTGTCAATGAAGAAAAACCAGACAATCCATAAGGATAAAAGAGTCCCATTCCCTCCATCATAATGTTACAACCTACTTATTGGTGCCTAATTAACCAGTTTATTTGGCAACATTTGTTTCAAATCATGGAAACACAATATAGTGTCCAGAGAAAAAAAAATCATTAAAAAAAAACAACAACACTACAATCCAACTTGTAAAATATGTTGAAAATCCGTGGCATAACATATTGCAAGTAGAAAAAATTAACACATATGCATAAAATAAAAAAAGATTATAAGATATAGAAAAATGGACATTTTAAATTGTTGTTCATTTAGAACCTGTGCTGCAATTACATAATATTTTTATTTTTTCTGATTTACATAATGCATATTTTATTGAGATAAATTACTGATTAGATATCAGACATAACTAATTTAAATCTGTAAAAAATTAATTAAATGACAGCAACCATTAATTATTATGGCAACCAGTTTTTGTTAAAAATATTTTGATGCCAATCCAAAGGATAAGAATAGATCTGTCTGCAAGTTATGTCAAGCCATCATATCAAAGAGTGGCAAATCAAAATCTTTTAAAAGAACAAATATGTTAAACTATCTTAGAAAAATTCACCTCGAAGAAGCTACAGATAAGAAAATGAACACATTGAATGTTCAGGGATAGACATTCCAAGAACAAGTGGCAGCAACTATGAACCTCCGACAAAACACTAAACTACTGTAGAATCGATATTGATCAAAAGAAAATTTGGGATATTTATGATCACAGCTCACAAAAGATCTATCATCTGATAATGATTGCTGTTAAACCATATTCTGTAACATCTGACATTGAATTTAATAGGCTAATTGCAAAACTTTATCCAAATTACAATATTCAAAAAAGGTCTTCACTAAAAAATAATTTCAGATATTTTTACAAAAGTAAAAACAAAACTTAATGAAGTGAGTAGCATTTGACAAATTAAGAGACATTTGGACAGCTACTATTAGGTTGGTGAAAAAACAATATTTTCTCACATATATATGATCTCTAAATTAATTCATTGATATATAGCCATGTTACATATCATTTTGAAGCGCATTTTTTGTTCTATCGAATCATGTTATTCATTACCATTCTCAATCTGTTCATTTTTTTTTCAGGATTTTTGACAGCATGGACAAAATTCAAATCTGCACAATTTTCTTGTTCCAGTTCAAACTAGGCTGAAAAGCTGCCGAGATAGCTCATCATATCAACGGTGGCACAATGGTGATTCAAGAAATTTTGCAATGGTGATGAGAGCCTTGAAGATGAAGACAGTCATGGCCAGCCGTCTGCGGTTGATAACGAACATTTGAAAGCCTTAATTGAAGCTGATCCTTGCAAAACCACACAAGAAATTGCTGTTGAACTTCAGGTTGACCACTCAACAGTCGTTCGCCATTTAAAGCAAATAGGGAAGTCAAAAACGTTGGATAAATGGGTGCTGCATGAATTGAACAAAAAAAAAATCGTTGTTTTGAGGTGTCATCTACACTCCTTCTGTGCAACAAAAATCTAAAAGTGTAAGCCATATTTAGTTGCAAAATAGTTTCCAATGGTTTGTTGTTCTACACAAGTCGTGAGAGGTGACTGGTTTGCAATAGACAGAACAGTTTCTGATGGTTCATTGTTCTACACAAGTCCTGAGAGGTGACTGGTTTGCAGTAGACAGAACAGTTTCTGATGGTTCGTTGTTCTACACAAGTCCTGAGAGGTGACTGGTTTGCAGTAGACAGAACAGTTTCTGATGGTTCGTTGTTCTACACAAGTCCTGAGAGGTGACTGGTTTGCAGTAGACAGAACAGTTTCTGATGGTTCGTTGTTCTACACAAGTCCTGAGAGGTGACTGGTTTGCAGTAGACAGAACAGTTTCTGATGGTTCGTTGTTCTACACAAGTCCTGAGAAGTGACTGGTTTGCAGTAGACAGAACAGTTTCTGATGGTTCGTTGTTCTACACAAGTCCTGAGAGGTGACTGGTTTGCAGTAGACAGAACAGTTTCTGATGGTTTGTTGTTCTACACAAGTCCTGAGAGGTGACTGGTTTGCAGTAGACAGAACAGTTTCTGATGGTTCGTTGTTCTACACAAGTCCTGAGAGGTGACTGGTTTGCAGTAGACAGAACAGTTTCTGATGGTTCGTTGTTCTACACAAGTCCTGAGAGGTGACTGGTTTGCAGTAGACAGAACAGTTTCTGATGGTTCGTTGTTCTACACAAGTCCTGAGAGGTTACTGGTTTGCAATAGACAGAACAGTTTCTGATGGTTCGTTGTTCTACACAAGTCCTGAGAGGTGACTGGTTTGCAGTAGACAGAACAGTTTCTGATGGTTCGTTGTTCTACACAAGTCCTGAGAGGTGACTGGTTTGCAGTAGACAGAACAGTTTCTGATGGTTCGTTGTACTACACAAGTCCTGAGAGGTGACTGGTTTGCAATAGACAGAACAGTTTCTGATGGTTCGTTGTCTTACACAAGTCCTGAGAGGTGACTGGTTTGCAGTAGACAGAACAGTTTCTGATGGTTCGTTGTTCTACACAAGTCCTGAGAGGTGACTGGTTTGCAGTAGACAGAACAGTTTCTGATGGTTCGTTGTTCTACACAAGTCCTGAGAGGTGACTGGTTTGCAGTAGACAGAACAGTTTCTGATGGTTCGTTGTTCTACACAAGTTCTGAGAGGTGACTGGTTTGCAGTAGACAGAACAGTTTCTGATGGTTCGTTGTTCTACACAAGTCCTGAGAGGTGACTGGTTTGCAGTAGACAGAACAGTTTCTGATGGTTCGTTGTTCTACACAAGTCCTGAGAGGTGACTGGTTTGCAGTAGACAGAACAGTTTCTGATGGTTCGTTGTTCTACACAAGTCCTGAGAGGTGACTGGTTTGCAGTAGACAGAACAGTTTCTGATGGTTCGTTGTTCTACACAAGTCCTGGGAGTTGACTGATTTGCAGTAGACAGTTCTCGAGTTGGAATCCACAGAGCAAAAGATTCTTCCTGTGTTGAGACGGAAAAAACATATGCGAAATTGCTACAGAAAGGTTTAATATTTATGGAGCAATTCTGGTTTCTGATTGGTTGGTAGCAGAATGGGAATTAATTTGATTCGTCAGTTCCTAGCAGCATCGTTTATAAATAGAATCTCCCGACTGTGCAGGATCATACCCCATTATATTGCAAAAATATTGTAACATCCTCCCTATTTTTTATAATGGGGGAAGTCTCTTGTGTTCATTCTGCTCAAAAATAAATATATATTTTTATATTCAATTATACATAACAAAATTAGAAATCATTTGGATCTTAAAATTTTAGCATGCAAAAAGACGCCATTTTTAATTGTGTTCAAATGTCAAACAGATATATATGTATACAGAGAAGAGAAATAAAAGAAAAATGGAACATATTTTTATCTTAAAAAGGGATGGGTATGTGAAAAAGAAACCATTTCTTAAATTTGATTATGCAGTTTTCTTAAAAATACGCATACATATATACATATAAATAAATATACATATAAAATAAACATACATGCAATATGTACCCACTTGAAAAAAAAGAGTTTTTTTGTTTTGTTTTTTGCTTTGTTTTGTTAATTAAAACAATGCAGAGAAAAAATAGGACATTTTTGATAAATAAGAAAGAAAACTAATGTGCACAAAAAATAAAAGTCAATTGTAATTTATGTGCGCCTTAAAATAAGCATGCAAAAAGTATTTGTTGAAAAGAAAATACGCACAGAAAATGTTTGCCAAAAATGATGCAAAAAATTATTTGTCAAAAAGGAAATTTACAAAGAAAAGGTTTTTAAAAAAAATGACTTTTTTTTTTTAATTTCATTATTTCAGTAAAAGTATTAGTTACGCATTAGTTGGTTAAAGTGTTAATACAAACAAAATGGATGGAGTTTAACGTCTTGCCCAGGCCTATTTGTGGATTCCAACTCGAGAACTGTCTACTGCAAACCAGTCAACTCCCAGGACTTGTGTAGAACAACGAACCATTGGAAACTGTTCTGAAACTAAAGATGGCTTACACTTCTAGAGGTGATGGACCCAGCATGCATCTTTATTTCGATGGATCTGAATCAAAATTCAAATTGTGGCAAGTAAAATTTCTAGGATATCTATGAATTCAAAAGCTACACAAAGTACTTCAAACACAACTTGAAAACAGAAACGACTCCGACTTCATTGAAAAGAACCCAATTGTCTTTGTAGAATTAATACAGTGCTTAGATGACCAAAGTCTATCACTGGTAATGAGAGAAACCGTCGACGATGGCTGCAAAGCATTGAAAATATTGAGAGAGCATTATTTATTGGAAGGAAACCCCAAAATTATTTCTTTATATACTGAACTGACCTCTCTAAAACGAATGGAAACTGAAACCATTACTGATTATATTATAAGAGCTGAAATGACTGCAAATTTTTAAAAAATGTCTGGTGAAGTTATAAGCGACAGTCCGTTAATATTTATGGAGCAATTCTGGTTTCTGATTGGTTGGTAGCAGAATGTGAATTAATTCGATTTGTCAGTTCCTAGCAGCATCGTTTATAAATAGAATCTCCCGACTATGCAAGATCATATCCCATTATAATACAAAAATATTGTAACAAAAAATGACCCATTTCTCAAGTGGAGTGTGGCGTGTGATGAGAAATGGATCCTCTATGATGACAACTGGCGACATTCGGCACAGTGATTGAATGTCGGAGAAGCTCCACAACACTTCCTAAAGCCGAAATTGCACAAAAAAAAAAAGGTTATGGTGACTGTTTGGTGGTTTGCTTCTTGAATCTGGGTGAAATGATTATGGCAGGAAGTACTGTCGACAAATTGATGAAATGCACCAGAAGCTCCAATGTATGTACCTAAAATTGGTCAATATGAAGGGACTAATTTTTCTCCATGACAATGCTCGCCTGCATGTTGCTCAACTAACTCTGCAAAAGCTGAACGAATTGGACTACGAGACTTTGCCTCATCTGTCATATTCACTGGATCTCTTGCCCACCGATTACCACTTATTCAAGCATTTCAACAACTTCCTGCGCGAAAAATGCTTCAAAAGCCAAGATGATGCCGAATCGGTCTTCAATGACTCTGGATTTCTATGCTAATGAGATAAACTTTGCTTCTCGTTTGATAAAATGTGTTGATTCAAATGATTCTTATTTCAATTAATAAAGTTTATGATGATCTTTTGGTTGAACATAAAAAAACGACATTATTTTGCACCACCTAATATGAATAATACTCCATTTCTG
Source organism: Euprymna scolopes (assembly GCF_053919585.1). NCBI lineage: Eukaryota > Metazoa > Mollusca > Cephalopoda > Sepiida > Sepiolidae > Euprymna > Euprymna scolopes. Next base: position 77,676,998 of record NC_136484.1, read on the forward strand.
AGTTTGACATTGTATAAAATCTCTAATAAAGTTTTCTCAGTCTTGTGTGATTCAGGAGCAAATATGGTTGTTGATGTGAGGGAAGATTGTTAAGAGTCACTTCATACATACATTGCAACTCTCAATAAATGACTCATTATTTTCTCAACAATTTGTGAAGACAATCATTACAACTAACAGAAATATAATCTCTCACTTTAATCACTCTCTATTAGCAATTAGCAATTTAACTGAAATACAAGATCAACTTAATTTAGAAAAAACATAAACTCATTCAAGATTTGACCTCATGGTATAATTCAACATATTATATGCTGAAAAGGAATTTAGAACAATGAAAAACTCTTGTAATGTGTGTTATTGATAATAAGATTTCCACCTTAACAACTTACCACTGGGGACTTGTTCCAAAAATTGTTTAGTTACTGAATCCGTTTGAAAAAAATCACCAAAGAAGCAAGTAACAGAACTTCAATCATATCAATGATAATGCCTACAATTTTACCTCTGAAGTTATTTCTGTCAATCTAATTTTGATATTTCTGACTTTAGTGGAATCCTTCTTACCACTGTTAAAGAATTCAATGAATCAATGGAAAAAAATTTCCATCCAATCTAAATGATAAAAACTTGTGTGTCTATTTTCCTAGATCCAAGATTCAAATTTAAATTTTAAAAAAATGACATGGAAAACACCATTAAGAATTGAATTTTACATTTACTTTTTACTGATGATAATGAAGCAGAATTAGGATACATTTCTTCAAGCTTTGTTGAAGGTCAAAACAACAAAAGTGAAAGTAAAGCTCTATCTCTTTCAAAACTGTTTGATGAAGTATCTTCAAATAAACATGTGGTAACAAATCCAAATTTAGAGCAGGTAGAGGCTGAATTAAATCTGGAGACTGCAACTGTAAGTACAACAGAAATACAAGAAACAGAATCTAAACTCAAAAGAGTAAATCCCTTATTCATAAATTCACAAAAGAACTTGATTGCATAAGTTTCCCACTAGTTACAAGATCCATTGCAGTTGTGGAAAAAGACACAGGAGACCTTTCAAGTAAATTAGCTTAAAATCCCATGGAGAATGAGAGACTCTTTCTTACAAGTGGTAATGTATATGAACCTAAGAGAACAGGCAATGTCCTGAGAATAGAAAAACAACTTAAGAGTATTCAACTTTAAATACTAATGAGACTATAAAAGCAGAGGAGGCAGGCAGCAAGAATAGAAGAGGAAGTAGAGCAGCAGCAGGTGCAGAATAGAAGTAACCACCACAGTTTGCTTCAGTGGATGCAAAACTTTAGCTTATAGTTATTCACTTAATTAAGATTTGTAGTTTGTAATTTCTTTTTTTTTTCCTATCTAGTTGTTTAATTATATTCATTTAAAAATTCGAAATTATACTCTGTATTTTGTAATTTCATTTAATAGAGTAAAAAAAAAGGCAAAAGCTATAATAGCAGCCAGACACTTAACAAATATCAAGTTAAATTGGTAGTTACTGTGTTAATGTGTCAAAGCTATCTAATAAAATGGTTTAAATTTAATAGGAAAGAGAAAAGTAGTTAATCACCTGATTAATTGGTTAATCGACCAATTACTGATTAATTGGCAAAGTAGTTTAAAAAGCTGATTACCAATTACCTGTGGATTAATTGATGCACCTTTATTAGTCACTTTTGCTAATCTTATGATTAGCAGAGATTATGGGTCACTTCTTAAAGGTGGATTTAAAATTTATGTGGTATAACTTTTGATTTGTCAGGAAAAGATGAATGTAACAATTTATTTAACATTTATACGCAATATGTAAAAGTATGGTTAAAATTGGAATTTTTCCATGTAAGGTTAAAAGTGGGAAATGGAAAACTACATTTAAAAATTAAACATTTTAAATTATGTAGTTTGATATGATATCATGTGAGAGAAAAGTGAGAGAATTCCTGCTTCTGGAAATTTTATCCCAACATGATCAGAGGTGGGTTTCGAATTCTCCTCCGCATTACATGTGTGAAATCTTCATCTCCTAGTTCATCTTGGTATACTGACTACAAATTACTGTAAACAGTAAATCAAGTCTCAGGGTAATTAATGGAGTTATTTGTTGTTTTATTTAATGGTTTTATTATTTCTGCCACAAAGAGAGAAAAAAGAAAAGATCAACATCTGTACAATTGCCACATCACTACTACAACTACTTTTCAAACTATATTTCATAAAAACAACTATTTAGATTGACTAACATTTATGTTTCTGTTGTCGAAGAAAAGCCAGTCAACTCATGAGCATCAAGAATGACTTCCTCCTCCTCCTCCTCCTCCTTTCACAATGTTACAGGACTAGTACTTTTCCAGTACCCATAGTTTTGCAACATTTCATGTCTTTAAGGATAATTTGAGTTTTGTCTCTCATCACTGTCAGGCTAGTCGAAGAAATTATGTATTTTGATCCTCGCTTCCTCAAACTCTTAACAATTTCTAACACCTTTATTTTATAACTTGTAATTTAGGTGTGTAGATGGGAGCATTATTTAGTAATCTGATTTGTTTATCATTAAAGGTTAAAAATAAAGTCCCCTATTTACTTGGCTCTCCACAAGGTCAGAGTTATACACAAAGTTGATTTTTAATGAGAGAAAAATCCACCTCCCCAACAAGAAGCACTGTGGATTGAGACACAATTAAAATTGCCTCAGTTTAAAAGGATTTTCCTTCACTAACTAAAGACAGAACAGATACTACACTTTGAATTATTTATTTGCAAATAAAAGATATACAAGTGAGGCACAAAGTAAGACTTTGAACTCAACCTGAAAGTGGAGATGTGTGAAAATAAAATTAAAGGATCCATTTCAAATGAAAGTAGGTTTCAAAATTCTTCATAAAATAAAAAATGTCCAATTATCTTAAGAATAGAATCAGAATGGTCAATTGTTTTTATGATGATGGGTGTCTATGTCCAATGCAAATACAATAAATCACCAAATATTATGTTTTAAAAGACACTTTTTTTTTAATAGAAAGTGCCAGTATGGCTATCTATATATATAAAGTAGTAGCATTCATGTGTGCGTGTGTGTGTGTGTGTGTGTATTTGTGCATACAACATGACAAATACAGTTGTTTTTTGTTTTTTTTTTTGCGGTGGGGGAGGGGAATTACATTTGAAACATAAAATAACGATAAATTTAATTAATTTTTATGAGACCATTCTTTACTTTCACCTAACAATTTTATAAACAGAACGAACCCCAAAATAACATTCAGTTTTTTTTTTGGAGGGGGGGGGGGAATTATTACATTAGAAATATAAAATGACAAAAAATTTCATTTAATTGTTTTTGGAATTAATTTTTGGTAGATCTTTTTTTTTTCTTTTTGCAATCACACGGGAATTCGCTGCTATTTTTATTGAAACAAAAGTTGTAATGATTTATTTTTAATTATTTTTTTGGGGGATGGAGTCTTTTCAGTGCTCAATATCTGGAGAATAGTTTCTTCTCTTTGTAGCCCTTCTGCCGAAATATCTGGTGGACAGAGTATCACATACTTCTTTTTATGGGCGATTACATTTACATGTTTTCATCCGTTCTTTTATTTTTGTTGTGGGGGTATCCACGTTGCCCATGATGAAAATGATTAGGATACAGGTGCGTTTCAAATGGAACTTCATGTCAACCCAGGCAACGCTGGGTACCCATGCTAGTAGTAAATATAGTTTGGCAGTTAATACAAGTTAATTTAATTGCAATAATCAAAGTAATCAAAAAGATGAGTCTGTGTACAATAGAAATTAATAAAAGAAGTAGCAAAAAAATAGACATCTTTTTTTAAGTTCACACACGTTTGTAATAGTAATAAATTCTGAAAAATATCAGGAAAAAACGTTACTATATACAAAAGTGGCTGCAAGAACTTATTTATGGTTTTCCTACAATTAAAATTTTTATGTACACAAGTCTATAAATCTTCTACCAAAAATTTTTCTGTCATGCCATTGTGGCATAAAGATGACTTTTTTATGTGAAGAAAACTTCATAAATTCCATATGATATTTTGGATTTACAAAAACAAAGAAAAGGTTTTCACATCAGAAATAGCAATTAACAAAGAAAGATGAAAGAACAGAAAGATGAAGAGAAAAAGCAATGGAAGCAAGGAAGATGAGGGCAGAAGTATTTTATTTAACAGTATTTAATTTTGAATTTGTTGGTGAAAAACTCATACAATTGTATGTTTTCAAAACTTCAATATTAGAATTACAAACACTGCTAGACCTTGGATTCTAATACAAGTGCCATTGGAAAATTTTAGGAAAAGAAAATTGATATCAAATCAAAAAGTTTTTTTAGTTGGGTATTTTCTTTTAGCTAGAGATCAGAATTACATTTGTGAAAGCTAAATTTAAAATCATATATTATTATCTTTGTGAAATTCTATCATGTGTGAGATTATATTTACATTTTTTTAAATTTTTTCCATGAAAAGATTTCAAGAAATAAGACTATCTATATAATAGTACACCTTCTAATTGGTTATCTTAAATATAAAGTAAAGTTAGAATTTCCTTGGTTTCTTTGACTGATATGGGTCCATAAAAGCTGCAGATAGAATCTTGCACTTTAGTCCAATTTTTGATGCATATTTTCATAAATTATCTGTTTATTTTGTTCACTTTCAGTGTTTTTTTATATTTTATCCTATAAACCGTTTTCTCTTTGTTTACTAATTTCAGCACAGAAGTAAGGGAGAGTAATTTTCACAGTAATAAGTTCTCATCTTTTGACCCAGAACACTGTAATAACATATGAGCAATATATGTATCAGAAGACCAGAGTTTTAAAAAAATACACCTCTGGACTATCTGCATAAAAAAAGACATTGGAATTTATTCCTCTCAAAATGTCTGGGAGCTGATGGAAATACAGCAGCTTGAAAAGTAACTCAAATCAAAATATTGTCTACATAAACATGACAAATATTAAACCTGTTTGAAATTCTATTGTCTTTTGCAACAAAGTAATGGATGAACGCATGCACAAGCAACATAAATACAACAGCTAAAATCATGAATTTCTTTTCAGTGTCTGTCATAAGACTCACTCTTCCTTTTTCCCCCACTGATTTTGAGATTATGCAAAGTTTGTTATAAAATTGTATAGATTTTTGTACACATTGTTTTTGTCATTTACTCGCTTATTGTGCATCCCTTTACAAGTTTTTTTCACCGTATGCAAATGTGTGGCAGTAATAATACTGAAAACTAAAGTTTTCATGTTTCCAACAAACATTAAAAATAGTGTGATGTATTAAGTTTGAGTTTAAACAAAGATGTATATGGAACGTTTTGTGATGTATTTTCTAAGAATGGAATGAGGAAGAAGATTTTGGAGTAGTTTTGTATTATTTGTAATCTAAAAACATAACTTTGTAAAATATTTTACTAGCCATTGCTAGTAATTAATATGAAGTGAATGAATGCCTTTTTTACATCCCTATCTGTGCATGAAAAATGACTACTTAGATTTCTTCCATATTTGTTTAAAGGGTGATAAGTTGAAAGATGGGGGTTTAATACTGCAACAGTAGGAAGTGTACTTTTACTTCCACAATTAAATTAATAAGCAAAAAAGAAACAGTTGATAGGATTTAATATAAATTTGAATGAAACTGAAGTTTTTGTTTTGATCACATGTATCAGTAATTGGCATCAATTGCTGATGAAGTAGATTTTTATATGTAGCTTTTAGTCAGAAATGTATACCTGCCAACAGTACAGGGGAAATCTTACTCTACTTTATATATAAGAAGAAGAGGAAAATTGACGAATGCAATATTTAAATCATCATACCATGAGTTATCTGTGCTTGGATTCAAGATTTCTTAACAACTGTACATCTATATTTATGTATATAATCATTCCTGTAAATATAAAAGACAATTTATTTTCAAATTCACCTCTTCAGTCAACTTGTACAAGATGAGTTACAAAAATCGATTGAAGAATTTTAACCAAGTTCTAATTCACAGAAAGTGTTTTCATGCAATATAGATCATCTTAATTGGACAAAATGGATCCAAAAAAAGATTTTTTACACTTTGTGAGTACAAGTAAGTAAAATTACTTCCTTAACTAGAATTACCTACCTTGATTGAATTTTGAGTATTTTTTATTTAAAAAATTTTTTTTTTTAGATTCTCCAGTAATAGTCAGTTAACATACTTTCTAAATTCCGGTGTGTCTAGTACTGGAAGCGGTGACAAGGCAAATTAGTTCCTTCACTTTTTTCTATCACACTTACATCTCCCCTGTACATGTACTGTTTTTTTTTTTTTTTTTTTTTTTTTGGCTACGTTTTTCCAATCATTCTTTTTTTTTATTTAATAATCATTGAAAAGTTTTTGGTCTTATTTTAATATTTTTGAAAAACATTTTTTTGCTTTTTAAGAATCATTGAAAACATGTTTAAACATCTTTTAAAGTAATGAACTATTTAGTTTATGAACCAATGTCAGGCATGGAACTGTGCATTAATAAAATGGTAATAAAAGACCTATTAGACGAAACTTCGAACACGTTTAGTACATGCAAATAAAGACTAATTGAGTTATTTTTATTTGTATAATTTGGTTAATTTTTATTGTATATAATATTTCAATAAATCACAAATCACAATAGAAATGCTGCAAAACAATAAAAGTGAAGGAACTGATTTGCCATGTCACCACTTCTGTTAGCAGACACACAGGAAATTAGGACTACAACAGATTCTCAACTTCATTGGTTGTATTTTGTTATTGAAGGATGATTAAATTGAATAAATTGATCAGTGAATTTTAGCTGAGTTCACATTCAAAGTAGAGCATATTTTCGATATATAGACCTCAATGGGCTTAGCATGCCACGCTACTATTGTTGTATTTACATTTTAGTTTAGCAAAGATTCTGCTGTTTTGAATAAAAAGAGTTTTCTTATTACTAGAGCATAATTTTGTCTTTCTGTTTGAGGGCGTGACTATACAATTCCTTCTATTAATGTACTATTATACTATCTTTCAATACTCAATTCAGATTACAATTCAGGTGTGTGTGTGTGTGTGTAGATGGGAGGAGGTTAGTGTAGTATATGTTTGTTTGTCATGTTACCATCCTTCCAGGCATTACCTTCTCCTTTTTTTAAGGAGAGAGGTGATGATGGTGTAGTATTTGTTTTGTTGTCATGAGACCAGCCTCCCAGGTATTTCCACCTCCGTATTTTGGGGGAAGGGGCAGTGTCCATGAACAAAAAATTGTCTTTCATTAGTAAACTCAACACTTACATTACATATACTAGTAAAAATCGGTAACTAGACGTGGGGAGCATATTACATTATCATTAATATATATAACTATATCTATTGGACAAAAGTTGGTACACAAAATAATATTTTTACGCATTGGCTGTTCAGATAGATTACGCTATATGCAATCAGAAAGCAATAAAATTAATCAATGCAGTTAAATCCTTACCTTGTTTGTATTTGTTGGTATTGAGCTTTTAATTGTGATATCAGGCATCATAATAGGTGCTCCTCCGAATGACTGGTGCCATACCACTTTTTTGTTCTGGGGTGTGTCAACATTGTAAGTGCTGGGGCTGTTTGAACAAAATCAATAAAGAAATACATCTCCAAGAAGTTAATAGTGTATTTTCAAAGATTACATTTTCTTTTTGTTATTGCTTTTCAAATAATTGCACAATCTGATGGACATGGTATTCATCCTCGGTGGATTGAACCAAATTCTCCTAAGGAGGAAGTGTCATGGGAATATTAAATTCACAAGCAATCCCCAGTCACATGTATATGCCAGTCAGGGAAGATGATAGCATTAAGTTTTTGCAGTTTTTGGAGGGAGGTGTTGGTGTCCCCCTGCATACAGCACTTGGTATTCAAAAATGATCACCTGAGACTGCAAATAGACTGTCACTGCTCATCGCTGTATTGCTTGGGGAAAGTTCAGGAAGATGCTGCTAATTCTTTACATTTAGGTGCATTTCCTTCAAGACTTTGGACAAAGTTTATTTAACCTGTATTAACTTTGTGACATGTGTGCAGTCACTCACTCACACACACACACACACACATGCTCGCACGCAAATAAAGGAATGTTTATTCATTTCAATTTCCCCGCACATTTTAGACAAAAATATGTTCTTCTAGCAACGGCATAATTTCAAATATGCCCACACACTTTTTCTCACAACAAAAAAAGTAAAATGAACATATTTCTGGCGGACATAGTTGATGACAGTATCATGTGACACAAGCGACCAATGAGAAAATTTAGAAGATTGTCTTTTTAACGCTTTTCCAAAAACCAAAATATCAGCAGTAGCAATCTTGTTTCGGAGCCGGTCCAAAAAGTGTAAAAACGCATCAAACATTCTTTCTTCCCTTCTTCTCACTTCAACATCACACGAAAACATGCCTCTCATTTTCATAACATCGTCGCTGTCAAAGCTCTTAAAACCATGGTTACAAACACCATGCAGGCACTCAAAAATCACACTTATCCACACATGCACCCATTCCGCACATTTTCAATAAATTACTTTCCTCATGGGACTTTTAAATAAGGTGAACTTCACCAGTTAAAACACCAACCTTAAAATAAGGACATTATTTTCACAAAGGACTTTTACCTTCTAATCTTATTAATTCCACAAAGGATTTTCATCTTACATTTTAATTATAATGACTTCGCCAGAACTTTCACCAATCAGACCTTTGCTTATTCATCTTGTTGTTTTTGTTGAAAAATAAATGCGCTGCATTTTAAACTAGAAGGAGGTGTCATTTTGTTTTATTCCTTTTTTTTTTATTATTTTGTTTTGGGCAAAGAGATTTAATTTCACTTAAACTTCTTTTCCCTTACACATGACAACCAGCAGACTTCTGTGTAGAACAGAATATTGGTGAAATGGTTATCTAGATCTTCTAACAACTGGTACACTTTGTTGTTCAATAACATTCGTCATAACTCAGGACTTGTGCAACAAAACTAATTTTATTAAAACATAATTTATCTTTTTATAAAATAATAAGAAAAATAAAAAAAACTTAACATTCTGTTTTCCTCTTTTGAAATTTGAATATACACAAAAAGTAAGTCACACTCATTTAAGCAGTCTGAGCCATGGTTCAAAATAGCAAAACAACACTGATAAGCTAACCATATAACTACAAAGAAAGTTATCAAATATAGAAAGGAAATCCAACTGTAATTTTATCCATTAAATGACAATATGATATGTATGCCATAAGTGTGCTTGCAAAAGGTTGTATGCAACCTATGGTGCACATGTGTAACATGTCTGGTCTAAAGCATCCAACGCTTAGATCAGCCGATGTAGCAGTTATAAATAAAACTTATTTTCTATCATGGAGAAATGTTTCTGCTTGGTGATTTGGTTGCACATTAACTAATCAGCTTGCAAGTCACATTCATTTTATCTCTCCCTAAAAGAACTACTTCAGTCACTTTTGGAATCACCTTTGGTCAACAGAGAGAATCCTGAAAACAATGAGGAAAGACGTGACTCCCTCTCTTTCCCCTTCTCTCTCTCTTTCTCTAACCCGTCCCTGTCCACTGGGTGCTCAAGATTCGACTGCCTGAAGATAACTGCTGACAGATTTTCTGGGTTGCAGACTACTTTTTATTTTCTTCACTTGGGCAGTCCAACTTGCTTCCATTGTTACTGAACGGTATAAGTAATTAAATAAATCCTTTCATTATTGTTATAAAAAAAGTTTTATTCTTCATTACGTATGATGGTTTTCATTATATACTTTTAATACATAGAAATTTGCCTCATTTCTTTACTTAATCTAGCTGAAAGTCACTCAAGATTTTACAAAAGTAGAAGTAATAGTAATAATTCACAGTGGAAATTGTGCAATGATCTGGTTCATATAAACAGCAGCAGCAACATAAGCTAGGCGTATAATTGCATATCTATCAGCAAGTTATCGAATCAAGGAATGTAAGCTAATACGTATAACGGGCAAAAAAGTAGAGAAAAATGTTTCTGATATGATGACTACCTGAAGCTGACAATTTTCACTTTTAAGATTTATTAGTTTTATAAACTGTAAAATATTTTTTTATGTAACATTTATTTTTATATGATTTTTCTTCAATTATTTAATTCTTGATAATGCAAGTTAAAAGTTGGAACTTAAACCTCCACAAGCTTTAGAAGACTTTTACTGAGAACTGTTTCACAACACATTTATCTATTGTCGATGTGAAGACATGTTGCAATAGATATAACCACAAATAATTTTTTTTTTAAATAATACTTTGAAACAGCTGTTCCTGGCTGCTGGTAGACTGTTTTTTTTTTTTTTTTATCTCTGCCTGAATAATGAACCTGAGATTACTTCCCTTAGTGTTATTCATTATTTATACCTATATATTGCAACAGAGGTACAATATTGATTTATGAATACACGTGTGTGCATATTAAATATATACATCCATTTCATTGAAATATACAAATAGAATTGATTTTAATGTTAAACTTCAGAAGAATTTGAAATTAAAATACAACCTTGGATTAAATTCACTATCCGTAATTCGAGTTTTAAATCGCTCTACTCCAACAAGAAAAGGCTTGGCATCAGTTCGAAATCTCATAGGTTCTGTTTGGTGCTGCTGATAATGTGTAGGGCAAGGAGTGTCGTCCTGCAATAAAAAGATCAAATTATTAATTCAATTCTTCATTTCTCTGGGCATAAGTTCAACCATAACTAAGAATTTTGCATTATACCTTTTTGACCATTTCATATCTAAACATTTCATACCTAACAACATAAACATTTCATACCTAACAATGTAAACATTTCATACCTAACAACATAAACATTTCATACCTAAAAACGTAAACATTTCATACCTAACAACGTAAACATTTCATACCTAACAACGTAAACATTTCATACCTAACAACATAAACATTTCATACCTAACAACGTAAACATTTCATACCTAGCAACGTAAACATTTCATACCTAACAACGTAAACATTTCATACCTAACAACGTAAACATTTCATACCTAGCAACGTAAACATTTCATACCTAACAACGTAAACATTTCATACCTAACAACGTAAACATTTCATACCTAGCAACGTAAACATTTCATACCTAACAACGTAAACATTTCATACCTAACAACGTACACATTTCATACCTAACAACATAAACAAATTCTTAATGAGCCATCCTTTTATGTAATTCAATTTACCAAATTTCCACTACTAATGATTACTACATGTTCCCCTTGACCACTACACACTCATTAACCCTTATCCTCGAGTGATTTCCGGGCTTTGATAAGTAGTGACTCCTTTGTAAAAAAAAAAAAAAATCAATAATTCCATTTCAACATTTACTGCAAAAAACAAATATATATAATGATTGTATCATTAAAGTTTCCTAGATGTAAATCCACTGAAATTCCAATGTTTATCAAAAAGTGCTCAAGAACAAGCAAAGTGTACTTATAATATATTTATTTATACAAACATTATTGGCGACATATGCGCATACAGGTTTCTGCTTTAACTCCTTTAGAGAAGTAGTGTCATCAGGCCTAAAGAAGATTTGGCCTGATGATATTGCTTCTCTAAAGGAGTTGCAGTAGAAACATGTATGCACATATGTAGCCAATAATGTTTGTATAATGTACTATATATAGTACATTACTTTATACAAACATTATTGGTTATATATATATATATATATATATATATAGTGGTATAATTAGTGGTTCCACTATATATATATATATATATATATATATATATAGTGGAACCACTAATTAATTTAGCTTTCATATCTTGAAAGATGTTTTACATGTAAATTGCCTAATTTGTTCCAAGTCCTATGAAAACACTCATTAAATTTTATAATAAGAGTAAAACCAGAATGAAATTAGAGCTAAATAGTACCCAACGTAAGCATTAATACTTGTAAATGAAGTGGATGTGAAAACAATAGTAAATAGATTTGTTTAATATGAAAATTACTCCTGTTTGTGTTCCTCAAGAAGCTCGTCAATGTCCTTTTCACTGATGACAATTCCCATTGAAGTGTGAAACGATTTCCTCAGCTTCAGGTTGCATAACATCATTATCTTCAACGGTTCTTACTTCATCTTCTTCAAATCTCTCAACGTCTCATGTGGAGATGGCATCAGACCACAGCTTCTTTCAAAAAGAGTTCAAGGTGTGCCAGTAAACCTCCTACCCAGCTTGATTAATGAGCCTGGGGCATATCACAATATCAAAATGGTCCTTCCAAAATTCACAGAAGAAGAGATTGGAGCTGTCAGTGATTTCAAAACATCACTTGAAGAGATATTTCATATACAGCTTCTTGAAATTAAAAATCATTTGCTGATCCATGGGTTGCAGGAGATGGTGGCGTTAGGTGGAATGAAGAGAACTGTGATAAAGGAACATTATGGGAGACTATAATCATTGAGGCCAATAAGGTGAGCAGGGGCATTGTCAAACACCAGCAGACATTTTAGAAGATGATGCTTTTCATTCAAGTATTTTTTAACAATCGTTACAAGGGTTTGCACATTAGCCTTCCAGATCACTGGAAACTTCTCCTTTAGTATTTTGTGGAACTTGAAATCTCAAGGATTCTCTGAATGATACATCAGTAGAGGCTTAACCTTACAATCACTATTGGTATTGCTGCTGAGAGCAAGAGTAATCCTACCTTTCATGGGCGTATGCTCAAACAGCTTCTTCTCTTTCATGATAATGAGGCAATTTTTTCTCAAAAATCCCTATTTCATCAGAGTTAAAAACTTGCTGTTAGATTTAGTCTTTCTGCAGAGTCAATTCATCCAATTTCTTAATGAAGGCTTTAGCCGTTATCATGTATGAACTGGAAGTCTCCCAATTCTGCACCACCTAATGAATGCCAGTTCATCTCTTCAATTTCTCGAACCACTCCTGTGAAGTCTTGAACTCTCGAGATGCTTGCTGTGAATCCTACAATATCTCTTCGCCGGGGTCATCTTTTGCCTAAGCACATACAAGGTCACCAAAAATAGCAATTATTATCTTAGCGATGGTGTCTCTAGTGATTTCCTTTTCCTTAATCCGTATGAGAAGTAGTCTCTCCATCACATTCATGGTTGTGGCGCCTTTTAATTGAATTTATTATGCCCTTCAAATGCATTGCTGCTTTGGTGGCTTCTTTCTAGTGCAGGATGGTACAAATCATAGACTGATTCCAGCCATACTCCTTCACAATTGCACTCAACAGCATGCTATCTTTGTATTTTTTATCCCCAGCTTCGTTTCCATACTTCCATCTTCTTCTTTCCTTTCAATCAGAAACATTCTTTAAACCCATGACTACAGTACAATAAAACAAACGCAAACACAACGAAAATGAATGCAAATGCCCAAATAAAAGTTGGGGATAAATAAAACAACTTACTGATGCATGATGAGAAATTAAAAAAAAAAAAATTGCTCAACTCACTTGCTATTTGACATCCAAATCTAAAATTCTATTTTATAAAAAACACGACTGTTGTGTCTCCAGATCGTGTTCTCTTTTTTAACAAGGTACACATGATTTAAGAGCACCGGTGCCTTGTGCCTCGTTCTCATCCATCTCTGTGCGAGTTTTTTCTTATATAGTTTTCTTTCTTATTTCTTCCCTTCCTGATCTTTCTTTATCGAAAAAACTTAACCGTTTAGGCATTCAAAAAAAAAAAAAAAAAAAGGATATAAGGTAAAGGAAAAGACTCCATGTTGCCATCCTTTGAGAACTCCGAGTTCCCACGTGATCTCGTCCTAGTCTCGTTTTGCGATTCTGTCCTTCCTCCTTTTTAACCGCGGAATTTGAAACGATACACATGGACTTTACTCCACTCCATGAACTGGGCTTCCCCCGTTCTAAACCATGATGTACATTCAGAACATCCCATTATTTCTTTACCTGCCTATTCCTTCTATGAAAAACTTGAAACCCTATTTCTGTTTAATTAATCTAATGTGTGACCTCTATATTCAATTTGGAGAAATTCTAATTTATTCCCTCCTTCTTCGCTCGCACAGAACTTATATCTTTTCTCAGACTTCTATTTCTATTTTTAATTCGTGGGCGCTTGGGCAGTTTATGCGCCGCACTAGAATAACAACCTTTGTAGAAAAAGAGACATAACTGTTCCATACTTTCACCCAACGATTTAATAAAAAAAAAAGAAAAGACTTTTTCTAACCACTCCATACTTTCACCTAACGATTTAATAAAAAAAAAAGAAAAGACATTTTCTAACCACTCCAGACTTTCACCTAACAATTTAATGGAGAAAAGACACTTTTCTAACTGTTACAGACTTTCACCTAACAGTTGATTGAAAAAGATAAGATATCCCAGAATCTGTTAATTTGGAAGCCTGTCCAAAACATAATTATTTTCATGTATTATTTCCTTTTGTTTAATTATGTTTTCTCCTTTTAACTATTTGTTTTGTTTTTGTTTCAGATTTTTTTACCTAATTAATAAAGCGTTTTCAATGTAATAGTTGCTTTCGTTATGTTAATTTGAGTTTATCTGTCTGCCCAACGCACGCTTTCTGAAGTTTGACTGCTGGACGGTATTGCAGGTACCTGAAAGCAAGATTCTGAGGAATAACTGCCGCGAGTTCCAGAACAACGGCAGAAATATGACATAATTTTTTTAATCATTATTTTAATTATTACTGTTATATTCAAGATGTAACAATTTTAAAAAAATATATGAACGATATGAAATATGGTTTTATGAAAATGATATTTTCCTTTATTTACAACAATAACAAAATAAACGAAAAAGGTTTGTCCACAAATATTTACAACAATAACAAAACAAATGAAAAGGGTCGGTTAACAAAAGATACAGTTGGTTAGAATTACTACTATCAATACAAAAAGAAATGACGGCTTGGTGAAACTCGGGTCAAAAACCAGGACGAGGAAGTGGACGGTATGGGGGAGAAAGAAGGTAGTCAAAATTAAGAACTGCTAACAGACCTGACTTCGAGTGACTATTCACACTACTGATGATGAAATTCAATGACAATAAGATTCCTTTTTGTTTTTCTTTTAAATATTTGGTCAATGAGAAAATTTCAAAATTGTATTTACCACTAGTCCAGAAAACAGTTTCAGCAAACTTGCCATGGGTTGAGGGGATGTATTTTCCTTTTTGTGTTTTGGATTCTTTCGGCTGGACTTATCCATGAATCAGAGACCAGAGTTACCTTAACGAGTACAAGCTGATAACTGATCTGTTTCTCTCTCCACCTTTATTTATATGGCACCATAACCCATTCTAGATTATTGCAGAACCATCTGGGGCCTTCTAGATCATTCTAAACTTTCTATTACTATACTCTGGCTTTTAAACTATTTTGTGAATTAAAAACTTTTTAAATTTGATTATTAGGACTGCCTAGAATACTTTAGCACACATTTTAAACAAACAGTTGATTTTTATTATTATTTTATTGAAATGCCCCCATGTAACATTACTCATAAGGTCATGACCTCAATCAAATCTATAGGTATGTGGAAGAAAAAAGATTCGGACCAAGTAAAGATTAGATACCCGGTAGCAGAGGACAAAGATTGGCGCACATTTCAAGTGACACTGGTTGTTCGAGCTTGACATTGCTGGTGGTTGTTTGTAAACATGTCAAATAGCAGTAAATAGGAAAAAGTTAACAGTTTTGTAAATATTTAATATTAAAAAAAATGTTTTGTAAATATTTAATATTAAAAAAAAATGTTTTGTAAATATATATTTTTTCTTTTACATCTTAAAAAGTTTTGTAAATATATTTTAAAAAATCTTGCTCGCGAACATTCGACCATGTCTGCTATTTGACGTGTTTACAAACAACCAACGACAATGTCAAGGTCGAACAACCAGTGTAACTTGAAATGTGCGACAGTATTCATCTTCTGCTACAGGGTATCTAATCTTTACTTGGTCCAAAGATTCAAAGTAAAATGGATTATTTACTTTCTTACAGCTAATGTGTGATATCTAAGAAAAATTATACCAAACTTCTGCATCCCTTACAAAAATTTCAGAGGGTATAGGATAAAAATTAAAATAGAAAATCTTTCTTCAATCTATATTCTATAAATGTAATAAAAGTTGTTATGCGTACATTAATTTTTCAATTTTTAAAATAATTTTAATTTATGAGAGAGACGTAAATAGGAAAAATATGTTCAAGTTCAAGAAAAAATGTTTTCCAAATAAAAATCCACACAAATATTTCCAGAAAACTACTAAAATATTTTTAAATTGAATAAAACACCAATATTTAACAGATTTTCAAAGAATTAGTTTTTCTGTCACTTGTATCTTTCATATCCTGAAATTTTTTTGTATACGATATCAAATTTTCTATATCATGTTTCATAAGCTGAAAATTTAATTACCAGAGTCTTTCATGTGTAGAGATTCCAAGTGTTTTGTATATATACAGTCCTGGTCAAAATCATAAGATCACTTAAGAAAGTAAGCGCTTATGCATAATATCGAATTTTTAATCAAACAAATGGTTGAAACCATTGCCAAAAGGGAAAATATGATGGCAAAAAATGAAATCTGCTTCATTCGAAAACCTTAACCCTGATCTAATAATTATTTTTTAAAAAGCAAACATTTTCACCTGGTCAAAATGAGAAGACCACTTTAATAAAATCGGCTAGTTTTGAAAAAATGAATGTGAAAAGCTTTCTATGTTACTAAAAGCAACTTGATAGTAGATAAAAAACATCTTACTAAATTATAAATGGCAAAAGGCATTATCAGAGTTTGAGAGAGGAAGGATCTTTGAGCTTAATAGGGGTGGACTCTCCCATAGATTCATTGCAAACGAAGTGAATCGTAGCAAAACGGTCATCACAAATTTTTTCAGAAATCCAGATCAATATGGGCACAAAAAAAGTCAAGGTCGACCAAAAAAAAATAACCCCATCACTGGATCGCTGTATCAGAAGTTTAAAAAAAAACTCCAGTATGAGCTCAAGTCGATTGAAAAGCCAAACAACAGCAGAATGTAGTCTTAAAACCATCAGAAGGCATCTGAAAATGAAGGGTTTCAATCATTTAAGCGACTGCAGAAATCACGTCTTCTTGAACAGCACAAAACTAACCGACTTAAATATGCCGCCAAATACCAGACTTGGGATGAAGAGAAGTGGGAAAATGTAATTTTCTCCGATGAGAAAAAATTTAATCTAGATGGTCCAGATGGATTTCAACACTATTGGCATGATAAAAATTTGCCCAAAGAGACTTTTTCAACTCGGCATAGTAGAGGAGGGTCTTTAATGATCTGGGGTGCTTTCTCGTCAGCTGGGACCCTAAAGTTGCAAGTAGTGAAAGGCCGGCAAACATTGTTGAAGTACATTTCAATGCTTGAAAATGCTTCTATCAGGACTGAAGGTCCACGTCTGTGTGGAAGAAATTGGATTTTCCAGCAAGACAACGCTGCAATACATACTTCTCGACAAGCACGAGAATACTTTTCTTCAAATAAAATAGAATTGTTAGATCATCCAGCATGTTCTCCGGACCTCAATCCCATTGAAAATCTTTGGGGATGGATGGCAAAAGAAGTGTTCAAGGATGGAACCCAATATGATTCAATAAAAGAACTTTCTGATTCAGTTTTCAGTACATGGGATAAAATTCCTTCGCACATGATAAAAAACTTAGTCGCAAGCATGCCGAAGAGAATTTTTTAAGTAATTCGTAATAATGGAGTTTATACTAAATACTGAGACACTTTTTAGTAATTTATAATTGCCTTTTGTTATATAAATTATCAGTGGTCTTATCATTTTGACCAGGTGAAAATGTTTGTTTTTTAAAAAATAATTATTTCTCGTCAGCTGGGACCCTAAAGTTAAGGTTTCGAATGAAGCAGATTTAATTTTTTCCATCGTATTTTCCCTTTTGGCAATGGTTTCAACCATTTATTTGATTAAAACTTCGATAATATGCATAAACGCTTACTTTCTTAAGTGGTCTTATGATTTTGACCAGGACTGTATGTATATATATATATATATATATATATATATATATATATATATATATATATAGAGAGAGAGAGAGAGAGAGAGAGAGAGAGAGAGAGAGAAAATAAAATAAAATAAAAATCTTACGATCTTAATCTTATTCTTTTATACTTCCATAAATCTTCTAACCACCCCAACTCAATTATAAAATCTATAGTACCATCCGTCTCTAGAAGAATTTCTGCTCTTTCTGCTGATAAAAAAACTTTTAATCAAAATGCTACTTTCTTCAATAATGCCTTATGGAACTCAGGACACAAGGAAAAGATTAAATACAACAATTATGTTCCTCCTGCAGGCTGCCTTAAATCTGTAATCACACACAATATGACTCGTAAGAAACCAGTTCAAATAACAAGATCTGCCCCTATCAATAACAATGAACCAGTCTACATATATAATTCAAACCAAAATACTAATCGCAATACCTCTAACCCACCCAGTCACATCAGGAGAAAGAAAAATATTTGGTTTAATCCTCCATTTAGCCTAAATGTCAAAACTAATATACCTAAGGAATTCTTCAACATTGTACAAAACTCTTTCAAATACCCACACAGATATAGTTCTATTTTCAATAAAAATTCAATCAGGATTTCTTATTCAACAATGCCTAATTTAGCACAAAGAATCTTAACATCTAATAACAAAAAAATGAAATCAGCCCAAAAAATCCCTTTCCCAATTAAACCCAAAACTAACTGTAATTGTAATAACAAACATCTTTGCCCACTCAATAATGATTGCATCCATAAAGATGTTATATATTCTTGCACAATTACTGAGCTCCCACGCAATCCTCCCATAACAGACACTAATATTTCGTCTTCAAGTTATCCTTCTTCCCATCCTCCATCTGATATAGTTACTAATCCAATACACCACTCAAGCAGCCCCTCCATTTACAATCATACAACTAGCAATAATGATAATAATAATAATAATAATAATAATAATAATATTAATATTAATGAGAATAATATTTCTCCTAACAGCCATCCTAACACTAACAACACTCATTATCCCCTCCAAAATAGTCCTCATACAATCATTGTCCCACCATTTGTTGAACACTATGAACAAAATTCAAACCATTCAACTAATACAAATCAGCAAATTAATATTAATACCAGACCTCGAGCTTTTAATAAAGTACATACATATATCGGCGCTACTTCAACATTAATTAAGAAAAGAATATCAAACCACATTTCTTCTTTTAACAACCATAATTCTAATAATAACCAAGGAACTTCTCTAACCACTTTAATTAAAAAACTTAACTTTAATAATACCCCCTTCTCAATGAAATGGACCATCATAAAAAAAGTTAAGTCTTATACTCCAGGCTCTAAGTCATGTCGCCTCTGCACAACCGAAGCTATAACTATAATTACTTCCCTTCAAAGTAACAATATAATAAATTAAAAAATTAACTGATCTCTTTCTGTAAAAATAAGTCCAAATTTAATTATGGCAATTTTGAAATTACATAGTTATTACTTTTACCTTTTAGATAGATACATAATTTTTTCTTTAACTTTATCGTTTTTTCTACATACGTTCTTAATACTTTATAATTTAATAATCCTTTATTTTAATTCTTTATTTCTTCTTTGTTTGGCCGGTTTTTTATCTGCAATTTCTGTTTTTAGTCTTTAAATATTCCTATCTAATATATCAATCTACCCACACTTTCATATCTTGTATGTATATTTACTTATATTTTACTATATGCATTTACTTACTTACTTTTTCCTGAATTTGCAGATACCGGCCATCCTCTCCCCTTAAATAATTTTTACTTTTTTATTTTATATTTTATTTTTTATTTATTGTTTATTTATTATTTATTTTCTATTTATTTATTAATTTATTTATTTTCCATTTAGTGTCTTTTGACAACTCTTGCTGACATTTTCTTAAGTAATAACCTGTACATTTAAGTTGACTGATATTATTTTGCCCTATATATTTTTTTTCGCGCCTTTTAAGACTTCCTGTCTGGGTTATTTTGACATTTGTTTTTCTATTTTATATTTAATCCTATCACCATTTAATTTTTTTCCCCCTTCTTCTTCCCTGATCTTTCTTATTTATATTTATGTCTCGGCAGCAGTGTGAAAAGCATATCTTATTTTTCTTTTATTAATATTATTGGAATTTTTCCCCTTTTCCCTTGTGAATTATTCCATGGATTTCTGCCATTGGATTATTTTGGCCCATCTTCCAATTACGGGATTTCCTTGGATTTTACTTGTACAAATGGAAATTTAATTAATTTTCTTGAAGTTATATTTTTGGATTTTACCGTCATTGGATTATTTATCTTTCACAAGACTATCCATTCATGTGTAATCACCTTTTTTCTTCACCATATTCCCTCTGCTTCACTTTTTTGTTATCAAGTAAGATCTTTGACTTACTTGTTGTTTCATCAAATACTTTTGTATGCAAAATCCGATCCCGTATTTTGCTAAATCCTACCCTCTGATGAGAAGTATTTCTTCAAAACTCTGCGGATTAAGGACTATCCACTTATCAAGTGTTTCCTTTTCAGATTAAATATGTTTTTAACTCTTTTTCAAAGTGTTTTTTAACATGTTTTATTAACTGTTTGCTCGTATATATATATATATATATATATATATATATATATATATATATATATATATATATATATATTGTTACATTTTTAGTAAAAAAATGTGATTAATTATTCTTTTATATGTTGTTCAAAATCGCAAGAGAATAGGAGTTTGTTTTTGTTTTATTTTCATCAATTGTATTATCGTCTGCGTTCAGTCAAAAAAAAAAAGAAAACAATCAGAACAAGAGAGAATATGAAGAGATATATAGAGAGTGGTCAAAAGAAGAAAAGAAAGAATAGCTAACGAGCACTGACAGTAGAGGAGAAAGAAAAAAAAAAAGAAAGAAACCAGCTAACGAACGCTGGCAGGTTGTATAGAGAGGGGGAGGTGAAAATATATATATAGAGAGAGGAGGGGCGTTTTAACCTGCGCGCTTACGAAGGACACACGAGACAATCTGCTCTTCGCTGCTGAGGAAAGCAGCCGACAACGACGACACTAGGAACAGATATAAGATTAGCAGTAATACTGCGGTGGATAAAAGTGGAGGAGGTGCGCTTAATAAACATTGGAAAAGGAGTCCATTTGATATATTTGGAGCCAGTTTTTTTTTTTTTTAAGGAAATCGGATAAGAAGAAGAAGAACAAAGTAAAGTTGCTAAGACAGTGAGTGAAGCAAAATCTCTCTCTCTCTCCCTTACTCTATCTTTGTTTGAACTGAGCAGACAATAATAACCAGTACGAAAATGTTGTATTGAGATCTGGCATTTTTCTTGAACATTCTCTCTCGATCAAGACACTTTATTTTCTTTTATGCATTACTTCTTTAAATTATCAAAATAATTGCATTTTTATTTATTTATTTTTGTGTTGTTATAAATAAATTTACATCCATAATTTCCATCGGCCTTTTGTTTGTTATTTCAGTTGTGTTTTTCTGTCTTATGTTTTACCGTTGTCTCTGAAGAATTTGGATAATCCCTTCCCGTATTTATTTATTCACGTTTTAATCCCGGAAGAAAAAAAAAATTATTTTTTTTATTAGCGTTGCGATCATATCTCTACAGTTCCCCGTGGAGATAGCTGAGTCGTAACAATATATATATATATATATATATATATATATATATATCAGTCAAACACAGTAGTGTTTGAATATATGGTTATGGTTATATATGGTTAAGTGGCAGTTTTAGTCACTTAGAACTGCTTTAAAGCTTCATTATTTTTTTAATTTAATTTATGACATTATTTAATTGTTGTGTTGTAACACAATAGTAAAAGAAGAAAATCAAGTCGAGGTTGGTTTAATAAAGTGTATTAACAATCACAGGTACAAAGGTAGAAATACGGGTATAACTGACTAGCGCTCAGCTAGGCAGTGGAGTACTGTCGCTCCTTCTCACTAGTGTAGACATTACTGGCACTATATATATAGTGAGAACCGGTGTAATTTCCTTTATGCATAGAAAGGCCAGTATAACAATAATCAACTTTTAATGTTGCAATATTTTAAGTTATAAATTTATTATATTTTTTAATAGAATATCTTGTCCTTTTCTTTTCCAGTTTTAACAACTAGTTCTTTACTTTTCCACGCTTAAGCTTAACCATATTACTTTTCATGTTCGCATTTTTCTATTGTAATATATATATATATATATATATATATACATAATTATTTCTACAATAAGATAATGCAGCAGCTCACAAAAACCATGAAAGCCACAGATCAAAAGTCCTAAACTCAAATTTTGTACTCATCAACAGAACATATCCGAATTCTGGATTTGAAACCAGAGTCACTTGCATGCAAGACAAGTCACCACATCACATACAAGAACGTCTATAAATCGACACAGTGCAGTCCGACTGTTGAATATACCTGCTTATTCTCAACAAGGAATGTAGTTATCCAAATACTAAGAACCCAGGCTGATGTTTTGTGTTTTGTTTGGTTTTTACAAGGGAGTCACCGCTTATCAAGACCCAAAGGCCACTTGAGGATAAGGGTTAATGAGTGTAGGGTAGTCACCAGAACACCAGTGTAGTACTCGTTAGTAGTGATGGAAATTGAGTATAATTTGATTATTTAAGGTGACAGTTCAAAAAGAACTTGTTTATATTGGACTTGAAGATGACCATATCGTAGTCAGCTTAGCAGAACGGAGTTCCACATGTGGTTAATTCTAGGGATAAAGCTTTGTTCATGAAATTTGTGTTTAGATTTAAGCATAGATATGGAGTGGGTAAAATTGTTGATAGTGGTTGTAGCTACATGAGTGTTTTTCGTGAAGGTTTGACAAGGGGAGGGGGATTATAGATTGAAGCTCAGATAAGCACTTATCATGAAAATGATGATAGAGCAGAGAAGGCTTAGGACATCTCTTCTATAGAAAGAAAAAAAGGCATCACCTACTTGGTTTCAAAGCCAGTTTTGAACTTTGTCAAAGCGGAATAGAGTGCTCCAAGCAGCTTCTGCTCAAATGTGGCAACAGTACCACAGCCACCGAGATATAGAAGGAGGCCGGTGTACATGAACGAGTGATGTCATTTCCAAAACAACATGTAGGTAAAAACTGCCTACAGTTAGTTGTGTTCAGACACGTGGCCATGCTAGCAGGCATAAAAATATTTTTCATTGCCTTAGAGAATGGCTGTGAAGAAAGAATAATTCTCCATTTGGATAATTATATAATTGCACATTGGCAGGGATAATTTTAATCTAACAAAATATAGTAGTTAGTTGTTTTTTAACTTTTCTCAGATGTCTATCAAAGAAAGTCGAATATTTCATTTTATTTATTTAAACTACAAAACAAACAATTTGGTATGTAAATATTTTTCAGTCTCTTCTTTTAATAATAAAATTTTCATTGAGTATTTCCAAATATTTTAAAGCATTTTCCACAACAATTTTTTTGTTGTTATTTTTGTTTGTTTGTTTGTTTGTTTATGATGATGATGATGATGATGATGATGCCCCCTCCCAAATTCACCACCACCCTGATTTAATATCGTAGATGTTTATATATATTTTATTTTAACCAATGTTCACATCATGGTGTGATTGTCTTTTAGATTATTTCTTTAGTTATGTGAACTTCATTTTCGTATTCATGTATTCTGCACTGATATGAAAATGAAGACTATAGCAGAGTATAGGATTCAAACCATGTAACTGATGAAAATACTCTACACATTTTGATGGAAAACATGGGAAGAAATGGACATAGAAGAACAGAAAACTAAAACTTTAAATATAATTTTTGTATTAAAAGTAATAGTTATTTAAATATTTCAACATATAATCTTGTGGGGAAAATCCAACTCCCCAATAAGGGGTACTCTGGATAGAAGCAAAAATAAAAATTGCCTTAGTCATGCAGGATTTCTCCTCCACCAATCGAGGACAGAAAAAGTTAAGTGTAGCATCAGAACAGATACTACACTGTGATCTCGTCGCAAAGGTCAAGAATTGTTTGTGTTTAATGTTTCTTTAATTGTTTTTTCCCTGAATTCATAATTCAGTTTTATCAGTATTAGATTGTATATTGCTTTAAAATTACGTAATTTTACATAATATTTATATTTTATCTATATATATAAAAGCTAAAATGTGTGTATGTATGTATGTGTGTTCACTTTTTCTGTATGTCTACAAAAGGCTTTTTTTGCCGTGATTCTCGGTTGGCTCGCTCCTTCTTAAAACTTTTTATATGCTGTCTAAATAATAATATCTATGACTAAGGAATTCTGGTCGCAGCTATCTTTAATTTACCCGACTTTTACAAACTATTTTCAAGATATTTTTTGATTGCCGTGTAGCGGGGAAAACAGAAACTGGCTTCCAGTGCAAAACTAGGTCAAACATCACGTGACTTAACATTCTCGCACCTGTTAATTTCGCTTTATAAACGTTAACTTAACACACTCATCAATTCATCTATTCCCGTGGTCGAGATGGTTAGGTTGCAGGGTTTTTTTTCCATTTCCTTTCCACCTCCACGTCAAAGGTTTGGAGTTCAAGCCTACCTTTCTACTAAAACTTTTTTTTTCTTTTACACCTCCAAACACCCGGCCAACTTTTTTTATTTTTAAACAGGGTTGTTTTGATCTACCCCCCCCCCCCAACACACATACACACCTCCAAACACCCGGGCAACGCCGGGTACTCCCCCGCTAGTATTAAATAAAGTTCAGTTTCATTATTAATCGAATTGGACTCCTTTCTTTTCTATTTTTAACATGTTTTAATGCTCTTTTTAAAAATGACCTCATATAGTATCGACAGAGACAGTTTAACAAATCTTACCGACATTGTCTGCAGGCATTTTTCAGTTAACAGGCTTTCTATATCTCAGTGGCTGTGACAGTACTCCATTTTAAGAATATACCTGGCTCCTATACAGATAGCAGATTGTGTCCGGAATCAGGAGTGGTAGAATGATGCAACTATTTTCCTGACAACCTTGGCAACAGATTTGATCGAGGCCTTCCATTTCAGGCCAGGAGTGAGGGTTAGACCCAGAAGCTTGTCAAAGCAGGGAGCTTCTTTTGGTTGAGAGCTATTCATATCAATTAGGGCCAAGTAGGGATCAGAGTGTTTATGGTGAAAAGATAGAGGCTTAGTTTTTAATGCATTAAATTTAACCAGCCATCTTTTGCCTCATTAGTACCACATGCTTAAGGACAGAGGAGAGAGACTTAGAGAGATCTTGGTCGTTGTTGGCTTTGAAGTGTTGCTATAGATGGTAGTGTTGTCTGTACATATGTTGACATGTGAACTTAGAATATGATTTAGGAGATCATGAATGAAGATAAGGGGGAGAGTTGAGCCCAGGATGAATCTCTGACGCATGTTAGCATTAATACTTTAAGTTTTGGACTGCTGCCCATCGACCACTACTTATATAAACCCATTGGAGAGAAAAGATTTGATGGTTGAGAAAAGATTTGATGGTTGAGAAAACATTTCCAGATATTCCATAGCTGAAATTCTTGTGAAGTAGACCTTAATGCCAAACCCTATCAAATGCTTTTGATATATCAAGACCTATTGTTTGTGAGAAGAAACCCTTGTTGATAGATTCATTGATCCTATGTGATATTACAGTCAGTACATCAGCTGTAGATCTTGCAGAGATCTCGGAGAGATGCTTTCTGATTTGATATTTCAAGAATGGCAAACAAAAGTAGGACAATTCTATTTTATACATTCTTTGGTGCAATATTGTCAGAGGATCTTAAAATTGCAAGAATCACACTTATATTTCAGGATTTTTTTTACCAAAAGTGTATGTATATACCAAGTTAGCATACATCTATATATATAGTGTCCTAGTAAGCAAGCTTTAGTTTTGCTGCTTTGGGATGAATTTTGCTTCAGATTTTTTTTTGCTTGGTTGTCTCCCCTGTAGCCTTGCCAGGCCACTAATACTTATTATTATTTCATATATATATATATATATATATATATATATATATATTTTTTTTTTTTTTTTTTTTTTTTTTACAAAGGCGTCACCACATTATCAAGGCCCAGAGGCCACTCAAGGATAAGGGTTAAAGAGTGTACAGTAGAAATTGGTCAATATAGTAATCATTAGTAATGAAAATTTGGTAAATTTAATAACTTATATGGAACGGCTCATCAAGAACTTATTTACTTTAGACTTGAACACAACCATATTGTAGTCAGTCGGAAAGCAGGAAAACGGAAGACAATTCCACAGGCGTGCAGTTCTAAGAAAGAAGCTTTGTTCATGGAATCTACGTTTAGGTTTAGGCATAGATAAAGAGTGGGGGAAATTATTGATAGTGTTTACAGCTAGACGAGTGTTTCTTGTGAAAGTTTGGCGAGGGGGGACCATAGATTGAAGCTCAGTTGAACACTTTCCATGAAAATAACGATACATCAGAGACAAACTCGCAACATCTCTTCTGTGAGATAGAGGTTGCAAGGAGGAGAAAAGGACATCTCCTACGAGGCTACGAAGTCTATTTTGAACTCTATCAAGGCAGGACAAGTCCTTTCTAGCAGCTCCTGCCCAGATGTGGCAACAGTATTCCATCCTTGGACGTACCTGGCTCTTATATAGGTAGAGAATAGCATCAGCAGTGAGATATCTACTGGATCGATAGAAAGATCCCACCATTTTTCCAGCGGCCTTGGCAACAGATTTGATATACATGTTCCATTTAAGATCAGGAGTAATGGTCAAGCCCAGAAGCTTGTCAAAACTTGAGGCCTCCTGAAGACGAGAGCCATTCATTTCAATTGATGACAAATGTGAATTAGAATGTTGATGATGTAAAGAGAGAAGCTTGGTTTTAGATGCATTAAAAGTAACCAGCCACTCCTTTCCCCATTGTACTACGTGCTCAAGATCAGAGGAGAGAGAATTGGAGAGAACTTGGTCGTTTACTGTCTTAGATGTGCTACCATAAATGGTAGTGTCGTCAGCATAAATGTCTACAAATGATGTAAGGATATGATTTGGAAGATCATTAATGTAGATCAGGAAAAGAGTTGGGCCCAGGATGGATCCCTGAGGGACACCGGCATTAATACTGTGAGCTTCTGATTTTTGCCCCTCAACTACTACTCTTATGAACCTATCAGAAAGAAATGATTTAATAATTGAGAAGACTTTTCCAGCTATACCATAGCTAGCGATCTTATGAAGTAAACCTTTATGCCATACCCTATCAAAGGCTTTAGATATGTCAAGAGCAATTGCCCTAGAAAGATTGCCACCGTCGAGAGATTTGCTAATCCTATGCGATATAAATGTAAGGACATCTGCTGTAGATCTAGCAGAACGGAAACCATATTGAGTGTCACTAAGAAGGTTATTTTTGTTGAGATGTTTGATTACTTCTGTATTTAACACAGATTCTAGCAACTTACTCATGACGCACAGGAGACTTATTGGCCTGTACTGAGAGGGGGATGAGCGATCACCTGAATTCTTAAATACAGGGCATACTGATGAGATTTTCCAGGGAGATGGGAAACTATTCTCCTTAAGACAACGTTTAAACAGTTTTGTAAGTATGGGCGCTAATTCAGGTTGAAGTTTTTTGAGTACTATAATTGGAATACCGTCAGGGCCAGTTGCTTTACTCGAATCAAGGTTTTTGATTAGCTTCGCAACATCACATACAGATATACGTATATCACATAGCGTGTTTTCTGATACAGGAGGACATATTGGGGGTTGGCGGTCTTGGTCGCAAAGGGTAGAATTAGCTGCAAAGCTCTTGACAAAGAGTTTGGCTTTGTCTGATGCTGACGAGATTACCTCAGGTCCATTGATAATAGTTGGGATGGAGCACACGCTTCTGTTCAGGATTCTGTTTGCTATTTGCCAAAACTGGTGGGAACCAAGCCGCTGCTCAGCTACTTTGGACTTAACAGATTGAGCATACAACACTCTTGCGTTCCTTATTACTTTCTTACAATGGTTGCTGGCAGTCCTGAAAACGGCTTTAGTTTCCATACATCTATTACGTTTGAAGCAGTGGAAAAAGTGATTTCTGTGCGCAATGGCAGCAGCACATTCTGGAGAGAACCATGGCTGGCTGTTAGGTTTTTGCTGAAACTTTTTAGAGGGTATGAAATGGTCAATACCTACAATTAACCATTCAGTTAGGTCTAATACTATAGAGGACACATCCTTTTTAAACATGGAATGCAGAGGTAGATCAGATATAAATGTACGGAAGCTATCCCAGTCAGCCTTAGTGTATCGATATACTGTACGATGAAGAGGTACGTCTGGGGACTTATTACATTTCATTTTTATCTTGATTGATACAACAGAGTGGTCGGAAGATCCAAGAGGCGACAGAACAGAAACTGAACATAGTTCAGGGCAAGTTGTGAGAAAAAGGTCTAGTAGGCTTGCATACTGGCCGTCATTATCGGGCACACGGGTAGGTTCCTGAACAATCTGAGTGAGGTCATAAGCAATGGAGAAATCATGACAGAACCTCCCCTCATCATCGGTCTTGTTTGAGTGGGTCAACCATTCGACGTTGTGAACATTGAAGTCTCCACATATGTGAATGTTAGCTGAAGGATAAGTAGAAAGGACTTGGTCAATTTTCTCAGATATGCTTTGAAAGATAGTAACTCCGCTGTTGTGGGGGCGATAGAGAGTAAATATAAATGCAGTAGTGTGAGCTAAAGCAACCCGGAAGCACATATAGGGTAAGTTAGGATCTTCCCTGGAGATGTCCCTCCCACATGGAAAGCTATCTTTAATATAGGCACATATTCCATGCCCATGGCGATCTTGGGGGTCAGTTTTAGAAGTTAAGTTAGAGTATCCTGAAATTGCAAACTCATCTAGGGAAATAGCCTGTCCAATGCCAGTTTCACTTAAAAATAAAAGGTCTGGTTTAGTCTCCTGTAATTGGGTTTCAACCTCTGGAAGGTTAGAACGAAGACCCCTGATGTTGGAGAAGGAGACATGGTAGTAGGGGTCTACGTTGGAAGTTGGAGAACCGGGTTTAATCGTGTATTTTTTCTTGAAACTTGTCATGATGAAATTTTGGAATTTGTGGACTAGGTCGACAGATTTACTTAGAGCAGGACAGAGAGGGGAAATTAAGAGAGAAAAAGAAACGAAGAATTTTTTTTTATTTGTAGCTAATGATAAGGTAAAGCCGTAACAATTACCCACTAGTATGGCATCGAGAGGCCCCACCAGAAGCTACTGCATGGTCCAGAATCCATTCACCAAATGGCAATACAGCAGCCCCAGTACTTTGCACCTGCTGATAGGACAGCCTCCTTAGTGGTTAATCCAAGGTTCGGGTCCCTGACTATCAGGCGGATAACGTCAGCCCAGACAAAACGTTTACCTCCAGCACCCTTACTAGTGACATGGCTACAAGGATAGACATAGAAACAGAAAATTTCCGCCATCTCAGCCAACTGTTCGCAAAAATACTGCCAACCTAGAAAACAGCTTTTTCTTCTCCCTTTGTCCGAAAAATCACTCATTTAAAAAATGAAGACTGAGGGACAAATACTGATCTACATTAGTTTATTTAACAATATTGTTTTTCTATTATTTTGTCAAAATTCAAATAGTAATAATTTGTTGCTTATGAAATGGAAGATGCCTACTTTTTTGTTGTGTATAAATGGCCTCAACATAATATTAGAAATTTTTAGTTATTATTGGATAACTCAATGGTTTGACTTTTTTCTTTCTGTTCTCGTTCTTTTATGAGGCTGTTTCCTTTCATGACGGTGCTTAAAGTATCGCACATAGTGATGAACTGCAATGCTGCATTGGGTTTTTCCCAATTATATTCACTAACAAAATGTAGTGATGCCAACAAGAAGAAAGGAAAACAACGAAGAAGAACTTATATTTACAGAGAAAGAGTACAAAGAAAGGAACAGTTCTTACAAACAGTTGGTCTGCAGGAAACTTATCTGTAAGATATGTCCAACAATTTTATATTTCCCGTGTCTTTTTGGCTGAGATGAAGAAATAGAGCATTTCTGTGTTGCAGTTGCTGTATGAAAACCTCACATGTGTTCTGGTGCTTAAATGACGGACAGAACGTGTTGACACAAGCAAAAAGAGGAAGGGCGTTTATAAAACTCATTCTTGTAGGGTTTGGTGACTCTAAAAAGATAGCCTGTGATTGGTTGTTTTTCATCCCCTTTTTATTTTTATCCCTTTGTTATCTTAACTTATTCTATAAAGCTGGTTGAGTGTATATATATTTATCATACAAGTGAATGTTAAATGTAAAAAAGAATATACATGAAAAGTATTTATAAAATGCTTGATGAATAGGTGTGAGAGGATGGTATATGGATTCGCAGAATAGATTTCCACATAGGAGTGAAGGAGTTGGGAGTCAGAGTTAGAAGTTGGAGTCGGAGTTCGGAGTTTGGAGCCGGAGTTGAAGATATCAAAAGAGTCGGAGTCAGCATCGTAGGAATTCTAAGAGTCAGAGTCAGAAGCAGACTTTTACCATCTGACTCTGCAACTCTGCTTATTCTATCAAAAATCTATCCTTTGCTTTTACTTATTGTAAACAATTTATTGTACACAGTTAATTGGACATAAGTTGCTATTTTACCCATAGCTGGAGATGAATTGCAGGTTCAAATATTTCCTAGAAATTTAAGCACATAGATGACCATAATAAATCTGAGCACTCAGCATAGTCGATTCATAGTTTGTAATGGTATGCATTAGACCATTTAAACAGCCGGTATAAAAATGGACTATCTACAAATTTCTCAAATAAGAAATCAAGTTTTCAAACAATCAAAGTAACCAAAATTTGATTCTTCTTCATTATAAAAGCAAAATTTGAAAACTGAAAACATTGAATTTCAAGTAAAACCAATCGTATCTACTTAATTGTCATGTTGCAGTAATGAAAATATCCCAACATTACAGAAAACAATAAGGTAATTAATTATTAATGAAAACAGTTTTCAAAGAAAATTAGCAAAAATTAAGTTTTGCTAAATCGGCCAAAGATTTTCAGTTTTCAGAAAATATTTACCTTCTTTTTGCTACAATTAAAACTCTCCAGTTTCTTTTTTATTTGCAAAACTTAATTTTTGCTAATTGTCATCAAAACTATTTTCATTAATAATTCATTTTTTACCTTGTGGTTTTTCATAAACTTGGATATGTTCGTTACTGTTACATGACAATTAAGTAGATACCATTGTTCTTACTTGAAATTCAATATTTTGATTTTCAAATTTCACTATAATAAAGAACCCAAAATTTATATAGACGTTATTTTACTTACACATCTTACTGTGCGAAACCGATCTGCTGTCCGAGCTCCCAGGGTGTAGCCAAGATTACTTTGAATTTTGTTTCTGTTCAGTGAAGTAAAATTTGTTTTCTAAAATTGAAAGAAAACAAATCATCAGGAATTGTTTGTATAAGTACAACAATGCTTATGTAACGTAATCATGTACTCTAAGGCGTGTATAATACTATGCTGCTATTATTTTTAATAAAAAAACAATAACAAAATTATCTTAATATTTAAGCAATAAAAACCGTACAAATTTTCAGGCAAGTGTCCACAGATAACATTTATGAAGTTAAAAAATTATAAACAATATAGATATCAATAAAAATATAAAAAAAAATGCATTGCAGCTTAATGCATGCATTTACATGCAGGAGAGCAACACTTTCTATCAGTTAGTGGCATTCTGAGGTTGTTACTAACGCTACTAAAAAGATTAAAAATTTAGTGATATATATATATATATATATATATATATATATATATGATGAAAATAATGGAAATAGTATTCCGACAAAATAGAGAAATAAAAAGGAACAAACCGTATTATTATGTGTTCATCAACGTTTCGTCTTTATTTCGAGACTTCCTCTGGATGAATGAGAATAAGAAACAAAAAATACCAGTACAAAATATTTGAAAATGTTTCACGTGCACAGTGTGACACAGTTTTATTTCAGAAAAACGGAAAAAGACGTTGGAAATTCAAAAAGGTGGGGGGGGGCTGGCACTGTTAAAAAGAGGGAAATTTTAGTGATGTCATATAGTCGTTAATGTAATTTTAAAAAATATGAACGCAGTTAATATTCTTGCTGGAAAAAGATATCTGTTGAAATTCAAATATAGGTTGTTATAAATTACATAACAAAAAACACTCATTTCATTTCTGTTACAAACCTATATTTGAATTTCAACAGATATATCTTTTTCCAGCAAGAATATTAACTGCGTTCATATTTTTTAAAATTACATTAACGACTATATGACGTCACTAAAATTTCCCTCTTTTTAACAGCGCCAGTCCCCCTTCCCTCCTTTTTGAATTTCCAACGTCTTTTTCCGTTTTTCTGAAATAGAACAGCGTCACACTCTGCACGTGAAACATTTTCAAATATTTTGTACTGGTATTTTTTGTTTCTTAATCTCATTCATCCAGAGGAAGTCTAGAAATAAAGACGAAACGTTGATGAACACATAATACGGTTTGTTCCTTTTTATTCCTCTCTCTCTATATATATCTATAATATAAAGCTGAATGTCTGTGTGTGTGTGTGTGTGTGTGTGTGTGTGTGTGTGTGTGTGTGTGTGTGTGTGTGTGTGTGTCTGGTCACGAATAGGCTCCTATATGGTTGACTATTTAAAAAAACTGATTACATATAATGATAGAAGGTGTATCGAAACACAGGAATGGGTATGTTTGATCTGGCAGAACGGTGGTTCATTAAAATTGCGGTGTCTGCGTTCGTGCCTGATCCACAAAGTATTGAAATAAAAAATTGGAAATTAAAAAAAAACGTTTACAAGTGGTTTTGATATAGATGTACATAATAATACTTTGATAAGTATGTTTTAACTTAAATAGGGATGGTATAATAAAATTGTGGGGTCTGTGTTCGCGCCTGGCCTCCATAGAATGGAAATACGCACAAACTTTAATAAAGACTTTTCATATCTATCTGCATAAGTATACTTTGATAATTATGTTTCAGTTTGAAGAAATATGGTATAATAAAATTATGGGGTGTTCGTTCGCGCCTGACCCCCATAGAATGGAAATATGTCACAAAGTTTAACAAAGTTTTTTAATATAGATCCACAGAATATTGTGATAAGTGTTTCAGTGTGAACAAGTATGGTATAATAAATTATGGGGTTTATCTATTTTATTTTTACTTTCATCAAATTTTGCTTTGGTTTTGATACCCCCAAATTCGAAGCTATCTCTTTACAACCCTTCCTTTTCATAACCTATCATACTTTAATAAATCAGAGTCCATTTTCTGTAGGCTGCTTTTGAACCCAGTCAACGATGGGTACTTTTGCTAGTATATATATATATATATATATATATATATATATATATATATATATATATATAAAGTGATATATATATATATATAAAGTGATATATATATATATATATATATATATATATCACTTTCTTCCATCCTGTTTTTCCTCTTCCTCTCCACACCCTTTCTACTTAACTATTCCTATCTCTTGTATTAATGTATAGATGAAAACGAAGAAAATGCATAATGCATGAGACAGTAAAATTATGAACAAGACAGAAAACAGAGAGGCAAGGAATAAGATTAGAAAAGAAAAATGAGAAGAGAAACAGCTATATGAATGAGTTATAAGGATGACAAAAGTTAAGACTAACAAAAACACTTGCACATGAAAAAAAAGGGAACCTAAACAGAGAAACTAAATCCCTAATAACAGCTGCACAAGATAACATGATTAGAACCAACCACATTAAAGCAAACATTGACAAGACACAAGAAAACAACCAATGCAGACTTTGTGAGCAAAGAGACAAAATAATAAACCACATAAGTGAATGCAGCAAACTAGTCTTAAAATAATATAAAAACACACACTATTAAGTGGGGAAGTAGTACACCGGGAATTATGCATACAACTGCATCTTGAACATCCAGACAAATAGTACAAGCACAAATCGGCAGCAGTACTTGAAAATGAAAGTCACAAAATCATATAGAACATTGATATACAAACAGATAAACTTATCCAAGTAAGAAGACCAGATGCCATAATAGTTAACAAGAAGAAAAAGTCTTGCTAGATCATAGATTTTGCCATTCCAACAGACTACAGAGTGAATACCATGGAGATGAAGAAGCAGAGAAAATACATGGAACTGTTCAGAGAGCTGAAAGGGATCTGAAAAATGAAGACAGTCAAGCTAGCACGACTAAGGGTAGGAGCGTTAGGAACAATTCCGAAAAACTTTGAAAAAAGTATGGGAGAGATTGAAATCAAAGGGATAGCTGAGAAGATACAACAGATAACAATAATGAAAATGGTTGAAATATTAAAGAAAACCCTTGAATGTGGAGATGTTGCAATATTTTTTATGTATAATGGGAGTATGATCTCTGAAAGTTGGGCGATTCTATTTATAAACACTGCTGATAGGAAGTGATGAATCAAATTAATTCACGTTCCACTATCAACCACTAAGAAACTAGAATTGCTCCATAAAAATATTAAATTTATTTGCATTTCAGCATATAATATTTTTTCGTGTCAACACAAGAAGAATCTTTTGCTCTTTGCCTGCAAAATTATAAAGTTCAGGACCTGTACAGAACAGCTGCACACTGAAAATTCTTCAACAAAAAAATATCCAGAACCCATATCTGGCTTTCTGCAGTAGGAAGTCAAATTTAACCAGATTGCATGTATTTATTGATAAGAAAAGCAAATTAAATATCAAAACCGGTCAGGGTATATTCCTTGGGTATGACAAAAACAGCCCAGCCTACTTAGTATTTTTTCAACACAAAAAATAAAATAGAAAGTATCCAATGTGTAAAATTCACAGACATTTTTAATTTCAAAGATAAAAATCCATCATATGAAGAAGATGCATTAATATTTCCCCCAATTTATAAAACAATTGACGACAATGAAGTTGCCACAGATGAGGACAAGAGTATTAAAAATGATGACAGCAATGATGCTGATGTTAAAGTCAGAAATTCATCAGAACGTTACCCAAAAAGAAATAGAATCGACCCAATTTTTTTTGGTCGACAATTTGGAAGATAATCAAATCAACTATTGCTATTCCATGGATAATACACCAAAAAGCTTTAACAAAGTAATTAATTCAGAACATTGTCAGCAGTGGAAAATAGCAATGAAAAACGAAATAGATGCTTTAACAGAAAATAATACCTATTCGGTAGTGCCTCTCCCAAAGGATAAACATGTCATTTCTTCAAGATGGGTCTTTAGAAAAATGGCTACAGCATCAGGCGTTGAACAGTACAAGGTGAGAGTTGATGCTAAGAGATACTCTCAGATTCATGACAGAATATTTTTCTGTTTTCACCAATTACAAACCTAACCACAATCAGAATTTTATTGCAAATCGCATCGCAATGTAACCTTGACATCCATGAAATGGACAGAAAAAATGCTTATTTGAATGCTCTGATAGACTGTGAAATTTATGTTATCCCTTCAAAGGTATTCATAATAAATAAAAATTGCATGTGGAGGCTTAAAAAATCACTGTATGGTCTAAAGCAAAGCGCACAAATTTGGAATAAAGTATTTCATGATTATATGATTGAACAACAATTCAAACAATGTCCAGTTGACCCCTGTTTGTATGTCCAAAACAAAGACAATAAATTACTGATTTTAGTTTTATGGGTCGATAACATTTTAATCGCATCAAATTGTGACATAATGTTAACTGCTGTTAAGAACAGATTAAATAAAAAATTCAAAATGATCAAACTTGGCCAGATATCATGGTTTCTTCGCATACAATTTATTCATGAAAAAGGAATTATTAAAATGAATCAATTCAAGTACATTGATAAAATCTTATTAAAGTTTGGGATGAAAGAATGCAAAAAACACACTACACTGGTCGAAAATTATATCAATAAAAATACAGACACAGAATCTTAAATAATTGATGATAAACTATACCAGGAGATGATAGGAAGCCTTTTATACTTAATTACTGCTACGAGATCTGACATGTTACACAGTAATAAAACTATCACAAAAATTATCAAGACCGACGATGAAGGATTTTAAACAGAGCTAAACAAGTCCATCATTATTTAAAAGGAACTAAGAAACAGCATTTAGTATTAAGAAAATCAACATGTCCCCTAAAATTAGAGGGGTTTTCAGATTCAGATTGTGGAAATAATAATATTCAACAAAGTATAACTGGATATTGTTTCAGACAATCTAAAAATGGGCCTATTATTTCATAAAAATCTAAAAAGCAGCAGGTTGTATCTATCTGTACTTGTGAGGTGGAATTTATAACGCTCACACATTCTGCACATAAAGCGCTATACCGAAAAGCTATTCTAAAGACTGTTTTAGAACCAGAATTAACTGAAACTTCTGTAATAATTAATTGTGATAATCAAGCCAGCATAGTGATAGTGCAGAACAAAGTAATTCACCAAAGATCTAAGCATATAGATATTAAATATCATTTTATAAGAAATAAAGTAAAAAAGGAATCCATTATTGTAAATTACATCGCATCAGAACAAAATATCATTAATATATTTACTGAATTACTGATGCACTCCTCTTTTAAAATATAATGAAACCTATATTTTTTATAATGCATTCCTAGGCAATGTCAAATTTCTTATCCACCCTCAATAATATAATGAAACATATATTTGTTAAAATATCCTTTGACAACTCTGATTTTCTGTCTTCTCCTTCTCAATCAAACATATACCTTTATCCAGGTGTTGAGCACTTATTGATTCAGCATATATCACTTCTCAAGTGTAACACTGTATTATTATACACATACCATCTCTATAAAGAATATTGATCAATTCCAATTCACTATATACCACTGATCATAAAAACTAAAAGAAAGGTTCACTTATCCATAATAACACTTCAAGTTAAATAAATTTCAAGTTTAATGCCCTTTCTTTCTCTGTTGTCATATAAAAGTAGAAAAAATATACATCTTCAGTGTCCAAAGATTCTTAGAAAAACAGGTGTGTGCAGCATGATTGTCTTTGCACATCAATTTGAATGGTCCATTGATTGGTTAATTTGAAGTGTTTCGACCAATCAAAATGAGATGCCATGTAAACTATTAAAAGAGATAACCCACTTGTCTTAATGTTATATATACTGTTTGTTCTTGTCCAGAATTTCCCATTATTAAAAAACAAAACTAAAGAAAAATCTGTATGATGTACATACCCATGATGAAACGAAAATGTCATATTCCAAAAATCACATTAATAAAGTAGTTTTATTTTTAATTATGAAAATCAAATTTTATGAGTAACTGAAGAGAGACTGTCTTGCCTACCATTTTAAAAACAAAGTCAAGAAACAGGAGAGATAATTCAACAATAATTAAAACTTGTGAGATTTATGCTGTAATGTTCACAAATTTCTATTTATCACTTAAAAATGATCAATTTACATAATTTTTGGAATATAATATTTTCGTTTCGTCATAGGTAAATATTTTTCTTTATTTTTCTTTTTTTTAATATAGGTGGAGTTCTTTCTTGCCATCTTTCATAGTCCAGCAGCAATTCCTAGTTTATGTAGGAGAACACCATTTACTTTAGTTGATAAAATGTAATAAAAAGCAATGTTTTTTTCAAAAAGTATACCAACCCCATCAAGAAAACAAGAACAAGAGATCATTGTTAGCCATGACAAAATGAAAAATGGTGAGAACAATGTGATAAAAAAAATTAAAAGTTACTGCTTCGTTTTCATAACTGCCAGGTCCGATATGAGGTGTTCCCGTGATTACAATACCATTAACACCAATTCCATTACACGGGGCGTTTTCAGGAAATATCTTCCTCTCTTGAGAGGTCGCAAACACAACGCGTCCAAGTTTGGGTGCTTGAGCTTTGAAAGCAAAAAAGAAAAAAAATTAATTCTTTAGGTAAATATTAGTAGTTAAATTCTTTTTCTTTTTTTTAAATTTAAAATTGCAACATTTATTGAAATTTGTGAAGACTTTTTTCTATAGACAGCATCTCCGTTGATATGGACACAATATAATGGATTTTGACTTTGAACAGGAAAAGCAACATCATCATTATAATCAGTTTAAAATATATTCTATATGCTTTTATTTATTGGACAACTTTTACGAATTAACTTCGAAACTAACCTATCTCTTCCCAGGTCCTTATTTATCCCTCTTTCTCTCGAGTCCATCCTTATCATTTCCTCACATATTTGCTTTTCATCTTCCCCTATGAAGTGAACTCAATTGTTCTACATCTCCTAACACAAACTCTCATCCATTTTTTTAACATGGCCATACCTTCAGAGTTTTCTATTCTGCACACATCTCCTATATTATCCAGATAGACTGTTCCTCGTCTTTAACACTCACATCACACATCCATCATATTATTCTCATATCGTTTCTCTCTATGCAATGCATATCCTCAATCCTCACTAGTCAGGTTTGACTTCCATCATCACACTGTGAACACATGCCTGGTAGACTCTTTCCTTAGTTTTCTTTTTATTCTTTGTTTCTTATCGAGTCTTTCTTTGTGCAGATTTCTCTTCTCTTTCTTTTTATGGATTTTGCTTCTTTTCTAACTTTGATGATTTGGTTTTTCAGTTTAATTTCCCATTCAGGTTTTGTAAATTCTTTGTTTTGGTTATGTTTTGTTTCCATTTTTAATTTCAGACTTACCAATTTGGCACTAGCATATATCAAGTTGTTTAGATATGTGATAGTATCTGTTGGGATATATGGGAGGAGTTTGTTCACTTTTTCTATTTTTAATTTTAATTTCTTCCACTCTTGATTTCTTAGTGAGAGTAGTTTTGCTTTATCCCATTATCATTATTAAGCCAATAATTTTTTTTTTATGAAATATTAATAATAATAATTTGACTAGAACTTTGTCAGCTGTTGCATCTCACTGAATTCATCTTTTCGTGTATAGCTTAAGCTATGGGAAGCCTGAATAAAACTGACATTTCAGGGGATAGTTTTAAATATATATATATATGGTTAATTTTATCAAACATGAAGATCTGGGAGGAAAAAAGAAGCCCCCCCCCCACACACACACCTCACCACTCCTTTTTTACCAAGTGTTTGCATCATTTTCAGGTCACAATCTTTCTGGGGGTGGGGAACGAAAGGCAAGCAAATACACTTTTTATTTATATTGGTGAATACACTTTTTATTTATATTGACGTTTTAATAGATATTTTACAAATTGTCCTCTTTACTCGACTTTACATGTTCCCATGTGAGGGGAACCTATTTTTTAATTTCCTTTTAAGACTCAAGTAGTATAGTCAACATAGATATAATAAGTCCCTTTTTTTCTCTCTTTCTCATCTGTCTTATCTGTCGTAATTGTCACTTTATGTGTGTGTGATAGTGCACCTGGTTTTATAAAAATGAGATAAATACTAACCCTGTGACAGGACTACATATAAATAGACTGAGCCAGGCTGATTATCTGAACTCAAACTATTGGAAATTCAACAAAAATTAGATGGTGTAATAGGTCAAGAAACTCTTCCACAGGTAGAAGAATGCCAAAGCATTACCACCGAAGCTGGGCAAACTGAAGAAAACAATCACAGAATTAATTGAAGAAGATGCAAGATAAAACATGTGCGAGGATAAAACAAAACTGTCTAAGAAACAAAGAGTGGAACTAATTAAAATTAGAAATCATTTGCCTCAACAGAAATGATCACAGATCTCAATAATTTATTATATAGGTGGGGTGGCAAAATCAATAAGCATGAAGCTAAATTTTGAAACACAAACAAAAGATATAGCAAAGCTGGATGAGAAATGAAACTGGAAACAC
The DNA here is from genome assembly GCF_053919585.1 of Euprymna scolopes. Classification (NCBI taxonomy): domain Eukaryota; kingdom Metazoa; phylum Mollusca; class Cephalopoda; order Sepiida; family Sepiolidae; genus Euprymna; species Euprymna scolopes. The sequence continues at coordinate 77,717,171 of NC_136484.1, forward strand.
AGATCACAAAACCTAGAAAAGAAGCTAAAATAGAATGAAGAACAGAAAATTGTGGAAGAGAGAAAATATAGTGCACAAGGAAGGATTCAATAAGAAACATGAAGAAGTAAAAGAAAAAATAACAGCAAAAGAAGACTGAGAAGATATACAAGTCTGAACAAAGAAAGCAAGATTTTTTAAACCAATGAAAAACAGTTTTATGAAAACATGAAAGGAGAAATAACAAAAACAGAACAACCAAACTCAAAAGAAGCCAAACACTTTTGGAGCTAGATACAAGACCACAACAAAAACACAAAATGGCTGAAAGACATGAAAAATTGGAAATTGAAGAAAGAAGAGAAACAGAAATCAATGAGGAAACACTCTATTCAACCCTAAGGAAAATGCCAAATTGGAAAGCACCAGGTCATGATGAGATACATGCATACTGGTTCAAAGAATTCACAACACTCCATGATAGACTGGTGCAAAGTCTGAGAAGATTTATCTGCAAAACACAAGTACCAGAATGGATAACCAAAGGAAAAACAACGTTAATATTTAAAAAAAAACACTGAAAAAAGGAGGACTCCAAGCAATTACAGACCAATAACCTGCTTACCAACCATGTCACTATTAAGGGTGCTGGAGGTAAACGTTTTACTGGGCTCTCCTTATTAGCCTGATAGTTAAGGACCTGAACCTTGGACTAACTACTAAAAAAGACATCCTATCAGCAGGTGCAAAGTACTGAGGCTGCTGTATTGCCATTTGGTGAATGGATTCTGGACCATGCAGTAGTTTCTGGTGGCGCTTCTCGTTGCCATGTTAGTGGGTAATTGTTACGGCTTTACCTTATCAGGGTCTACAAAAAATATATTTCTTCACTTCTTTTTCCCTCTCTGCCCTGCTCTAACCAAGTCTGTTGACCTATTCCACAAATCCTAAAACTCCATCATGAAAATTCTCCAGAAAAAATACAAGATTAAACACAGAACTTCAACTTCCAACGTAAATCCCCACTGCCATGTCTTCTTCTCCAATATCAGAAGTCCAACCTTCCAGAGGCTTAAATCCAATTATAGAAGACCAAACCAGACCTATTTTGCCTATGCAAAATTGGCATTGGACTGAATATGTCCCTAGATGAGTTCGTAATTAAAGGATATTCTAATTTAACATTCAAATCTGACCCCCAAGATCACCATGGCTTGGTTCCCACCAATTTGGGCAAATAACAAACAGAGTCTTGAATAGAAGTATGTGTTCTATCCCAACCATCATCAATGAACCTTAATTAATCTCGTCAGCCTCGGACAAAGCCAAACTCTTTGCCAAATATTTTGCAGCTAATTCTATCCTATGCAATCAGGGCCACCAACACCCCGTATTTCCTTATGTGTCTGAATCGACTTTTTTATTTATTTTTTTCTTAAATGTCAAAAACATTTTTTTTTATAATACAAATACAAAATAATGAATTAACTTATTTAATAAATAAATAAATTGACTTCTTTTAATAAAGAGAATATTGAAAACAGTTTTTTTTTTTTATTTGAAAACAAACTTTAATAAGCGAACATGAAAAACTTAGATGAAAATATACAAGATAAATCAATCAAGTATATTTTTTTTTTAAAGAAAATGATTGTCTTCCCTTGTTGATCCCAGGTGTTGTTAGTGTTGTTAGCTTTTAAACAAGATGGCATGGAGCAAATCTTCGATAAACCGTGATAATATTTGATTTTCTTAAATAAATAAAACTACTTGATCGATTTACGTGATTTTTGGAACATGACATCTTCATGCAGTGACAAGCACAAAGATTTTTTTCAGATTTTCTTGTAATAAATTTTTTTTCGGCCCCATTTATAGACAAACACCCTTTACTTTACTAGTTATTTTTGAAATAGATCCAGAAAACTAATATTTATCTTTTAAAGGATTTTTACAATTCATTTATTTAACTTCAAAATTTAGCTGAATTGAGTAGCTCGCTGTGAAAACATTTTTCATAACTTTTTTTTTTTCATGTGTACAAATATTTTTTTCCTTTTGGAAATTAAGTTTAGTTTTTAGTCTTTCAAATACAATCAAAAAGTAGTTGGGGACCTACAAAAAAAATGATAAATCTGTGCAAGCCTGTTCTAGTCTCACACAAAACACGCGTTCACATCTCAAGCCATTTTTCTTGTCATACACATACACGCACACAAACATACGTGCGCACGTACACACATGTACAGATATTCACATTCACGTGCATACACACACGCACTAACGTACACATATGTATGCACACATACACACACATGTGCAACGTCACTTCCCTTTAAAGGAAATCCACACATGCGCAAAAGACCGGAAACAACTACAAAAGCAAGAGACCTGAGCTGTTTCTTTCTTTTCGATTCGGCTCCCGAGCTGAGCGGTCGACGGAGCAACCACTCCCTTTCGGGGCGCGCATCATGACCCCTGCTACTATGTGTGAGGCAAGAGCCAACAGACAGTACGTACATCTTACACACTTTCTCTCTCCATGGCCTGGATTGACTTTCTCTCTCTCTCTCCACAACAATAGACTTTCCCTCTCACCAGTTAACAGCGAGAGACGCACGCCAAACTAAACACGTGCTGTACCCTTTTCTTTCATTTGTTTCTTCATGAAATAAATTCTAGTTCGCGTTGTTCGTTTTTTTCTCCATTCAATTCATTTTTCCTATTTTGTACGACTGGGGGATATATATAATATATCCACCAGTCCACTACAAATTGGCTTTCAAAACTAGGTCCTCCTATTTTTGCCCTTCCAATTTGTTTCAAAAAGTTTGTCTGCTAGTTTCCAGAGCACCGATTGGCTGATCGACGTCTTACATCAGATTACAATCAAACCGTGGCTACCGAGAGTAAAGAGTCTTACTTTCGGTGGCTGTGATCAAACCTGAGCGCATAACGTCATGTTTTGAGCAAAGCCGAACGGACGCTGAGTTACGTCTGGTTCAAATTATGCACAAGAACCTTTTTTTTTTTTTACACAGGAATCACCAAATTATCAAGGCCAAGAGGCCACTCAAGGATAAGGGTTAAAGAGTGTACAGTAGAAATTGGACAATATAGTAATCATTAGTAATGAAAATTCGGTAAATTTGATAACTTATATGGAACGGCTCATCAAGAACTTATTTACATTAGACTTGAAGACAATCATATTGTAGTCAGCCGGAAAGCAGGAAAACGGAAGACAATTCCACAGGCGTGCAGTTCTAAGAAAGAAGCTTTGTTCATGGAATCTACGTTTAGGTTTAGGCACAGATAAAGAGTGAGGGAGGATTATTGATAGTGTTTTCAGCTAGACGAGTGTTTCTTGTGAAAGTTTGGCGAGGGGGGACCATAGATTGAAGCTCAGTTGAACACTTTCCATGAAAGTAATGATACAACAAAGACAAACTCGCAACATCTCTTCTGTGAGATAGAGGTTGTAGGGAAGAGAAAAGGATATCTCCTACGAGGCTACGAAGTCTATTTTGAACTCTATCAAGGCAGGACAAGTCCTTTCTAGCAGCTCCTGTCCAGATGTGGCAACAGTATTCCATCCTTGGACGTACCTGGCTCTTATATAGATAGAGAATTGCATCAGCAGTGAGATATCTACTGGATCGATAGAAAGATCCCACCATTTTTCCAGCGGCCTTGGCAACAGATTTGATGTACGTGCTCCATTTAAGATCAGGAGTAAAGGTCAAGCCCAGAAGCTTGTCAAAACTTGAGGCCTCCTGAAGACGAGAGCCATTCATTTCAATTGATGCCAGATGTGGATCAGAATGTTGATGATGTAAAGAGAGAAGCTTGGTTTTAGATGCATTAAAAGTAACCAGCCACTCATTTCCCCATTGTAGTACGTGCTCAAGATCAGAGGAGAGAGAATCGGAGAGAACTTGGTCGTTTACTGGTAGTGTCGTCAGCATAAATGTCTACAAATGATGTAAGGATGTGATTTGGAAGATCATTAATGTAGATCAGGAAAAGAGTTGGGCCCAGGATGGACCCCTGAGGGACACCAGCGTTAATACCTAAAAAATATTTTGAAGTTGGCGGTATTTATTCCGAAAGACGTTCTTAACATGAGGAGGTTGGGGGGGGGGGTTAAAATTCCAGCCTGGAATTATTTATTACCCTTTCTTGTCCCAAGACGACTTGACGCTTGAAAAGCGCAATGACTCTGCCGTTTTTATTTTCCTTTATTTCTCCCCCCCCCCACCTCCCAATTTTTACCGTCTCTTCTTGCTCACTCGATATAAGCTGCCGGTTTCCATCGTTCTCCAGGCGTTGCTGAATGAGACTCACGGAGAAACGGGCTTTAAACTACAAAAGTACCGTTCAAATAACACTCTGCATTCAACCAGGACTTTATAAAACTACTGACCATCCATACTAACTCGAGAGACGAAGATCAAACTTAGAAAGGCGTCTCTTCAGTTTAACCTTTCTCTTAAAGTAAAATTGTACGAAACTTACAATATCGTCGCATTTTACGTTTCTTTTTTTATTTAAACTTTGTTACATGAAAAAAAAAAATTTTTTTTCTTACAATTCTTAGTAAAATAGAGTTACCTACCTTAGAACAATGATTTAAGATTCTAAATTCCCAAATAATTAATCATACACATATTTTGTCAAAATATATATAATAATAAAAAAAGACAACACTCACTGGGAGCTCGAATCCCAGAGGTAAGCCCAGTTGAAATATGCGCCATGCTTTCTTGTTTTTTCGATATGTTACTATGACGTTGCCAAGCAATAATTCTAATAAGAGTTATCGCCCTTTCACCTGTTTCGTTTTTGTTTTATTTTTTTTTTTATTTGAACGTTAATTTTTCGGCAATATAAAGTTCTTTTTTCTTTTTTCCTCTTACGAGCAGAAATAATATTTGTTATATATTTTATTAAAGGTACTTTGAATCATGTTTTGCAATAAAGTAAACATGGATGACCTCATAAAAGGTAAATAGTATTATTGGGGAAAAATAAAGTCCATTTTGTGACGTCATCCATTTTCTGATGCTCAAAATTTATAAACATTTTAACCCCTCCCTTTACTTGAAAAATCCTCCAAAATCAAGAAATTAACCAATTTGAATGAAATTTTCAATATTTATCAAATAATAATCACGGAATATAATGAACACATTATTTTTACTTAAAGTCTTAATGGAAATGCATTATTTTGTTTAAACAAAAATACCTTTACTGAAGTTATGGTTTTTAAAAAAATGCATGAATTTACTTTTGCTTTTTTTATGAAAATAAAGCATCGTAAATTGTAACAATTTAAAAAAATAATTTTTACAGGAACATTATTTTACAAGTCCATATTAATGAATTCGATATAACTCCAAGAAAAATTGATTTTTCGAACTACCAAAAGCAATGTTTATTTAATATTTTAACACAAAAAATTATACCTATTTACTATGCCTCCCCACGGGACAGAGTTAGACACCAGGGTCGTTTTTTAACGTGGAGAAAAGGTACAAAAATAAAAATTGTCTCAGTCGTGAAGGATTTCTCCTCCACCGAAAGAGCACAAGAAAATGAAGTGCAGCATCTGAAGAACAGATACTACACTTTGATCTTGTTTATATATTTTATTGAGAAAGAAAAAATTGAACATAAAAAACGTACAAAAAATTCAATTCAACAAAATTAGGCACAAGGCCCTACAAGAAATTGGGAGGGGGGGGGTACAGGGTCTTTTTGACTATGTAACAGATGAGACTTTGAAGTCTTACTCTTGACTGGCAACATTTACCAAAATACCTCAATCACTCTGTGGATCCTAATCTAACTAATAACCCCAGCGTTCAATGTAAAATTTAACTATGTAACACTTTGATCTTGACCAAAAGGCCAAGAAATTTATAATTGCAAAAAATATTTCGGCAAATATGCATTTCAGCAAATTATTTGGCAAAAATTTATAAAAATTATTTATTTTTATATAAAACACATTAGACCCTAAAAATCCCGAAAAAAAATTTATTTTTTTTATTTTTTTCAACATTTTTTATTAGACCAAATGTACGACAATTGAGGCTGCTATTGTTTTGAAAATTTGTCCTTCCTAAGGCTTGCCAGATTGGCCTTTTTGAGGCCAAATTTGGCCTTTTTTACGCTCTTGATTTTGGCCGCCTTTTTTTTTTGTTTTGTTTGTTTCTTTTTTTAAATGTGCACTTCAAGTGCGTAAATTATTGTTAAGACATTGGTGGCCTTTCTCCCCCCCCCCCCAAATCAGTGTTTTTTTTTGGTACTCCTTGGGCGTTGAGTTTCATGGCAACCAGCATAAAAAAACAAGTGTCGCGCCCTTCCTGACGCATGCGCACGTAACATTTTTTTTTTAATTACTGACTAAATGATTACGTGTCACATTATTTATTTATTTATTTATTTTGAAAAATGTTTTACTCTTTATGAATATTAAAAGAAAAAAGTTACTAAACAAGAAAAAAGTTACTAAACATTTATTAATAATCTCTCACTTTTACAGACATTTGTTTTTTAATTTCTTTTTAAATGACTTTTTATCGACTTTTATTTTAAATAGCATTTGCGGATGGGTAAAAAAACAAAAAAATAACTAAACCATTTACTGATAATTTCTCACTTTTACAAATATTTTTAACAAATAAATGTTATTAAAGTCAAGATACTGAGAAATTATCAGTAAATGGTTTAGTTATTTTATTTTCGTTTTTTATCCATCCGCAAATGCTATTAAAATAAAAGTCGATAAAAAGTAATTTAAAAAGAAATTAAAAAACAAATGTCAGCATACCCATCCGCAAATGCTATTAAAAAAAAGTCGATAAAAGTCATTTAAAAAGAAATTTAAAAACAAATGTCTGTAAAAGTGAGACATTATTAATAAATGCTCAGTAACTTTTTTTTTAATATTCATAAAGAGTAAAACTTTTTCCAAAATAAATAAATAAATAATGTGACAAATAATCGTTTAGTTACTACGACAACGTCAGTAGAAAAAAAAAAATATTACGTGCGCATGCGTCAGGAGGGGACCGACGCTTGTTTTTTATGCTTGTCGCCATGGAACTCAACGTCCAAGGAGTACTTTTTTTTTTTTTTTAAATAAAACATGGACATCAAAAATCACGATCCCATGAAAATACCCCCCAATAATTTGGAGAAAAAAAAGAATGGCAACATGAAAAAAAAAAATAAAAATGGCCACCAATGTCTTAATAATTTTCGCACTTAAAGTGCACATTTAGAAAAAGAAACCCTCCAGGAAAAAAAAACAAAAAAAAAAAACAACGGTCAAAATCATGGTTCCATGAAAGAACGTAAAAAAGGCCAAATTTGGCCTCAAAAAGGCTCATTCTGGAAAGCATTATATATGAAGTTGAAAATATGGTGAGCTCTATAAAACCTTTCACTCAGCTCTTAATCTTTGAAACCACATTTCTGTGCAAAAGTTCCTGCTCGTGTCACGAAATCATATGGGGACTCATTTAATTTCTGGCGATACTGTATAAGGTGCAGTCTGTGTATTCTAAAGTTAATATTAACCCTCAGCTGGCCTCCAAAAAAGTTCCACAGGTGACTATTTTGTTGCTTGGTGAGGCCATTAGCATTTAAGCTAAGGTTCCCAATATTTTTCTAACTTGTTTTATCTCGTCTACTATCTCTTCAGCTTCTATAAATAAAGTCATTTTTTGCTTGAAAAGTGCCATCTTCACTAAGATCTGAGTCAGACCAGCTCATTGTTGGCAGAAAATGCGCCATAACACATTTGTTTGTGTTTTTATTTTTTCTAAGTTTTAGTTTTTTTTTTTTTTAATATATTTAAGCGAAATGTGCAATGGAGACAATTTATACGATATGTGTGATATAGACAATGCAATCGATATGTGTGATATAGACAATGCAATCGATATGTGTGATATAGACAATGCAATCGATATACGATGAAAAGTTATAGTCTATAGAAAAAAAATGGCATTGCATGTACCCCCCCCCGTGTTGCATGTTATTTTATATTGTACTTGTAATACCATATATATTTTTCAATCAATTTACCTGTATAATTTTAGTTCCTAGTAGGATGATAAATAAAGAAAACCCCGCTGCCATAGGTGTATCAGAATTTTTGGGCAAATCGCCATTGAAAAGATTTGATTAAATAGACTCTCCATGTCTACAAGCTTATAACAATATGAAAATGTAATTTCAAACCCTAATTTTTATTTCAATAAAATGAGCAAAGACCAACTTTTAAAATCATAAAAGGTTTAATCGAAAAATATACAATATTTTTTTTTTCATCGGTTTTCTTTAAAAAAGATTTCATGAAAATCAACAAATTTAACTTCATCGAAATTTAATAAATATATATAACTGCCAAAAAATCACTCACCTGTTCAAAATTACTAAACTATGGGTGCTTCTATTCTTCATGTATAAGAATTTGTCCATATTTATATATTATATTCCATGTATTTTTTAAATAAAAGGATTTTTAAACCTAGAGTCACGGAAAAACGTCTTTTCGACAATTGTTTAACCGCCATTAGCGAAACAGGATGTTCGTCGATTTATGATTTGCTGTATACAGAAGCATCAAAGTGACAAAAATAATTATTTATGCCATGGTGCCATGGAACCTTATCTCCCTTTTGTATTTTTGACATATTTCATTTCAACTACAAAGTGGTCAGTATGTGCTACCATATGTGGGAAAAAAACTATTTAGAGGGTAAAGTAGATTACCCGGTGATAGCGTAAACTCCGAGGGGTTGCAAAGGATGCCCTACTGGGTCGAGTAACAAGTATTGTAGTACGGCGAGCAGCGAGTAACTAAGTTGTGCCAACCGTTCCCCAGTAAGTCATTAACAGAACTGGTACTAGTCAGAGACACAATTCTTTTATAACAGAAGAATTGTGCCTCCAAGTCTATAAGAGACTCGTCCTCTCAACCACTCAGATTAGAATTCTGCCCTCGAGGCCGGCGCCACCAAGTAAGCAATCTTTTTTTATTTTTATTTTCTCACACACTCCCGACAAAAACGAGAAAAAAAACAAAAGAGAGAAAAGAAAAAGAAAAAAGTTACATCAAAATGACAGACCACCAAAATACTTAATCAAAAAACAACTGTTAGTACAATATAGCAGTAGTCGATCAGTCCAGATATCAATCAAGCAGGCAGCAGGCTAGGTCTATCCCGTCGTTTTTTCAGGGACGCGCATTCTAGGCAATACCACTTTTGCCTGTTGGGAGGTTCTGAGTCGATACCGACACATCGGAAATGGTACCAATCATCGCACGAGTCACACCCGATCATTTTCTGATTCTGCTGTGGAGAGCTGCACAGGGGACACAACAAGACCTGCTCCTCAACACTAGGGGGTGAACCCAACGTCTCCCCTCCCTCCGCAACAGGAGGTCCTTCAGGAGTCCTAGAAAGCTCTAAGGGGTACAGATGTTTCAGGGAATGTACTTCCTCCAAGCCCTCCCCTTTTTGAACACATGCTGCTCTAACGACACCATCATGGCCTGGAATCAGTTCAGTAATAGTTCCTAAGACCCAAAACGGTCTGGGTTTCAAAGGACTCTTAATCAGCACAACATCATCCTTCTGGAGGCGGGTTCTTATACTGAGTCGGGATCGACCAGGAATCTTCCTTCCCAGCTCTAGCAGGTACTCCTCATACCATAGTTTGTGGAAATCTGTCAGACATTGGTCCCTAAGTTCCAAGGTTTGAATTAGCCTCTCCCTGCTGGGAGGCAACAAGGTTGTTCTATCCTCTCTATCCAGTCGTATCAATAGCCCGGGGCTCTGATTGGGCTTAAGGAACATATTGGGGGTAATTGGAGTAGCATTTTTGTCGGCTGACACCTGGTAAGTAAGAGGCCAGTTATTAACAGACCTCTGAATATCCGATAACACTGTCAGAAGGGTAAAGTAATCCAATCTACCCCTGCCAAGAATCTTAAATAGGCAGTTCTTCATGGTCTTGATACATCGCTCCCATGTTCCTCCATACCAAGGAGAGAACAAGGGAATGGTTTTAAGTTTTAACTTACAAGGACCGTATTTTCTTTGATAGTCCGTAAAAAGAGAGAGATGGTCGAAAATCTTTCCACTTCCTATAAACGTTTTCGCGTTGTCACTATAAAGGGTTTTGGGAACGCCATATTGGTTAGTAAATCGAACCAGTGCCTGGAAGAAAGAGGGTACGCTCATGTCGGGAACTACTTCAATGTGTATTGCTCTGATATTCAAGCAAGTGAACAGGAGCAAGTACATTTTCGTATCTCGTTTCCCGTCACTCACCCAAAGATGGCCAGTAAAATCAATCCCAGTGTGTTGATAGGGGACTCTGAAATCGGTACGGTGCGACGGCAGGGCAGCAGCAGCATTCGGCGTCACTGGCGTTGAATTATAACGTTTACATCTGGCACAAACAGCCAGTACCTTATTCACAGCTTGTCGACCCTGCGGGACCCAATAACCGCTTCGCCTCAACTCCGCTAGAGTTGACCCAGTTCCAAGGTGGCAACACCTTTCGTGACAATCCAAAATGATGAGTCTGGTAACAGGATGATGTTTCCCTATCAGAATGGGGTTTTTAACTTCATAACCAAAGTGGGAAGATTGGTTGATTCTTCCCCGAGATCGAATCAAACCGTCAGAGTCCAGAAAAAGATCCAGAGCACGAACCCTAACTGGCATGGGTTTACCACTCGGCTCCTTTAGGTACTCCACTTCCACAGGAAATTCTTGCCGTTGCACTGTCTTCATAAGGTAGATCGCTGCCTTAAAGTTGTAGTCCCATTGTCGATTAAATCGGATGGCTAGGAACTTAAACACCAAGGCAGTAACAGTCAGTAAACCAGAGAATGAGGAAAACCTCTGAAAAGGTATGGCAGAAGTGTACTCCTGATCATGGATCAAAGAACAATTCGCTGAACTGCGGGTCATTCGCTGGCATATCTCACTCAAACAGGGCATATCCTGTCCTGGCCATTGAGATATTCCTTCGCATAGCCAGGAAGGGCCTGAACACCAAAATTCCATCTTAGATTGGAACTTTCTCAAGGTTAATCCTCTTGTTAACAAATCCGCCGGGTTGAGTGTACTATCAACATATCTGAAGAGAGTCTTCAAGCCATAGCGAGACTCCAACTCCACTTTCATCTGCAGAATGTCTTTAAGTCTATTTTTTGCAAAAACATTTTTGCTAGCCATGTTTTGAGATAAAATCCAGGACAAGACCACCTGTGCATCCGTGGCTATACACAAATTCTCGGGGACAAATCCTTCACAATTGTCCAGGATTGTGGGGAGACGAAGGCGAGGAAAACGGCCATTAGTTCCAACACAGGCAAAGTCTTGTCCTTCATAGGTGCCACCTTAGCTTTCGCAAATAATAAGGATGACCGACCATTTTGCATGATATACACGGCAAACAAGGTTGTTCTATCCTCTCTATCCCATGTGCTTCCTTGGACGCGTCGCAAAACAGGTACATATCTCCAGGCAGCCCTGCCATAAGCGCCTTGCGCAAAAAACGGAAGTCATTCAATCCTGAAAGGTCCCTGGCTAGTTCTCTCCAATCGCTCAAGATTGCCGGCTGGAGTGGATCATCCCAACCTGCACCATTCTTCTACATGGACCTGATTAGCACTCTACTGTGGATAGTAACCGGGAGACATAGGGACAATGGATCGAAGACCTTAGCTAACTCGGAAAGAACACCTCTCTTAGTTGTCACGTCAGGATTGCACTTTACTGGAGCGACGTACAACTCCTCCGAATGTGGGGAGTATCGGTAGCCCAGTACTCTTTCCCACTCCTCTTCATGGATACTTAGAGTACCATCCTCCTTCATCCTAGTGCGGAGCGCCTGACTGTTTGAGTTGCATGACTGGATAACAAAGCCCCCTTCCAGCAAACGCTCTCTAACAAGGGAATACAATGTAGTAAGCTCACTTGCGTCTGCCACAAGGTTATCTACATAAAACCGGTCCTCAATCATTCTGCGGCAAGCATCCTGAGGGTATTTTGCTGCATGCAATTTTAAGATGCACCCCAACACAAATGGGCTTGAGGTAAATCCGAATATCAAGGTGGTATAGCGGAAGCAGCGCAAACAATCTTCTTGCTTAAGAAAGAAGCAAAACCGGTTCCTATCCGCCTCCAGCTTAAGCCAAATCATTAGGAATGCTCGGCGAATGTCTACTAGTAGCACATAATTGTTGGCTCTAAAGGCCAACAACAACTTTAAGATGTCCCCTGTTAAGTTAACGCCACAAACTGGTCTATGTGGTATCCACACATATTTGTCGAACTCCTGAAATCTCTTCAATTATACCGTTCTCCTGTTGCTGACGAAACACCTCCAAATATTCATCATATACTTTTCTTTTAGTCAAGTTTGCTGCCACCCGGTCTAAAACATGCAAGGAAGTTGCATGATTAGAGGGGACTCTGGCTAATCTATCGTGATGCCAGGGGAGCTCCACATAATAGCTTCCATCCCGAAGCTCTACAGTTTCCTCAAATCGCTTCATCTGCACTTTATCGTGATCAGAAAAGTCCTCCTGACTGGGAAGCCCCAGAGATTCCAACGTAAACATTTGTTCTAGTCCTCTTTGCACCATACTGTCAGGAAAGCACTCCGCCATGGGATCCAGGTATGTTGATTGTGTTTCAAGGACAAAACATAAATGTGATGCATCGACCTGGGGGGTATGTTCCATCACCGAATTAAACGAGAGGGGCTTATCTTCCGAGAAAAAAGAGTCCACTGCTCTGAACGGAACCAATCCAGGTGGGGTTGCAAAGGCCCATCCATTCAAACACGGGATCAGCTTCAATGAGTCCAGGTGTTCAATCAAGTCTAACCTAACTGGCCGGCCAAAGCATATTTTGCATCCTGAAAGACATGCAATAGAGATTCCAGGTTGGCCACTCGAACCGACTAGTCCATACCTTCGGCTACCAAGACAGGAGATGTCACAGTCCTTCCAGAACCCAAGTCAACTCCCAGGACTACCTCTGTGAACTCATGCTGACACTCACCTAGAAAGGTAGACAATCTCAGCTGACAATTGACACCAAGGGTTTCGATTGGGCACAAAGTTCTCAGTACATCTGCCGCCAGATATGTCCGCCCGCTACCCGTGTCCAGTAGGCAATTCACTGACACTGTCTTTGGTCCACAAGAGAATGTAACTGAGAGAATGGGTGGCAACGTGTGGGAATACCCAGTTGAAGTTGCATTGTTCACATCCACATGAAAAGAAGGAGTTCTCCCTACCAAACTTTTGAGACGTATTCTGTCTTACTGTTGATGTAAATGCAGTGGAGGCACCACCCTTAATCTGCAATCTCTTTATTGCTTCTCCAGTTAGTCTCAATATGGAAGACAAAGGCAGCACCCATCTATCTTTTAGCGCTATTATCTCCCCTTTCAATTCGAGAGGAAATTTCCTAAATAGAATCTTAGCCATCAGTCTGGCTCCGCTAGAATCGTCCACAGAAAAGTCACACGAAAAGGAATTCCCCAGCTCTTCCAACAGCGATGCCGTTCTGGAAACGAAGTCCCCCAGCTCAAAAAGGGCTCCACCTTTCTTCGGTACATAGTCCAGAATATCCTGGAATATTTGGTCAATGATTTCATCCAGGTCCAGATACTCCCTCTTCAGTATAGCCATGGCTTGCTGGTAATTGGTGTCAGTGCAACTCAGGTGATTTACCAGCCTCAAGGCTCTGTCTGAGAGTGAACACTTCAAGAAGTTCAACCTCTCGGCATCATAGTTCTCAAACCTAGTCAAGAAGTTTCTGAAACTCATGCGGTCAGACTCCATTTCCTGTCCGCTAAATGTAGGCCCTGTGATCTGTATACGTGGGGGTTTAACAATGAAGGAAGAACCTCTCCCGGTAGTTGCAGAAGCCCTTGAGAACTCAAAGGCAGATTCCGAGTAAGGGCTAGGCTCTGGCTGTCGGTATGCTTGATCCAAATCGCCCAAGTCCTCATAATAATCCTTCAGTTGAGGAAGCCAAGCACCCTCAATCTCGGCAGGTGTACTCTCATCAAAGGAGCCTAACTCCAGCTGTGCGATACAAGTCTCTAACTCGACAATGAATTGTTGAATCTCCGTCCTTAAGAATGAGTACGCTGATGGCCTAACTCAATCACGACACATCTTCAGTCGTCCCTGAATCTTCTGAGTCAATGACTCCCTTCTGCGTAGGAGCTGCTCTTTCGTGACGTTCATGACAGTAGTTAACCAACGAAAGAGTAAGCAGCAAGTCCTTTGCAAGGTGTGGAAAAAAAACTATTTAGAGGGGAAAGTAGATTACTCGGTGATAGCGTAAGCTCCGAGGGGTTGCAAAGGATGCCCTATGCGACCCCCCCCCTACTGGGTCGAGTAACAAGTATTGTAGTACGGCGAGCAGCGAGTAACTAAGTTGTGCCAACCGTTCACCAGTAAGTCATTAACAGAACTGGTACTAGTCAGAGACAATTCTTTTATAACAGAAGAATTGTGCCTCCCCCTACTCCTCCAAGTCTATAAGAGACTCGTCCTCTCAACCACTCAGATTAGAATTCCGCCCTCGAGGCCGGCGCCACCAAGTAAGCAATCTTTTTTTATTTTTATTTTCTCACACATATTGCAAAATAACATTTCATTCATGGATTTTAGTTGATTACTAAAAATTTGCTCTACCAAATTTCCAATTTTTATTTTATTCTCGTAAAAAAATACATGAATTTTTGATTTAATATATTTTAATTCTTCTTTATCGAGTGGATTTTTTTTTTTTACATATCTAAAAACAGAAAACATTGAATGAAATAGAAAAAAAATGTTGTTAGCGCCCAATATTTACTTGATAATCTAAGCATAACATAAGCTTCCACTTAAAAAAAAAAAATCAACGTGGTTTAAAAAAAAAGAAAGTTTTACACTTTGAACTTTATAGGTAAATTTAAAAAAAAAACACTTCTTTTTTTGTTTTAAGTTAGAATATTTTATTTATTGATCTTTTATCTTCAATTTGTGATATATAAAACTTTGGTATTTAAATTTTAATAGATATTTCAAAATGGGGGTGAATTAAAAAAAAAACGTTTGTCTAAAATATATTTGGTTTATTGGAAAGCGCATAAAATTTCACATTGACCCTGAAAATATTGTATAAATTGAACCAATAGAAAAATTTTGAGAGATTTTTAAAGTTTAAAAATTGAAAATTATTCAACTCGTAAAATTCAATTGACTTCATTACATAAAAAAATGATTGCATATGGCTGTTTAGGGTTTTAAATGCTTTTAGGGCACAACCTAATAAAATAAATGATTCCATACAAACTTCTGAAATGACGAACGCAACAACTTCATAAAATGTAACACAGAAAAGGTTTATTAAGGAGAATGTGTACCGGGTGATATGTTCCTGGTCAAAAGCTGGACTCCAGCTACCTGGTGCTATCGCGGTAGTTATTCCGGTGGAATCGTCAATACCGGTTGAAATAACACCGAGGTGGAGAGAGCGAAGAAATAGGGTCCGTTCTGTTTGGTGTCTCTCTCAGTAAGGGAGAGTTCTTATTCTTCAAACCGGATGCTGGCCGATTTACTTAGGGGATAGAAAGGATCAATGCGCCGTACCCCTAATTGGTCAGTATGTGGCCAAACAGCACAGAGGAGAGTCATTGATTCGTGAAAGAAAAAAGTTCCATTTGTTTGTGCGCCAACTGTTTTTTAAAAAATATTTCTATTATTTTTTTAAACAACTTTAATAGTTTACTTTGGAAGTATATTCCGTAAAGAAAATAAACAACCCATTTTAAAAAGAGAAATTACGAGTTTTCTATATTTTATTCGCAGTTTTGTGTTAGGGGTGTCAAAAATTCCCCCCAAAATTCTGATACATCATGATGTGAGGGTTGTTTGTATTTGATTAAGGAATTAGAGCTGAACGATAGGAGTGAGCGAAGGTTTAAGCAGTTTTATTTCAGAGAGAGAAAGGGTTACATCCGGTTCTTGGCGATTCGCAGCAAACAGTAACTGCGATACTATAACTATCTGACGATATATTGCACAATCACGTTCATAAATATGAGAGAGAGAGAGAGAGAGAGAGAGAGAGAGAGAGAGAGAGAGAGAATGTGTGTGTGTGTGTGTGTGTGTATAATAGATGTATACTTGTAGTTTCCTAGATGTAAATCCACTGAAACACGTGTTTATCAAAATTTGCTCAATAAACAGAGTGTAATTATAATATCTTCATTTATTTATAAAAACATTATTGGCTACATATGTGCATATATGTTTCTGCTGTGACTCTTTTTCAGAGAAACAGCGTTGTTATATTATCACAACGTTGTTAATCGATCAGGATGGCTGTTAGTTTGATAATAAATGGAAAAACGAAAGCTAGGTAAAAACATGTTTTTAATCACAAGGTGCCATAATGAAGAACGTTAATAACTAAGGGCAATAACTCTTCTCAACTTTAGTTATAACAAGGGGAAATAACTACCACAATATCTCCTTTCTTCAATTAAGAGTGAACATCTGATTATTTAAATAAATAAATACAATAAAATTTTGTTATTTGTTAATGAGAGAATATAGAGTCTTTTTGTGTAAGGGAGTGGGGAGCTTTATAGATCTAGTTTTTGTGGAACCTTTATACATCTTTGAGATCTTGGCTCATGGATCCACTTGGTGTGTGCTTCCATAGTCAGCTGCTTTATCCATGTAAGTGATGCCTGGTTCTCAGATTTGACCAATGCAGGCAATGGGTCTGGCGATAACCTGTTCTGAAGTGTGTATAAAGTTGGAGCATTGTTGATGTGCAGTTCCTTTTGTGATGCAATTTCTTCAGATTTGTGTGGTTGGTCAAATCTACCTTCAAATATCGAGTTTCTTCTGGTCTGATAGATTGCCTATTCCTTCGGCAGATGTTACCACTTTCAGACTCAACTATGTATGACCTTGGTACCTCAGCAGAATATTGAATGATTCTTGACACTCATAACTTGGTTTTCTCATAGAGGACAGACTTTTCGTCCCGCATGGAGAGGTGGGTATGGTCTGTTATGCTGTTTTTCATAACAGTTCTTTAATCTCTCCTCTTATTGCTCTGATCTTGTTCTTGTCTGCTCATTGCCAAGTTGCTGCTTGGATACTAGTAGTGTCCATATTTGTTGGCCACTGAGCAATTCTGTTGGAGATAAGTTATTTGTAGTCAATGATTGCGATGTCTGTGAAATTGTGATCAGAAGATAGATTTAATTCTGATATAAATTGTACATGTCCTTCATATCTTGCAATTGAACATTGTCGAGATTGCTTCCATATCTCCAAGCACACCTCCTTCTTACATGAATTTAGAAAATGCCCAGAATGCATCACCTCCAATTTCCTGTGGAAAGTTGAACCTGAAATATTCCCATGTCAAATCTGAATTAGATGAATGGAGCAGCTGAGAGCAATTCAATTTTGTGTACCATAATTTTCATTGTACCATTTCTAATTGTTGCATAACAAAATTTTCCTCTCTTCCACAAATCTGCCATATTTGCTAACATGCTACTCTGCTGATTATGAATGGCATAAGAATGAGTTGATCTCTTGGCAGATTTTACCATAGTTCTAGCAACATTTCGATTTGTGAAAAGACCTACTTAGGAATGAACATTTGTACTTCTGAATTTTGACCGATGAAGAGATACTTTGTATTTGTCTACAAAAACATCATCAGATTTGGATTACAAAACATTGTTTATTTTTGGAAGATCTTTGTCAATTCTGGATTTCGAAATATTTTCTTTATTTTCATTTAAGTATCCTTCAACACTGTCTTGGAATTGGAACTGGTTTTGTATTCTGCTTGAATACTTGATAATCGTTTGGCTGTACCTGATGATTTTTTGTAGTTGTAGTGATTTTACAGTTTAGGGTCACTAACCCTTACTCCAATGATGTCTGTAGTCCTATCAATAGTCGTGTTTTTGAATGTTACACCAACAAATCTGTTGCAGAATCTTACTCCTAGCCAACAGGTTCCTTCTTGATCAATTGTTGTTTCACCAAAAGCAATTAACCATACCGCTGTCACTTTGAATGCCACTCCATGAAATATTTTATATATTTCCTTGGGCAAAAAGGTTGCTTATAGCACCTGTATTGACGCCTATCCGCATTTGCCTGTTGCCAATTTTTAATTTGGCATATGCCTCTCTAGTATTTGATGGTAACTGCTAAATGGTGTGAAAATATATTCATTCGAACCAATATCATTACTTCCATTTTCCTCACCATGTCATTTTTTTGTTTGTTTTTATCTCCCATCTTGAAGCAACAAACAATAACAAAATGTCACTTTTTGTTGCATTCTATGCATAATTTTTCTTTTTGTAAGGCACTCTTGAAGATGACTTTTGCTACAATATTCAAACTGTTGGCTTTTTATTATTTGTAGCCTGAATTGCTTGTGTATTGCTCTCTTCGACTGGGATGTGTATGGCTTCAATTTGCTTGCAAGTTGCCTCCTCTGTGTCTACTATGTGGAGTGCTTTTGCTATAGTGAGAACATTACTTTTCTTAATCAAGGATTTCTGCACTGGCTTTAAATAAAAAGAGATTGCTTATAACAGTGTCTTCCACCATTTGGTCATGTTCACACGGTTTGATTATTTGTCAAAGCTGTTTCAAGAACGAGTGTGGTGATATATCTGAATTTTGATTGAATTGGAGCAATCTGTAACTTGCAGAGGAAAATTTAATCTTGGATTGGCATATTGTTCAATGTATGTTTTGATGGTCCTTTTTTCTTTATGCGGAAAAAAATCAAATGTTTCACTCATTTCTTGTCCTTCGACACTGGCCTAAAAGATATCTAACCTTGACGTCATCGTCAATGTCATGCATGAGACCTTCAAAATAAAGTTTTACTTGTCAAATAAATGTCCATTGATTTGGTAAGGTTTGTGCTGGTTAAATCTATTATTGGTGGAGGTATTTGAAATGAAGCTGCCATGCTAAATCGTATATCTTGTATCAAGATAGTTATCTTACCTTAGCGGCTCCACATGTGTTCATTTTTTTTTTTAAAATCCTCGTGGAGAAAAAACAAATGTCACAGTTAATTTCAGTTCCTTTTTCGTATAAGTATGTCCTTAATAATCCCACTTCTGACACCATGTTATATTATTGTGTTATTCGGTCAGGATGGTTGTGATAATAAATCGTAAGATGAAAACTAGGTAAATACATGCTTTTATTTATGATGTGCTAAGCTCAAAATTATTTATTATTTTTTTATACAAAGTTTTCATCAAATTATAATAATGTAAAGGGAGAGGGGTATTACACAGAGGCACTATATTTGTGCACGTTTAAATATATGTATATAAGTGTTTTATGTATGCACAAGTGGCTATTATATTATGAGGCCTTCATAAAGATAAAATAATATAGTCTTACCATGTAGGAAGATCATGTGTATTAAGAGACTTGAGAGGTCTTGTAAAAGTAATGAGTTGGAGAGATAAAGAATAGGAGTATTTGATGTGTTTATTCACAGAGAAGCCATTACAGGAAGCCCAAGAGGACTGGAAGTTACTGATCGCAACTCCACAGTAAATGTCTTTTCTAAACATACATAACATCCCTTTTTCCAAGTTCCATATTAAAGATGCAAGTCCTCTTTAGTGTGTGTAATCTTGCATCCATCCAAGTTGATATATTAGTCATGCTGATCTCGATTTGACTCAATTTATCTGGGATAGTTTTCGCATGACCTGCATGGTAGTCCTTTGACAAATTTCCATGTTAACTGCTCATGAAATTCGAACCAAAGCTATCCCTGGCCTGCTTTCTATGCATTTACAGATAAAATCTGAAGGCAACCCTATCGCTCCACCACATCAGTCAGGCCATATACTAGCCTCTTCTTTTCAATTGTAACTAGCCATTCCCTCAAACCCATAGCATTTTATCCCCACACAGCGGCTGTTTAATAGTCATTTGTAAATCTAGTGAGCCGTTGGCCCAACCACCCACCCAATGTCTGGCTTTCATCTACTTTGTTCCCTTTCACTTCTTTTTTGGAGCCCATCACTTTATTCCTCTATTATAACTTCTACCACCAACAACAAAACGACATTCAATTCCATGCAACATTGAATCCTAAGATTAAAACAAAACACAGACAGAGCCCAAAACTGAGCAAAGTGTAAAAAGTGACTGTTTTTGTGGCTGTCTGCTCCTTCTGTGGTCTTCTGTTGCTGGGTGGTTGTTTTAGTGAACTGGCCTAAACCTTCTCGTCTTCCAGCTAATAATAAGTCAATAACTGAGCTTTTTGTATAAAAAACAGGATAATTATTCACTGAAAGTTACAAAACCCTGATCACTCATAAGTTTCTGACAAGATTCAAATGTTTGGGACTGGCGGCTTTTATTAGTAAAGTTAGGGTCAACTCTAAATCTGGGAGCTTGTCTCTTCACAGTGTGGATTCAGTAACTTGGAACCGAGTGAGACTTATGTTAAAAGTTTTTCTTTTCTCTGAATGGTGTGGCGCCCTCTGGCGGTCAGGCAGAGCGTGTTCTTGATGCTATTTTTGCCTTACATTATATTGAGAATCAGTTGGGCTTCACCCTGCCTCCCGATCCACAGAATTTTATTTCACAATTCTCAGTAAACCAATCTCAGGCAAAGTTTTTGAAATTCTCAAGCTCTAAAATCTTTTCCTTTTCTTCTTCCTCAAATCTGCATCTCTGACCACCATTCTCAATGAGAGGGTCCGATTGCCCCTCCATTAGGTCTACCTTTCAGCATCACTTACATGGGAAAGTCTCTCTTCTTGCTTAATTTGCATAATCAAAGATTTTCTCAAATGCTATTTCATATATGTAAAAAATAAAAAGAACAAATAAATTGGCTATCTTTTGAGATAACTGAAATTCCTTCTAAGACTCAAACAACAATTAAAAGCCACTTGAATTCATATCCACTATCTTGTTTTCTCCTATTCAAAGAAACTCATAAAATCTGGCCTATATTTCAGGTGACCCCCAAATCTGACCACTCCAAAGAATTTGATTAACCGTTTTTCTTAACAAGGGTGGCATTAAGATGAAACTAATCAAATAGCCAAACAGTGCCATTACTGATATTTTTGGGAAACATTTTATAATCGAAGATACCAACTTTTTAAGCTAGTGTGTTTTAATGACTGTTGGTTGTCATTCTAATTATCATGGAATAAAAAGATTTCTTCTTTATCAATTCATTATATCCATAAATTATCATGTGTATTAAATCAATATCATAGCAACCTTTCTTAACAATGCTCTTTCTTTCCATTATCATCATTGTTATATTCAACAACACTGTCACACTAGAAATACGCCTGCTAGAACAGCTCAAATTAATTACCCTTCACTGCAGTTAAAAAGATGCACATCAAACTTTTGCAGTAAAACCAATCAATGCAATAAAAGTCCTAATGCAGATGAATCCAGACTGGTTTTATAAAATTGGCTTCATGCGTGTGAGACTATCAATCAACAAAACTATACAACCACACATTGATGAACCTAAAAAAGCCCAATTGATCTAAAAGACAGCATTAAAATAGGAAGTTGAAAACATGGTTAAAAATAATATCAGAAATGTGAGAGAACCAACAGACTGGATTTCAAGTTTACTTACAAAAAAATAGAGGTCTGAGAGTCTGTTTAGACCTAAGATATCTGAATATAGTGCTCAAGGGACTACACCATGCAACTGCAACAGTCGAGCTAATGCACAAGTTTTCAGGTGGCAAGCTATTTTCTAAACATGATGCTAAAATTGGTTATCGGTCTATACACATGGAGAGCGAATCTCAACTGCTAACAACATTCCAATTTCCTTATAGTAGATACTGCTTTCAAATATTACCATTTGGATTGAGTGTATTACAAGACATTTTTCAAAGGAAGATGAACCAGATACTTGAACAAATTAATGATGCAGTAGGAATCGCTGATGGCATTGTTGTTTATAGTAAAGCAGATGAAGACCAAAAAAAGATTCTACATAGGCTCATGCAAGTAACTGCTGATAATGGTCTCGTGTTTAATTCAACAAAACATGAAATTAAATTAAAAAAAAAAAGCACATCTTCATGTTGGGTAAGATATTTTCTGAGTCTGGGCTGATATTATTTTCACTATAGAGTGAAAATAATATCAGTCCAGACCCAGAAAAGCTCAAAAACCTACAAAAATATCTGACCCAACTTGTAAGAAAGAGCTACAAGAATTATTAGGCATACTTATCACTGTTCATTGCTAACCTGACTGACCAGATAATACACTAAAAAAAGGACTGTTTCAAAAAAAGGATGCATTTTTCAATCAGCACCACAACCATCAGACACTTACCGTGATACTGCAGAAGTCACTGACTAGTGCATCTCCTAGACTACAACGAATGGATGATCCAGTTACAGGAACACCAGATGCAAATACAGTTTATACCAGGACAGGAAATGACACTGATACTATGAGCTGTCTCCTCAACACAGAAAACACTGATACAATTGAGTTAGATGTTCGAGTCGATTTGGTGAGATTCAAGAGTGTGTGCCTGAATGAGATAAGAAAGGAAACAAAAGCTAATCTAATACTTGATCATCTACAAAAATTCATAAGATGCTCAGACTCAGTTAGGGAGATACTGCCAGCAAAGTGTCTCTGTATGAACAGAGAAACTTTCTGACTATGATGGATTACTATTCCTGAAACCCAACAGAAAATGCATTACAACCATCAAAGTGTTGAAAAAACATGCTTTCAACCCAGAGATGCCATACACTGAAATACGGTTAATGCTGATATAGAAAATATGATCAAGAAACGTTCATTATGCTAGGAAAACTTCCCATCACAAAGTAAATTTTAACACTAATCCCAGCAGAGCATACGAAGTTGTGCACACTGATTTGTTTCACTGTAATAATCATGAATACCTAATAATTTGTTTCACTGTAAAAATCATGAATACCTAATAATTGATTATAACAGCAAATTTCCAAGTATACCAAAAATGATTGGCCTGACTACAAGTAATCTGCTCATCTCAGCAATGAAACAGATTTTCTCTGAACATGGTGTTTTCACCAGACTTGTTAGTGGCAATGGACCACAAAATTCCAGTGAAGCATTCAAAGAATTTGCTCAACAATGGCACTTCAATCACATAACATCACTTTCAAAGTTTCCAAAATTGAATGGTTTTGTCGAACAAATTCAAACAGTTAAAATAACATTAACTAAAGTAAAGCAAGCAGGAAGAGATCCTAACTTTCCTATTAACAATATCAATCAACCACAAACTTTCAAACCCAGTTGAACTTTTAAGCAATCACATTATGGGATCGAACATAATTTAAAAAATTCCAAACCCAACATTTCTCAACCCTGACAAAATCCATGAAAAACTACAACATAGACATAATATGCAAAAAATGTACCATAACACAACAGCTCATGATTTACCAGCACTTGTCCTTGGACAATATGTAGGCTGGATAACCAAATGGAGAAATGAAAACCAGTTCTGAGTAAATTTTTGTTTTTTACAAAGAGAGCACCACGTATTAAGGCCTGAAGGTCATTTGAAGATAAGGATTAATGAGTGTATGGTGATCACTGGGACAACAGTGTAGTAAATGTTAGTGGTAAAAATTGGGTCAAATTTGATTATTTAAGGTGACGGCTCAACAAGAACTTGTTTACATTGGACTTGAAGACGATCATATTGTAATCAGCTAGAAAGCAGGCCAGTGGAACAGAGTTCCACAGGCAGGCAGTTCTAGAAAAGAAACTTTGTTCATGGAATTTGTATTTTGATTTAAGCGCAGATAGAGTAGGGAAAATTGTTGATATTGGTTGTAGCTAGATGAACACTTTATTTTTTTTGCAAAGGTTTGACCGGATGGCACCGTAAATTCAAGCTCAGATGAACATGAAAATAACGATAGAATAGAGACAGGCTTGAAACATCTCTTCTATAGGAAAGAGGTTGTAGAAAAGAGAAAAAGGCATCTCCTACTAGGTTTGGAAGCCGGTTTTAAACTCTGTCAGAACAGGATAGGGTATCCAAGAAGCTCCTGCCCAGATGTGGTAACAAGACTTCATTTTTAAGATGTATCTGGCTCTCATACAGGTAGAAGATAGCGTCCAAAGTGAGATATCTTGTGGATCAGTAAAATGACAACTATTT
The DNA here is from genome assembly GCF_053919585.1 of Euprymna scolopes. NCBI lineage: Eukaryota > Metazoa > Mollusca > Cephalopoda > Sepiida > Sepiolidae > Euprymna > Euprymna scolopes. The sequence goes on from NC_136484.1 coordinate 77,741,464, forward strand.
TTCCAGCAATTTTGGCAACAGATTTGATATAGGTCTTCAATTTTAGGTCAGGAGTGAGGGTCAAACCCAGAAACTTGTCAAAGCTTTTTTTTAGATGAGAACCATTCATATTAATTGGAGCAAAGTAGAGATCAGAGTGTTTATGGTGAAAAGATAGCTTAGATTTTGAGGAGTTAAAATTAACCAGTCATCTTTTGCCCGATGGCACCAGGTGCTCAAGGTTGGAGGAGAGAGATATAGATGTGAAAATGAAAATTTAGAAGGTCAAGAGGGTCACACACACATTGCCTGGGTGTTTGGAAGTGTATGCTGAGCAAAAAACAGTCAATTTTTTAAACTTTGACCCCTATTATGACCCCTTAAAATTTATTGTTTTGGGCTCAAATCAAGTTATTAAGTTAGATCCATGTCCAAGGAACCCATATCTAAAAGTTCAAGTGTTTAGACCCGAAATTGTCGGAGGAGTTTGGTAGAGTTCCCAAAGGTCAAATCGCTGAACTTCGACCCCTTATAACAGCCAAATTTCTGGCGGAAAACCGATCAAAGATTTTCCCAAATCTCAGTACTCTGTATATCAAATTTCGAGTCTGTAGACTAAAAATTAACAGAGTTATTGCGTAGGGAAATGTACACAGACAGACACAGACATTTTCACTTTTATAGATATATGGATAGATAGACTAATAGATTAAATAAAAATATATATGTATACATAAATAAATATAGAACAATTTTTTGCAAATATTATGCAAGTATAAATCATGTAGAATATCTGCATGAATATAATTACACATAATAGTTAACTATAGATGATCATCCCATAAGAAAACCGAAAAAACTAATAGGGAATTAATTAAAATGAATGTTTGAAAGAATATGCAAATTAGCTAGATCTTTTGCTATTGAATGCATTTCCACAACCAATATATAAGAAAATTGTATTTTCTTTTTCATTAAATAGAAAAGAAGGGTTTTAATATGAATATCGATACACACAAAAGAAAAACGAATTCATAGGAGTGTATATATATATATATATATATACACACACACACATAATATAGTATATATATATATATATACACACACATAATATAGTATATATATATATATATACACACACATAATATAGTATATATATATATATATACACACACACACACATAATATAGTATATATATATATATATACACACACATAATATAGTATATATATATATATACACACACATAATATAGTATATATATATATATACACACACACACATAATATAGTATATATATATATATATATATACACACACACATAATATAGTATATATATATATATATATATATATACACACACACATAATATAGTATATATATATATATATATACACACACACACATAATATAGTATATATATATATATATATATATACACACACACATAATATAGTATATATATATATATATATATATATATATATATATATATATATATATATATATAAAGTAATGATTGCATTATTCCAACAAGACAAAAATGTATATTTAAAAAAGTATAGCCATCAACATTTGTTGATTTTTAAGATTTATTTTTGTAATATTTTAAAATATTTTCATAGCACGTTTCAAGCTACATAAGAGATGGCATTCACTTCCTAAGTTCCTTACCACATACAGTAGAAAACGGGACATGACTAGTTACATTTGACGTTAACAGTTTATATAGCAACATACCCCATGACTTAGGAAAAAAAGCAACAAACACACACAAATACTACACCCAAGATTCAAAAAACAATTAGTTATCGGAAGTTATAGACATAATTCTAAATAATTCCCTTGAGTTCAACAACAACTACATTCAAATACTAGGGAACAAAAATGGCACCGACATACACCACCCTTACACTTGCCTACATAGAAGAGACTATATGAAAAGATAGAACAAACATTCGGTCATAACACTAAAAATCTATTTATAGAATATTGGAAAAGATACCTCAATGACTGCTTCATCCTTTGGAGACCCACATGAGAGGGACATCAAGGATTTACACACCATACTTCAAAACGGACACCTCAAAATTAAATTCACCCTAGACATACTAGTAAAAATTAGAAACAATATTATTACAAACAACTTCCACAAACCTACAGACACCCGATAATACCTACACTTTAAAAACCATCACCCCAAAAGCTGCATAAAATCCATACCTACATTCTAGCATGTAGAATCTGCACCATAGTCACAGACAAACACTTTTGAACAATCTGACTTGAGGAACCACAAATGAATCTAAGAAGAAGAAAATACCCACCACAACTTATAGATAAAAGTATCCAACTGGCGAAGAATATACGAGTAGAACAATTGAGAACCCCAAAATTAATGAAACAAAGAACAAATCCTAGCATACGTCTACACACATAACCTAGAACTTTTTACAGAGATAACGAAAAACCTTGTCCTATTTAACCTAAACAACTTCCTTAAAACAACAAAAATAATAAAAAGCAAATGCCAACCCAAAAACCTAAAACACATTCTTACTTCATCCAAACTCGATCAATACACAACAGAGTCACAAAATGCAGTGGAGGCAAATTTAGGATAATGCCCATTTTTCAAACTGACAGCTACTTTTTTTTTTTAAGAAAAAAAGATTTCATAACAAAATTCACTCCCGCATTAAACAAATCCCAATAACAACTCATAAATAAGTAAAACACAAAATACAGTTTACATCACACATATCTTTCAGAAGCATACTTGTGTTGTGCTGACTGAACTAAGATGATCTCCAAAAGAAAATTCCATAAACCTTTCACCAAGAAACAAACTTTTAACTAAAACAACTTAACTAAAAAATATCTGAAGAGAGCTAAATAAACGCTTAAGAAAATATTTAAAAATAATAAAAGTCTTAAAAATCAACAAATGTTGCTGGTTATACTCTTTTAAATATATATATATATATATATATATATATATATATATATATGAACAAATGATTAATAAAACATGTTAAAAAACATCTTGAAAAAGAGTTAAAAACATATTTAATTTTAAAAAGGAAGCACAAGATAAGTGGATAGTCCTTAATCCGCGGAGTTTCGAAGCTATAAGCTCTATTTAATAATTAATTTATATAAGCTCTATTTCCTTTTCAGTTTTATTGAGCTTTTACATCTGGTTGAGATTACTTTACTTGCAACTATTATCTCTTTAATATTTATATTATATTTTAAGTTTACCATTTTGATTACCTTGGTAAGCTTATTGTAATTTTCATTTCTTTATATATATATATATATATATATATATATATATATATATAAGGTTGAGAAGAAAGTTCTTGTGGAATTTTGAATTTTGATTTCAAAGGATGAATTTTTAAATAAGTTTTTGTGATAATACCTTACTTTATATGTCATTTTAAAAAGTGTTTTTTGCACTCTCTAATCATTTAAATTATAATCGTTTTAAAACAATTATTTTTAAAACGTTGAATACAAGATGGAAAAAAAGCAAATTCACACAACTTTCTTATTTCAATTCAAGCAGCTGAAATAGCTTGATATCAACAAAGTATTTGGCCCAGGAACCACAACTGAACGCACAGCACAATGGTGGCTTAAGAAATTTTGTGGCGATGACAAGTGTCCTTTAGATGATGAGTGCAGTGGTCAGCCATTGAATGCTGACAACAATCAATTAAGAGCCTTAGTCAAAGCCAGTTCACACACAACTGTTTGAGAACTTGCTTCTGAATTAGTCATAATGTATACAACTATTTGCAATCACTTGGGAGAGATTGGAAAGACAAAAAACTTGAGGAATCATAAGTGCCTTACAAATTGGACAACAAAAAAAAAATGCTGTCATGAAGTGTCATCTTTCTTTTACGCAACAAAAAAGACCGGTTCCTCGACCAGGTTGTGACTGGCAATGAAAAGTGGGTTCTTCATGACAACCAACGATGCTCAGCCAGAGTTGCACCGAACAATGGTCATTAAGGCAGAGAAGTACTGTCAATAAATAGGTGAAATGCACCAGACACTTTGACAATACCCAACATTAATCAACAGAAAAGGCTTATGACAACGCCCAACCGCATGTTGCTGAATCGACTCTGCAGAAATTTAACGAATTGAGCTATGAAATTTTGCCTCATCCGCCATACCCTCTATACCTCCCACCTACTGACTACAACTTTTTCAAGCATCTCAACAACTTACTGCATGAAAAATGCTTAAAAAACCTAAGCAATATCAAACACATCTTCAGCAACTTCGTCACCAGAACACAGGATTTTTACATTATTGGCATAATTTTTTGTGTTAGCAAAAGTGTGTTGATTCTGATGGTGTTTATTTCGATAAATACACTGCATATCAAATTATTAATGAGTTTACATTTTTTAAATATTTAAGGAACGAGTGAATAAAAATCCATGAAACTTTGAAAAAGTTCTTACAATACTAATCAGCTACTCCAGTCAGAAAATAAAAGTATTCAAAGCAGTATTAGCGAAACTATGGCAGAAGATGGGAATATCTGTTGATTTCATTGTGTCAAGTTATTAACGATGTTGAGAAAAAAAACAATATACTCATAACTTGTTTATTAAAATAATTTTCAAACATTAAATGAACTAGAATAAAATGCTTAGAACACAATAACTAGATAGCAATTTCTACGTTGACATAATAGGGGATATGCGATCCTTTTTTATGAAGGACTTGTAAAAGACGTTGGTCCACAGAATTAGTCAAATTTGTGATTTCGTCATCAGTATTCCTCACAATACCTCTTGGAGAACATCCTACAACTCATCTTTGCTCTTAAATTGGCGTCCACTTACATAGAGGTGTCCAAAGGTTCTCAATTGGGTTCAAATCTGGTGAATTCGGTTCTCAATTGGGTTCAAATCTGGTGAATTCGCAGGCCACTCCATCTTACGTAGCCCAGAGAACCCCAGTTGTTGCAAATACTCTTTGCTTTTGTTTGCTGCATGCGAAGGAGCATTATCCTGCATTTATGCAGACTAATGCATGGTAATGCCAGGGAGTATAATGGTTCTTCTGAATGTCAACCTTTGCTTCTTCAACCATCGTTCAAAGTGCTCCTTCAGAAAAGTTATATAAGCATTTGACATGATTTTTACGCCTTCTGAAACTCTCTATGGGCCAACTAAAGTACCTTTGATAATCCCTGCCCAAATCATTATCCCATCACCACCTTGTTGACGCCTTAAACGCTGATGATGATTGTTGTCCATCTAGGAGCCATTCTTTGCTCCAGCCATCTGGGCCATCAAGAGTGACACGCACTTCATCCGTGAACAAAACTTTGGAAAAATCCATTTTCATATTGTCCTCTGCCCATTTCAATCGGTTTTGTATGTGATGTTGCTTTAATGGAGGCTTTGTCACAGGCTTAACAACTTTGCCACTTCTTTCAGAAGGCGACATCGAGTACTTTTTAAAACATTCTTCAAAGACTTTCGACTTGTCTGTCCAGGGTGCTTAACAACTTCACGTTTAATTTGGAGTAGAGAACGGCGTAAAACAACTCTGGATTTACCTTTATTGGATCTCTTATGTACCTTTGTAGGATCCTTGACAAAGTTCTTCACAGTTTGATGGTACCTTCCTATTGTTACATGATAAGGGCTGTCCCCTGTTCATGTAAGTATAAAAATAGAGAGATTAGTTAAAATGGAAATAAGAGAAAGCAGAAATCGAACCCTGGACATAAGTTTTAAAGAACAATAGGTTTAAATGGAATGTCCAGTAAATTGTTAATTCGGATGAAATAAATAATAAATAAACTATTCAATTGTTAAAAGAATGTGGATAATAAAATATGAGTTAAATAAATTAGATATGTAGGTTAAATTCCTTTATGGAAACAAACAAGGAAAATAGGTTATTGGGAAATCAATGTCGAAAACGTGCAAAGTCGTGCATGTTGAGACACGTGAATTTTGCTCACGTGGCCGGGATGCATGGAGTTCTCAATATAGCAGGTGGGAGTTAGTTGGTGGAGAGACAGTCAGAGAGACAGTCAGTGAGAAAACTCAGAGACAGGCGGACGTCTGAAGCGAGACGTCACTTCAGAAACTAAGATGTGAAACTTTGAGTTCTTAATGAGGAAGTCGACCGGTCGTCAGAAAATAAATTCACCATGTGTTTTGGATAAAGCTTATCTTTGTGTTGTGATTTCTACAAAAAGGTAAATTGTATTGTTATTATATGTCTGTGTATAAAATGTCATTACAACAACATCTCTCTCACTAAGGCACATATCATTACTAATAAGAACTCTCACAAGAAAAAGCATCACTTATAATAGTCTCTCTCTAAGACTCTTTAATGAAACAACTATATAACAACTCTCAATTTGGTGTTCGTGAACCTTTTGCATCAGCGATGCAGAAACCGAACCTGGGGTCGATACCACGAAAAAAAAAGAAAAAAAGAAACACAACGTTTTAAAGGGGTCCAACATAATTTAAAAAAATAAATAAATAATACCACGGAAAAAGAAAAATTACACGATCACAGAATTCGAAAAAGAAAAAGAAACACAACATTTTAAAGGGGTCGAACATAATTTAAAAAAATAAATAAATAATACCACGGAAAAAGAAAAAAATCACACGATCACAGAATTCGAAAAAGAAAAAGAAACACAACGTTTTAAAAGGGTCCAACATAATTAAAAAAATAAATAAATAATACCACGGAAAAAGAAAAAAAATTACACGATCACAGAAATGCGAAGAAAAAAAAAATGATGAAAAAAAAAAAAAAAATTTGAACATACACGCACACAGAGAACAAAAGATACAAGAAATATTAAAAAGAAAAAGAAGAAAAGGCCGATATGCCGTAAAAAGAAATTCGTAGTAATGGAAAAAAAATAGTAAACAAGTGACCATGCGTAATTCATTGATAAATGAATTGGTCTGTTAAAAAAAAACACACACACACACACACACACATACACGCGAAGGCAGAGATTGTGTCACCCATTATTATTGTTTTGATATGAAATCGTTTGGACGAATTGTTGAATTTAATCTGTCAATCAAAACAGGAATTTCAAAGGTCGCATGTACTCTCTATGAAACAGCGTGTAAATTGTTTTGAAATGCATTTTGTGTTCATAGTGAACTTTTCGGCTTTTGCGTGTTCATTTATTTTGTTTTTGAAAAAAAAGGGACAATTGTTTTGGACAGACTGTTGAATTGTTGTTTCTTACAGATGATTTTTTTTTTTTGTTGTTAAAAAAAAAAAAGTTATAACTGTTGCAAAATGTTTAAATGTATTAATGTATTTTTTTTTTTAAAATGTTTTTATGATGTTGAACAAATATTGTAAATTGTCTTATGTATGTAATGTTATGATTTTCACAGCAAGAATTCAAAGTTATCCGTAAATATACATTAGATTAAAATGATCTAGTAGAAAATAAGTTAAGACGTATGGTTGGCTTACAGATTCAGTTAGAATTTTAGAAGGGGGACAAGAATTAAAATTACGTAAACGGGCATTTGGAGAGTTTTTAGATGTGATACGCCGTAAGAAAGATGTTTTGTTTTAGCATTTGGTTTTGTTGATTTTTTTTAGAGATCCTAAAATTTTTTCTCCAAGAAAAGTGACTTGGTAGGGATTGATAAGCACAAGAAGTGCCCCTATATGAAAAATTTGGGAACCTGGTTAATTAAGTGCTTAAAATAAGCTAGTTGCACGTAACGACTCCAAGCAAAGTGGTAAGTCTTGGCTTAGTTAATAAACAGGCGTTGGAAAGAATACGAAAATTCTTAAGGGGACCAGTAAACCGATGAGAGGTAGTCCCGAGGCAATCACATATAGCTTAATGAAGTAAGAGACAGGCAAAAATATGCCGTAGATTACGTAAGAAAGATATAACCTTGTATTTTTTTTTAGAGACGCATGAATGTGGGATATATCTGCTGGATCTTGGAGGCTCTGGTAAGAGGAAAGAAAAATCACAAAAAAAACGGGCAATTAGATAGAATTTAGGCGCAATTAAGTTGTTGGTCGCAGGAAACGTGTTAGTTAGTTAGGGGTGATATTTCTAAATCCTCGTCGAAGTTTCAAGAATCCAAGCAAGGAAATCCGAGTGAATCCGTATGAGAGAAAAAAAGGTATATCTTAAACTTCTGAAGCCAACCACAAAGATTTAAGCATATGAGCTTTGGTATGTCCCGTATGAGATAGTTATAGAATAAAAAACAAAGCCATACTTGATAAGACTAACCATGCGGAAAGAGAGATCAGAGCACTTTTGAGACGAAGGAAGTCGTCCATTTCGAGAAAGGTGAAAACCTCTAGTCTGCGGCATATGGGTGGCTGGAAAATAGGTGATGTGAATTATAGGAATACCCTACACCCAAAAAGTAAATGCCACAAAGATCAGAAAGGTTCTGATCTTATAAAAAAAAAATAAATAATTGTGAAATCGGCCGTGAAGGGCTGACTAAAAGAGATTTTTTTTTTGTGTTTTTTAGCCTGATCTTTCTAGCCGTGTGGTTGTGTAGATGTAAAAATAAAAAAAAAAATGTACTAAAGTTAAAAATGCATACATTTTTTTTGTGAAATATGGAAGGGAGGGATGTTACATGATAAGGGCTGTCCCCTGTTCATGTAAGTATAAAAATAGAGAGATTAGTTAAAATGGAAATAAGAGAAAGCAGAAATCGAACCCTGGACATAAGTTTTAAAGAACAATAGGTTTAAATGGAATGTCCAGTAAATTGTTAATTCGGATGAAATAAATAATAAATAAACTATTCAATTGTTAAAAGAATGTGGATAATAAAATATGAGTTAAATAAATTAGATATGTAGGTTAAATTCCTTTGTGGAAACAAACAAGGAAAATAGGTTATTGGGAAATCAATGTCGAAAACGTGCAAAGTCGTGCATGTTGAGACACGTGAATTTTGCTCACGTGGCCGGGATGCATGGAGTTCTCAATATAGCAGGTGGGAGTTAGTTGGTGGAGAGACAGTCAGAGAGACAGTCAGTGAGAAAACTCAGAGACAGGCGGACGTCTGAAGCGAGACGTCACTTCAGAAACTAAGATGTGAAACTTTGAGTTCTTAATGAGGAAGTCGACCGGTCGTCAGAAAATAAATTCACCATGTGTTTTGGATAAAGCTTATCTTTGTGTTGTGATTTCTACAAAAAGGTAAATTGTATTGTTATTATATGTCTGTGTATAAAATGTCATTACAACAACATCTCTCTCTCTAAGATACAACATCATATGTAATAAGACAAGAACTCTCACTAAGACTCATATCATTACTAATAAGAACTCACGTAACATACGCGCACAAGTGGTATCGTCTAATAATAATAATAATAATAATAACTATATAACACTATCATTTTCGATATTTTGAGGGTAGTTTTACCTTTTGCTAGCTGTTTTGTTATAGTACTCTTTTCAGAACTACTCAAACCACCTTAACAACCCATTTTTTTGACAAAACAAACTGCCTTGTTAATAATTTGACACATCTCAAATACCATGGATTCAGCAATAACGATGGCAAGTTGTTTACATTGCGTGGAACAGTATGAAAATTTCACAGTACGCGCAGCTCAGCATTGCCAACGTTTCTGAAGCTTTTGATATGAAACTATTAAAAAAAATGTTATCTCGTTAATAATTTGACACGCACTGTAAATTTTTGTTTAAGCTGAGATATGTTCATCTGAATTTAAAAATTAAAAACTGCAAGAACTTTCTTGTCAACCTGATATATACAAGAAATAATGTATTAAACTTAGCAACACAAGATTTGTCTTACAAATACACATAACAGAAAAATGTACAAATATATATATATATAGAATGCATGCTTAAAATTGCAAAATTCTTTAAAAGAAATGTTAAAAATAAATCTCAAAATAGAAACAAAACAGAAAATTTTCATTTTTAGAAGTTGCCATGTTGGATGTGTTTTTATGAACAGATATTTTTTTCTTTTATTTTTCATCTAATTTTTGTCCTTTTTCACATTAAATGCTTTATTATAACCATTCACCAAAATGGACTGAAAAATGCTTGAAAAAAGAAAAAGAAATGCAACAAAATTTTCTTGCATGATTCAAATTGAAACAGTAAATATTGTATATCTACAATAATTTTTTCATTAAATTATTACAGATTTAAAAAGAAACCATCCACATTTTGTTTTTACTCCTGTAACCCATTCAAAAACCAATAACTGATGTATAAAATGAAAATAAACCTCTCAAATAAGCCTCTGAATCAAGACAGCAGACTTGTACACATAAATACATTCAATATCCTAACAATCAATATTGCTTATTTTGACTGCAGTTTTATGACTTAGCCAATCATGAGAAGTGCATTAATCAAATTTCATTGACTTCAGACAATTGCATATAATAAAGTGTTAAGTTATATTGATTATGATTTTTGATATTTTTATTAGGAAAAGTGCTTAATACCGAGTAGATAGATTATGTAGCTCCAAGTTAGTAATGTCAACAATAGCAACTACATGGACTGAAGAATTCAAGGCACTGCTGACTGTGTGCAGACTTATGTTTGATTAAAACTGAAAAAAGTAAATAACCCAGAAATCAGTTTTAATGCCGGTATACACATTTTCTCACACAATTCAATTTACATCCTGGATCAATAAAAAAAAAAAAAAAGTATCCCAGCTGCCATACAGAATTTGATTTTTATCTAATTGCACATTTTAAATATAAAATCATTTAGAATTTTTTTTCTGAAACAAAATAAAATTGTTTACTAAGAAAAAAGAATTGTATTTATGCATGGAGTCTGATTTTTTTTTTTTTTACACTTAACAAGGCCCAGAGGCCATTCAACGACAAGAGCATTAACCCATATCCTCGAGTGGCTTCTCGGCCTTGATAAAAAAAATCACACTCCATGTACAGTAGTCAATGGGACACAATTCTAATTAAAGTGAATGTTTCAGAAGCACTTGCATTAAATTACTTTAATTAAACATCTTCCCAGCAAAAATGGAGTTGAGATTCGATAGTAAAAATGCTGGAAAATTCACGGTTTCATTTCAAATGGAATGATGTCAGAAAAATAGTTGTATATAAATTCCAAATTAGCATGTACACAAAACAGATTTTTAGGGAAGAACTAAATGAATCTCATAAGATACTTTAAATAATTTTTTTCTTCTTCACAATTTGAAAATAATGTCTAATGACAATTTCTAATAAACATGACATTTCATTATGGACAGTTCTAAAAAGTTTCAATTAATGTAACCCTAATCCCAATTTTGTTCAACGAAAATACTAACAAGAAAATTAAAACCTTATTTATTGAATTCCCAATTTTCTCTTCAAAGTATTTTGTGTAATCTTTGCATATAATTAGTTAGAAGACAAAAGTTTTTAAATGCATTTCCATCTGCTGAAAAAACTATTTAGTATATATAAATGAAATCATTTAAAAATTGAACTCATTAGCAATAAAAAATTAAGAAATCTGCAGATTATTTTGTAACATTTGGCATTAAGCATTAATTTTATTAATATGAATTAAACTGCAATCAACTCCATATGAAAGACTTGTCTAAGGTATATATATATATATATATATATATATATATATATATATATATATATATATATTGATTGAAGAGCATCCATGTCTTATAGTTTGAATAATCTCATTGTATTAAATAATATAAGTACTATTTGATCTTCAGATTAATATTTTTTTTTATTTAAGTTTTGGGTGTTAAAAACTTGAAATGCAAAGATTTTTGTCTCCACAAGTTTCTATTTACTTGCCTTCTCACAAGGGTACGGTTAGACATGATGACCGTTTTTAATGTAGGGAAAATTTGGCAAAGTTCACTCACTCAAAAGTCCACTCTAAATTGGGATAAAAATTAAACTTGACTCAAAAATCCAAAAGAATTTCTTCACGGACCAGAGACAGAATAGATGAAGTGATAGAGCACTTTGATCTTATGTAAAGGAACATATTTTCTTAAGAATTATTAAATGTCAGATTACTTGATAATTGTGGACAACTTCTTTAAACAAATCTTTAACATCGATAAAGTTTCATGCAAATAAAATAAATTAGAAAAATATGTAGTTCAATAGTGAAAGTTGTGGCTTAACCATTTTTTCATAAAATCATTGGTTTCTTGACATTTGTGTGGATGTAATATAAAAAATATTTAAGCATTAAAATAAAAGTTATCCAGCTTATAATGTAAAACCCCAGCAATAATACTATTAACAAATGAGCTTATGTTTTTTGTTAATTACTATGATACCATGAGTTGCATATGAAAATAAGTTTAGAAGGGAGACCTTGAAATGATGAACACCCGAAATGGAAAGAAAAAGAATTGGTCATAGATGAAATGAGAAATTATATTTGTCCAAACAAACATTCTTTGGTCTTCATACATTTGCACTCATTCAATTCTTTAGTCTTTTTTCTATTTCATATCAAATGAGACACGTTACAGTTGAGAATGAATGTCAGCTTTTGTGGTCTGAACAGAGTTCACCATATTTGCTTCATGCAGTCATTTATTTCATACACATCTTTGTTGTTTTATTTTACATTGGCTTGTGATCAAGTTGGACGTAGAGTTGACGGACTCCAGCCTGATGGAGGAAGAAAAATAAGTTTTAATCAGTTTGATATTTATCATGATTGCATCAAATAAACTTGAAATTATAGTTCAAAATATATAAAGAACTTCCAACAAAAATTATAAGTAACAAACTATTTTTCCAATGAAGAAATATACAAAATGTTATTTTCAAATCTGCTCATTTTCAGAGCAAGAAAGTTGCAATGTAGTATTTTACAACACTAGAATTATAGGAAAGGGGGAAATAATCATTTCCACTTTTTGATAATTATTAGTGTAACTACTAATATAAATTTAGTTTTTACTTATCAGGAAGCAAAGAAAATTTCTCTCGAAATCAATTTGAAAATGATTCCAACTTTTATCAAAATACTTATTTCTATAAGTAAAAATAACTCAGAGAAACAATAATTCTGCTAATATGCAAAGGTTTCAACAGCTTTGACAAATATTGTCTTTATAGAATACTATAGGGAGGGTGGAAGGGGGGACCATGGGGGAGGGAGACTGGTAGTGACAATTGGTATGAAGGGTTTCCGCTACATTGACCAAAACTGATTGTTACAAGAGCAATGGTCTTATATGTGGAGTTGTCCCCACATATAACTTTGATTGCAGTATCTGCCGGAACAGATACTACACTTTGAGATATTAAATTTTTTTTATTCACAAGAAAAAATAAAATTGGCAAAATTAACCAAAATTTAGGCACAAGGCCAACTCAAAAAGAAGGGGGGATGGTGAGGTTAGTTGGTCCATCTCGTCTCTGTTGGAAATTTTAAAGGATTTCTCTCTCGGCCAGCACCTTTTATCATAGTTACCCTTTTAAATTTGTATGTGTTTGTGTGTGTGTGGAGGGGGGGGGTCCTACTTAAACCCAATTTTAAAACATTATTTATTTATACCAAAAATACAAAAAAGATAATATTAATAAAAAATTTCATTTGTGTTGAGGGTGATGGGGGAAAAAAGAAAACAAAAAATAAAAATGTGGTTAGTAAGGCCCTCTCAACCCTGTCTGAAATGTTAAACTACCCGTTTCACTCTGATTTGTAAAGGAACCAGGGTTGGAAGGGGTTGTGTCCTAGTCAGGGAAGAAAAGAAAAATTAGTGGTGAGGGGAGGGGGTGTTAGTGTATGATTTGGTTTCCTTTAAGATGAGAGTGGAATTTTGAGAGGGGGGTTGGCGAAAGAAAAAATTGTGGTTTTTGGAGGTTGGGGGTCTTGGAGGCTAAAAATTATTCGCTGGTTGAGAGGCTAGAAAAAAGTAAAATTGGAAAGGGGCAGGGGTCCAATAGAAACCCCGGAACCTTGGCTCCACACCTAGGCAGGGAACATGTATTCAAATTGGGCCCTTCTTTGTACACACAGACTTGATACATGTATCCATCTTCTTTCAAAAGCCACGTGATACAGCCTTCTTCTGTCACATCTGATCTTCACCCGAAGTTGGTGTTTAAAGAAAGTGATCAGATCCTGATCAGAAAAAGGCAGCACCCCCGTCCATCTTGCAGTCTCGACGTCCAAATCACCATTCTCGCCACGGCCAGGATTGCGATGTAGACCATTTGTCTTTCCCGGTTCCACGGCAACCTCACGTTGTCCACTACATTTGATCAGTTATTTCTTTAGTCGTTGTCCTGCAACAGGGACAGGCCTGCGACTCCAAAAGACCAGAGCTGCATTGTACATTGTTGAGGGGAAGCGCATTTCGGGCCAATCGTCAGGTCAGAGAGAACTCAGAGTTGTTCAAATGACTCGAACCTGACGCCCAACTCCACGCAGAGCAGATCTCACTCTGCTGCCAACCCAAATGCGCGCATAGCGAGTCATCAGCGACCTCCCTCACTAGATCCCTGTGGAGTTCCCTATGGGTGGTAGTCACAAGGTTGCTGGACCTTGGTAGTCATTTTAGCGCGGCTCGGCACTCTTTCAGGAAGGTTGAATCTCCCAACGGCCTACAACGACTCTTGATAGAGGGGTCGAGAATGAGGTTGGAAAAGGTGGCAGTAATCGTGGGGTGCCACGGTTGATCATTTTGAAAGCCAGCCTCTCAGCGTTTCGATAACACTTCAAGTCCGGCATTGTAAACCCTCCCTCACATGGACGTCTGCTCACCTAGTATCTTCGTTTGTCCCAAAGGAGCAAAAACAAGAGTTCGACAAGAGCTTTTAGGTGTTGTGCAGGTAGGGGAAGTACAGCCAGTCGGTAAAGGATGAGAGGAAAGATGTATGTGGCGCACGCCTCAGCTCTACCCTTTAAGGAAAGTTTCCTAGAAGTTGACCGCAGTCTCCACCTTTAACCATACCTCCAACCAATTTTTTTCAAGCTGGAGACCGGGTCCGAACCACATGCCGAGATCCAAACTGAGCCATCCGTCCAGCTGAAGGGCGCTGGGAGGTTTGTGTTGCCACTCCAGGTGCTCAACCACAGTTCAACCAACTTACTGCGATTTATCTTGGCCCACGTGATTCTTTCATACCGTGCAAGCGCCTCTGACATGATCTCGATGTCTCTGAAGCTCGACACAAAGACTGTGACATCATTGGTGAATGCGGATACCTTGGCGGCTGAGCTGCCAGGCAGAGCAATTCCGTGCAGGGCCGAATTTGCCTCCCCATGTCTCAGCTTGTGGAGCAGAGGCTCCAAGGCCAGGATGTAAAGCAGGGGTGACAGCAGAAAACCCTGACGAACCCACTGAGAGATAAAGGGTTTCGAGCACTGTCCGTTGACTGGCATGACAGTTGTGGGCTGTCGATACATCATGGAGATCCACTGCAGAAGTCTGGTTTAAAACTGGCGGCCTCTAAGACAGATGCCAAGAAACGATGGTCGACCCTATCAAACGCTTTGGACTGATCTAAATTGATCAGCGTGACTTCCGTATCGTCATCTATTCCCCCCTCTGTAGTCGTCTAACTCTTCCCCACCATGCCCGTCACTTTTTCTCAGCAATGTGATCACTCCCTTGGTGACTAGCCCTGGGATGGGTCCCTGAGGAAATCCATCAGAAGAGGCAGAAACATGAGTGACAGCCTCAAATACAGTTCGTATGGCAGACCATCAAGTCCCAGCAATCTGTCACAGCTGACCTGCTTCAGCTCAGTAAAGACCTCCCGCTCTGTCACCCGGCTCCCGCAACTAGCCGCTCTAGCTACCTCGAAGCGGGGAGAATCGGCCAAATAGTCGCTAAATTCAAGGACCGGAAGATTGGGCTGCTGCGTAAAATGATCCTCAAAATGTTCTCGAAACCCCTCGCAGATCTCCAGTCGATTCCAGGGTGCATCCATCCGGATGTCTTACTTTCACAATGTATTTGTGCGAGTCACGCCTAGAAATTTTGCGACGCTTGACAGCGTCGGAGTTGATTGCTTCATTGCCTATCTAACTAAGCCTAGCTCTGACTACTTGACCTTTGTAATGCTTGCTAGTCTCACGCTGAAGGTCCTGCTTAGCTAGTTCCTAACTAACCCTATCATCCTCTCCCGTAGCCCGGGCTAGTTTCTGTTCTAGCTGCTTCTTCGTCTTGGTCTTATCTAGTGCGAGGCGCTGGGCATACTTGACAGAGAAGCTTCTAATGTTGGCTTTTAGACCTAACCACGACTTACTCCCGGTAACTGCCCCCACTAGTGCCTTTTTATTAATTCTATTAACTTATTTTGGAAGTCTTGTATCTTCAGAAGGGAGGTGTTTAACTACCAGTACCCCACTAACTTGGGTCTATTTCCTAGCTTCAGCCGGGCCATAACAAGTTTATGGTCCAACTGACCTATCCAAGTGAATGTGGGACAAGATAAGAAATCTATTTTGCCTCTTCTAACTAGTATGCTGTCCAAATAGGTAGGAGGAATTGCTATCCACATATCCCACCCTGGATGCTCGACGCAAAACCTGTCGACAAGACCGCATCTAGCCATCAAATCAGCCGGCTGCGCTTACACCTCTCCGACCCTCTAGCTTCACCTTCTAACTTATGTATCTCGGGGTCTAAGATGGTGTTCCAACCCCCTATCAGTACTACTCACTACTGACAATCTATGAACGTGTCAAGCTAACTGAAGAAGGAACCCTCTCACAAGGTACATGAGCTGCGACCACCTGAAACACAGAATCTTTTATGGCTGCGATCAACCTGCCCTATGAACAATGTTGACCATCGTGGACAGAGTTTGTTTCACTTCCTCCGCAGGCTGCCATATGCCGAGAAAACATTGAAGTCTCAGTTCAGCACCTGAAGAAGAAACAAAATGTGTCTCCTGGATCACAGCAACATTCACTCCCAGGGACAAGAGACCATGCCGGAGGCGAGCCGCCCAGCCCTCGCATTCAAACTGGCCAAATTTAAAGACATGCTACCTACCTTAAGATGTGTTGCACTTGATTCCGAAGTTGGTCGTTGTACACAATGCTCAAGGACATCAGGTCTTTCAGGTCCTGGCCTTCTCTCTTAATGCTGTTGACGTCTAGGGTCAATTTTAGGGCCCTGTAGAGAGACGGATGGACCCACACAGAGACCCTTCCCTGGCATTGTTTTGATAGTTCGTCAAGGAAAGGGTCGGTTTTTTTTTAAATAGTTCCATTCCTGGACAAACCCCTTCACCTGCCTCCAGAAGCGACCACAAGTTACTCTTGCAAGCCTCCAGAGTTCTAACAAAAGTTATTAGGAGCGAGCAGGGCATCTGGAAAATTAGAGGAGATGTTGACATCTTTTCCCTCTATCAGTTGGCAACCCAGCAGTGGTTTTAAAGTCTTTCTCTGACGATGTGAAAGTGCTGTTACCACAGATAGAGGGTTAATTTGACAAAGTTCTTTTATTTTGGTTGGTCCGCGAGTAGCAGAGTGATCCCTCTCTCTCCCAGGTCCATTCATTTCTTTTTGGGGGCTGATTCGGTTTGCATTGGTGCGGGGGTGGGTATTAGTGTGGTGTATGGTGTTGGTGCTGTGTTGGGTGGTGGTGTGGTGTCTGGTTTGGAGGCAGGAGTGGGTTTTGTTGTTGTTTGGGATGGCATATGCTCACAGGGTGTGTGTGTGGGGGGGGGGACCTTTTCTTCCCCTTCTCTCTTTAATTTTCTTTTTTTCCTTGAATGAACCGGGGAGCAGGGGGTGGCGGAATAATCTTCCGAGGAGCAGTTCTTCTGTCTCTTGGTCCTTCAGTTTGTTCGGGGGCCAGTCGTTGTTCTTGGAGTGGTTTGTCCTGCTCCTCTTGCTGATGATTTTGCTGCTGCTGTGGTTGCTGCTGCTGCTGTTCGGGTTGTGACGTCTTTGACTGTAGTAGTTGCTGGTCTTTTTGTTCCAGCCATTTTGGCGGCTTCAGCTGCGGCAACTGTTGTTGCTGCTGTGACACTTGTTTTATGTTTGCTTGCTGGTCGGAATTGGGGAACTTTGTTTTCCCCTTTCGAGTTACAGCAACCCATCTCATAGCTGGGGAATGGGTCCGCTGGCTTGGTTGTTTTCTCTGGGGCATGAAGCTTGTCGGCAGCTGCAGGGACTTTGTTCGGATTTCTTTTGGGGCAATCCTTTGCCATGTGCCCCTGCTGCTGACAGTGCAAGCAGTGCGGTCTCCATAACTCTACTATGACGGACAGTGTCCTCTCCTCACACCTCGACGTTGCTGGTATTTGTGTTGAAGCACATCAGGAGTGTGTAGCCAGAATGTCCCTCTTCTTGCTTGCAGGGGCAACTGACACCACGTCCCCATACTGGCTGAAGACTGCTCCTAGTTGTTTGGCGACATTTGTGATCCTTTGACAAGTATTCTGGTTGGAGCTTGATGCTTCTCCAGCGCAGATTTGTCTTCTTGGCCGTCTCTTTGGCCTCTTTTTGGTTTGGGAGTAGGACGTGCCACATGGCATAGCTGTTCCTGCATATGTATTTTGCTGGAATCTTCAGATCGAGGAGGAGGTCTACCATATTGTCCTTGTCTACTCCTGTGAGATCTCTTCATATCCGAGGTGACAAAGGACACTATCCTCTTCTTAAGGTCATCTTTGGTGCTTGCGAGGGGTTTTATGACGTTCCCATCCATGAGGTCCTTATATGTTGATTCAAAAAGGTCCCAGTATTCGTGAGAGGACATTTGGGTTTGTGGATCCCGTGCTGTGTCTTCCTCACTGGCCCTAGGGGTCCAGGACACTTTCGTCTGGCTTGAATGTTGCTGTTGCTGCTTCTGCTGACAAGAGGTTGGCGGTTTGCCCAGGGGGATGAGAGTTGGCCAATCATTGTGAGGTGTTGCCAATCTGCCAGTCCCTGCCTCCTGGGTCTCTTCTCCTTCCTGGAAAGGGGCCGTTGACTCTGGGGTGCCACCTGCTGTGATCCACCACTTATGGTGGGTTTGTTTTTCCCTCGGAACTGTCTATGCCTCCCCTTTTGGGCAGGTTTTCTTTGGTTGCGTGTCCTCTTGGAGAGAGCGAGCTGCTTGTTTTTTTTCAGATCTTGGTTCCTCCGAGAGTACCTTGATCGACTATGGTGACGTCGATCAGATCTTGGGTTCTCTTGGAGGCGTTGCCATCTTCTGCCTAGGAGCTGTCCTCTTGGGGAGCCAAGAAGGAATCCTTGGTGTTCAGCGAGTCCTGGGATGCTACAAACTATCTCACCTTTCGAATTTGCCGGTTTCTCCTCCCTTTCTGGTGCTGTTCCCTCTTTTTTTTTTTTGGGGGGGGGGGCTCCCCTCCTGGGGAGTGAGGGCAGTGACTTCTACAGTTTGACCCAGGGGTATCATGGGCTGTGATACCCCTCCACTGTTCATGGGCTTTCTGTTGTTCATGGATGCCTCCTCTTGTTTGGTGGGTGTAGCTCCCTTTTTTGGGGAGTCTTCTTCCAGGGGAGCAGGTGGTGGTGGGGCGTTCATTTTTGTCGGCATGCTCATTTCAGTTTAGCATATTGAAAGGTGCAACCAGTCTGGTGAGTGGTGACGTCGACCAAAGTGTAGTGTTGGGGGGGGGGGGGGAGAACAAGAAAGTGTGACCCCCCGTCCTTACAGGAAACCGGGTTAGCAGCTCAGATCCCCCATGAGAGGGAGAGCAGAGAAGGAAGACGCAGTGGGTACTAGCAGGTCAGTGTGCTGCTAAGCAATTAAGGCAAAGGTTCAGACATTTCTGCCCTGAGAGGGGGGGGGAAAGAAAATGTAAAGACAAACCCTTCCCAATTACCCCAAAAGAAAAGCGAGAAAGAAACCCACGTTATCAGCTCGATCCCCTGATAGGGAGAGAGCAGCGAAGGAAGAACAGTGGTTGCCTAGCAGGTCAGAGTGCTGCTAAGCCAAATTAAGAGGAGAGAAATTAGACCATTCTTACCTCGAGAGGAGGGTAGGAATGAAGTAAAAATAATAAAAGAAAGCAGGTCTCGTCAACCAAAGAAAGTGTTGTTGGTTCAAAAAAAAAAACCCACCAAACTCCCAAAGAAGGGATAAGTTTTTGGGTCCAGACTACCACACAATGGCGTCGGTCCGGACACCCCAAAAAGTGGGTCTGGTCCAACTAATCAAGGTTAGTGTAACAAAAGTGAACACCTTAAACTTAGTCCGAGGACCAAGTGGCAGATCAAAAATATGGTATCTTTGCCTCCCAGGCCGAGAAGCAATTCAGACCTGTTGGATCTCCAAGAACAGTACAGGATCATACCTCAGATGACCAGTGAACAAAAATGACAGAAATTATGCTATCAATATTATTTGTCAAAGTTGTTGAAATTTTTGTACATTATCAGAATTACTGTTCATCCAATTTTCTTATTTTTACATAAGATGTATAAAAAAAAAAAACAAAAGGAAAAATCAGTATAGAAATTTTTTTATTAAATAAATATATAATGGGAAGTTGTTTATGATTTTCTAGCGCTTCTACTGAATTGGGATGAGATTTTGTAGTCAAATGGAGTTTCAGATAAAACAATGGTTTCAAGTAATATTTTTTGTCAATTTTAATAAGTTACAATGGTATGCAGTCAAAGTTACCTGAATATTATTGAATTATTAAACAACTTTAATCATGTTAGCAGGTGAAAAATTGATGCCAGTTTGTTGAAATCAAAACAGAAAATTACCTCCCTTTTGAACTCTCTTGTGTCTTATGACCATTTTCATAAAATTTTCTTTTTCTTTTATTTTCTTTAATAAATAATTTTCTACCTTATCGATCGTCTTAATTTTTGGATATATTCACCTTAAAAATACAATGATTTTCATTGTTTTCATGTGAAATTCAGTATAATGATTTCCGAAATTTCATCTCAGTAGTGTAGAAGCACCGATTTTCTAATTACAGCAGAATGGGCGACTGAAAATATGATTGCGAATTACTTAAGAGCTCTATTCAGTCATGACTGATGGAATGAGAGCATGCTACTCCCATCAATTAAATAAAGGGTTTCGTTAGAGAAATTCCGTGTAGATTCCAAAGCTCAACAAGACACACCTGGTGTGAAAATAACATTCAAGATGTTCAAAGAATACAAATGATATGTGTTGTGTCGTAACATAATAGTAAAAGAAGAAAATCAAGTCGAGGTTGGTTAAACAATCACAGGTACAAAAGGTAGAAATACAGGTATAACTGACTAGCGCTCAGCTAGGCAGTGGAGTACTGTTGCTCCTTCTCCTTGGTGTAGACATTACTGGCACTATATATATATAGTGAGAACCGGTGTAATTTCCCTTACGCATAGAAAGGGCAGTATAACACATACATGTTTGCATTCGCCGTGATCCTGTAAAATTGTAAAAACTGTTGGATTGATTTATCCATCGGTGATCCACTAGCTTTTTTCAGAGCTCTCTTGAATATATCAACAAACCTCTCTGCTTGCCCGTTACTTCTCGGGTGGTATGGTTATATGCTCGATTAGATGATCCCCACAAAAATTTTTAAATTCTGTAGACGTGAATTGCGTGCCATTGTCTGTGACAATGCAGTCTACTACCCCAAACCTAGAGAATAGTTCATACAGGAAGATAATAGTTGCCTCGGATGTGGGGTTCTTGCATTTTAGTACTTCTGGCCACTTAGATAAGCTGTCTACAAAAATGAGAAAATAGAACCCCTCTAGCAGTCCCACAAAGTCTAAGTGAATTCTCGACAAAGGTCGGTCCGGTTTTGCCTATGATCCGAATTGAGTCGGAGGAGCTTTCATAACTAATACATATCCTCTACACTCCCTGACTTTTTTCTTCTATATTCTTATCCATGTTTGGCCAAAAAAAGAAAGAGCGCATAAGGCATTTCATTCTTGATATGCCTGGATGTCCTACATGGAATTCCTTGAGCATTCTTTTCTGTAATGTCGCAGGAATTACAACCCTGTCGCTACATAACAGGACGTTATCGCAAATTGAAAATTTCCTCATCCAGTTGGTTATTGTTGATTTTTTTCTTTCGTGCTTATAATAAATTTGTCCACCTCTGCCTTACTCTTAATCTCATTAAGCATTACTGAAAGTTCTCTTATCGTGTCACATAAAGTATTTTTTACCTCAACTTCCGCTTGAATAGTTGCTAATACCGTATCCTCCAATGGTTCTGTCTGCTTATGTATTAACCTTGATAACCTGTCTGCATGACCAAGTTTTTTTAGATGGTACATACTTCATTTGAAAATTGTAGTTCAGAAGCATGGTACCCCATCTTTGGAGTCTATTCGCCATATGTTGTGGTAGTCCGTTTTTCGATCAGCAAATTGTTAATAATGGTTTGTGATCTGTTTGTAACAGAAATTGCCTACTGTGAAGGAAATGATGAAATTTCTTTATCGTGAATATAATGGCTAGCGCTTCTTTCTCAATTTGAGAGTAATTTTTTTCAGCTGGCAAAAGTGACCGGGATGCATGGGCTATGGGTTTTACTTTTCCATCATCCATTTTGTGTAATATGCATGCTCCTATGCCATAGGCGCTGGCATCGCTTGCAACTACAATATCAAGCTTGGGATTATAGTGTGCCAGAAACAAGTCAGATGTTAAAGTCTCTTTAATTTCCTGAAATGCTTCTTCGCACTTTTGGTCCTTCCTTAACAGTTCATTTAAGGGTGATCTTAGTTTATGCATATTTGGCACAAATACATTGTAGTAATTCGTCAACCCTAAGAAACTTTGTAGAGACGCAATATTTTCTGGAGTAGGTATGTCTCTTATTGCACTCACTCCATCTGGATCCGGCCTTCTTCCATGTTCATCGATGATTTACCCCAAATATTTTATTTTCCTCATGAAAAACATACATTTTACCTGTTTTAGTTTTAATCCATAATCCTGGATCCTTTCAAATACTTGGTTTACATGATCCTTGTGTTGTTCTTTGCTAGTGCTGTTCATTAAGACATTGTCCAGGTACCCTACTGCGAAATCCAACCCATTTAGCATAATGTCCATAATTTGCTGAAAAATCGCAGGGGCGACTTTGACCCCAAAAGGAAGTCTGTTAAACTTGTACAATCCCTTATGGGTATTGATACATAGCAGCTTTGAACACTCCTCATCGATGAAACTTGCAAATACGCATCACTCAGGTTGATTTTAGAAAAATATTTCCCTCCACTCAGTTTCGCAAATACTTATTCAGGGCTCAGAAGCAGATAATGGTGCTTTTTGTAATGCACTGTTTAAACCGATCGAGAAGTTCGCACAAATCCGAATCTCTTTGCTCTTCTTTTTAATGTAAACTGTTGGTGCAGCCCACTAACTATGATCAATTTTTTCAATGACACCCATATTTTTGAGTCTTTCTATTTCATTGTCTATTTGTTCTATAGCGGCGTATGGAACGTTCCTTTTCTTTCTGAACACTGGCTGTTCATTTGCTTTGACTTCAAATTTTGCTACTACTTTTTACACCTTCCAAGACAGCCTTAAAATACGTCTGGAAATTTCTTTTTTTTAACTCTCTTAAGTTTTTCTGTCTCCACATTCGAATCCTCAACCTTTTGGCAAAAAAGAGCTTAAAGGCAAATCCCATAGTCTAAACTTTTTAAACAGATCAGTCCCAAAGAGGTTATTTGATTTCCGCATGACAAAAATTGTGTTTTTGGTCTTATTCTGAAAAGAAATATTTGTCAATAATAATTCTTCGAAAATGATTTTTTCACCACTGACGCTTCTCATCGTTTTATGTGATTTAATCACAGCAGGTCTCCCAAGCTTCTTCCATGTCTGTACATTAATAATGGAAATGTCAGACCCACTATGAAGCTGTAGTCTTACTTTATTTTTCAACATTTTAACCTGTACATATTTCTGGATATTTTGTTCTTCAGGTTCAATTTTCGTAAGTTTAATGGATGTCTTTCTACCAGATTTTTCCTACAATGTGATGCCTTATGTCCTTTCTGGTAGCATATGTCACATTGTTTCAATTTGTAGGGACACTCATTGTACCAATGTTTATATCCACACCCCCAACATGGTGCAGGTAGATCTTTTCCCTGTTTTTTCCTCTGGTTATTTTTTTAAGTCAATTTTTTCGTCTGATGGATCTTTTTAATGTGCGATACTCCGCTTTCATCTATGTCATATATACAGCAATTTGAGTAATTTATTTAAAAATTAAAAGTTAAAAATTTTATATTTTCACGCAAAAATTCTTGGTAAATGCTATAAAAATCTGAATGTTAGGAAATTAGTGAAAAATAAAAAATTTAGCTAAAATGAAATACTTTAGATTCTAATTCTAATTCAATGTCGATAATAAAATTAAAATAATTTAATGCATTAGTAATTACTAATTAGTTAATTATTGCATAGCATTCCCCTATTAAAAAGGTTCTCTTGTAACTAAAATCAAACATGTCAGACATGCAAAGTTGTTTCCTGCACAAAATATTTTGTTATTTCATCAAATTGCAGTTTTAAACTGGATAAACATGTGTGCTGTAATTCATTGAAAAAAAAAACAAACAAAAGAACTCCAGCTTTTTATTCCATTGACAAATCACATGTTATCAATTTCAAGAGCAGAAAAAAGAAACACAGGCACCTGTATGGGTAACTGCTACCAAAGTATCATGTTTCTCTAATCTTAATAAATTAAAATTAAAAGGAAAACTTCATATATTTAAATGAGATTTAGAATAATTTTTAGTGAACTACCCAAAATGAGATAAGTATAAATAACTGGAAAAATGGTGAGATCCTTCTATCGATCCAGTAGATATCTCGCTGCTGATGTAATTCTCTATCTATATAAGAGCCAAGTTCGTCCAAGGATGGAGAACTGTTGCCACATCTGGGCAGGAGCTGCTAGAAAGGACTTATCCTGCCTTGATTGAGTTCAAAATAGACTTCGTAGCCTCATAGGAGATGTCCTTTTTTCTTCCCTGCAACCTCTATCTCACAGAAGAGATGTAGAGAGTTTGCTTTATCGTTATTTTCATGGCAAGTGCTCAACTGAGCTTCAATCTATGGTACCCCTTAGCAAAACTTTCACAAGAAACACTTGTCTAGCAGAATACATTATCAATAATTCCCCCCACTCTTTATCTGTGCCTAAACTTAAACGTAGATTCCATGAACAAAGCTTCTTTCTTAAAACTGTAAGTCTGTGGAATTGTCTTCCGTTTTCCTGCTTTCCAGCTGACTACAATATGGTTGTCTTCAAGTCCAATGTAAACAAGATCTTGATAAACCATTCCCCTTAAGTTAACAAATTCACTGAATTGCCATTACTAACAATTACTATATTGTCCAATTGACTACTGTACACTGTTTAACCCTTATCCTCCAATGGCCTCTTGACCTTGATAAGTGGTGATGCCTATGTGTGTAAAAAAAAAAAAAGAAAAAGAAAAAAAAAACATTTATACACATGATTTTAAATAAAATTATTTTGCAATAATTTTATTAAACAACTTCAGCATAAATTGACAGACATGACCCCAAGGGAATCTTGAGTCTGACATACCTGACTGCGGTCACTATATATATTTTTCCAGCCAGAAAGCAGAGCTGCATGATTTCCAAGCTTGTTAATATGAATGATCTTCAGGTATTCTTTAATAACGCTAATTAAGTTGAAATACAAAATGGTAGCTGAAACAATCTTTTCAAAACAAATGGAAACAAAACAATTTTCATGTTGATACAAAAAGCAGAAATGAATAGATGTTAAACCATTTATTTAAAGTTGAAAAAAAAAATGTTGTGAAATTTACCTGCGTAAAAATATTATGAGTTTGACTAAGAATATATTTGGCATCTGCTTGTTCTGCAACTTCAAGTTTTAATGTTCCGATATAAACTTCACTGCACAATGTCCAAAAGTGAGGCTCCTGTACTCCATAAACACCGTCAATTTGACTTACCTGAATGAGAATTAAACATAATCTTATACAAAGTCAAGCATCAAGACATTTTATACAGTTTTTGTACTTAATGTTACAAGATGTAGCTATAACAAAACAAATATTTTTTAAAAATAAATAAGATCAAATTTAGATATTCAAAATTAAATCTGGAGATTTAGGTAATTCCTAAACATGCATACAAATAGGATATTAAAAAACAAACTAATTTAGAATTTTTGAGGTGAAGATTGACAATTTAGATGCTTTAGACTTCTACCCAGTTGGCAGAATCAGAACAATTTACCTGAATGGATTAAATAAAGGATTCAGTTTAAAATTCTATAAAGGATTCTAAACTTGAAAAGATGCACCCAAAGAAGGTTAACTGAAACATGTTGAATATAGGAGAATAATAGAAAGTGTAGATGGCATTTCTTTGCATGATTATCGTCTCAGAAAAAATAAGTTTTATTTTTTAGATTTATACTGTAAACTCTGGTCAGTTTGTCTTCATAACTTCTATTGTAGATTACATTTGATGAACTCTTCTTTAGCTTTCAGGACAACCTAAAGGAAATTGTGAAACTGGCCACAGACCTTTGTCATTGAATTCTGACTTCGGACTCTGAAAGCTTTGGCAATCTTGTTCTTCATCACCCACAAAGAAATCAAGAAGTTAGCAATCAAGTGAGCTGGGAGCTTAAATAAAGTATGATAGTCTGGCCTAGATCTTCTGGCTAGTATGGTCTTGCTGTCAGATGTAAGGTTTACTGGCATGTCTGGAGATAAAAGACTGAGCAAAGTGCTACTGCCATATGTATGGCCTTTCCGCAGCCATCCTCATCAGCCAGCCCTTGACAACAGTGGACAGCAACTCAATATAGCCATCTGAATTGAGTTTGACTCTCTTTTCAAGGATGTTAGGTGGTGGCATTTGGTTTTCACCGGAAGGCTATTACAGTTAGAAAGGACTTGAACTTAATGATGCACGCAACTTTATGCATACTGAATACTAACCCGACTTGTTGTACACATTATGCAACTAGCCTGGAGAATAATAAGGACATTCCCGGCTCAAGTGAATGTTTGATCTTGTTGAGAAGTTTCTTGGTCTTTGTAAGACATTTCTCTTAGGCCTTGGCAGCGAGTAGGTAGCCTTTGTGGCTCTCCTATCAGGAGTAGCAATGGTCTTCATTCACAGCTTTCTTCAGTCATTAACTTTTTTCTTTGTAATCACCACTCATTCAACAACTATCACTCTCTCAGTAGCATCAGCATTGTTTTACCCGGATTTTGCCATACCATTTTTTGCAGCTTCAACAAATTTTCATTATGTGACATGGTTAAAAGGTCTGCTATAATGCTTCTTGCTAGCCACTGTTTCCATCATCTCCATCACAACTCTCCAGCTCACATCTCATGATCTTCCAGCTATTCAAAGAGTGTTGAGCTGCAGCTAAAATTTCATGCCGGATTTTAAAAAACTTCAGAATTATCATGATACAGGTTACTCTTTTCCAATATAATCTGTCGGATTTTCCAATCTTCCATGTTTTTTAGCTTTTAAACCCATTCATACTAAACAGAAACAGCTATCTATTTGCACTTATTTGCTTCAAATGATTCCAAAATTAAAAAATAAAAATCAATTCAATATAAGTTTATCTTGTGGAAAAAAATAAATAAATAAAGTAAGAAATTTCAAGTGTTCAATAGGATATCTAACTTACTCTCTGATAGCATCCAGGCAAAAGTGAATCTAATTGTTTTGGTGTTCTCTGCATTAAAACTCCAGATGAATCTTTCAAGAGAGGTAAGACACTACAAAAAAAAAAAAATAAATAACTTAATTGCTATTCACAAACAAGAGTTAAAATTAGTGATAGGACGATTCCTAAATTTTTTCCAATCCTGATTCCAGGAAAAAGTTGATTAACAATTCCGATACCAACTACGATTTCAATTCCCGTGGGATTGTTATTTTGAAATATACCATCATATAATCGAAAGTTTTTGTGTAACGAAAAAATTTGGTACAACGAAAAAATGGAAATACAATTAAGGGAATTTCAAAAACGATTTGATGTTTTTCGTAAAATTTCTTTCATTGAAGATAAAAGTCAAAAATATTTTAACCATGAATGTTTAATTCATGGTTAAAATATTTTTGACTTTTATGGTTAAAATATTTTTGACTCATGCACCATGAAATTAATAACAATTAATTTCAGGAGTTATTTTATATATTAAAAAATATAAAGAAAAAGTAAGTCATGATTAATTCAACAAAAATGCAATAACATCAAATTTCAAGGGGAATAACATGTTTTGTTTATCTTTTGATATTCATTTTTTTGTTTTATTTTCTCTTTATCTTCCATAACTCTTTAAAATTTAACTTTTTTTTTTGCAGCTTCAATTGCTAACTAATTTTTATTCCGTTTTCTAAAATATTCTTATTTCTAAATGAAATTTAAAAATAACTAAATCTTTAATTAAATTTTTAGCCTTTTATATTCAATCACCCCAAATTATTCCTATTTATTTATTTGACTTTTAAAAAAATATTTTAACAATGTTATTTTTTTTAAATCTAAATAAATTGGTTTGGTGAATGTTACCTTACGCTACAACAGAACAGTGCCCCCTTCCCCTCCTCAATGTAAACAGAATTTCTGTGAAATGGTAAATGTCAGCGCGTTACTTACAGAAAAATGGTTAATTAAACATCAGAAGCACCTGTTACACTACACAAGTCCTATAGTTGAATACCCCCACCCCCAAATGAACGAAATACATAAAAATATGTTTGGTGGTTATGTTTTTGTAAACTGCTTGTGAAAACTAATTTTAGATCAATTAAAAAACATCAAAACTACTAGAGAAAAAAAAGCAAAAAAAAAAACATCTTTTTTTTTTAACTTGATTTGAAATGACTGATTAAAGATTCCTATGTATAGTGGCGTGCCTTATAATTAAGACACCCCACTATGACCGTTCGCACGTTAGAGTGGTCAGTGTTCTGTTGTAGCGTTAGGTAACATTTACCATTAGTTTATTTCTATATATATATCTATACACACACACATATATATATATATATATCTATACACACACACATATATATATATATATATCTATACACACACACATATATATATATATATATCTATACACACACACATATATATATATATATATATCTATACACACACACATATATATATATATATATCTATACACACACACATATATATATATATATATCTATACACACACACATATATATATATATATCTATACACACACATATATATATATATATATCTATACACACACATATATTTATTATATATCTATACACACATATATATATATATATATCTATACACACACATATATATATATATCTATACACACATATCTATACACACACTATATATATATCTATCTATACACACACATATATATATATCTATCTATACACACACTATATATATATATCTATATACACACACATATATATATATCTATCTATACACACACATATATATATATATCTATTATACACACACATATATATATTAATATCTATTACACACACATATATATATATCTATCTATACACACACATATATATATATCTATCTATACACACACATATATATATATCTATCTATACACACACATATTATATATATCTATCTATACACACACATATATATATATCTATCTATACACACACATATATATATATACTATCTATACACACATATATATATATATATATCTATACACACATATATATATATATATATATCTATACACACATATATATATATATATATATATCTATACACACATATATATATATATATATCTATACACACATATATATATATATATATATATCTATACACACATATATATATATATATATATATCTATACACACATATATATATTATATATATATCTATACACACATATATATATATATATATATCTATACACACATATATATATATATATATCTATACACACATATATATATATATATATCTATACACACATATATATATATATATATCTATACACACATATATATATATATATATCTATACACACATATATATATATATATATCTATACACACATATAATATATATATATATCTATACACACATATATATATATATATATCTATACACACATATATATATATATATATCTATACACACATATATATATATATATCTATCACAATATATATATATATATATATCTATACACACATAATATATATATATATATATCTATACACACATATATATATATATATATCTATACACACATATATATATATATATATCTATACACACATATATATATATATATATCTATACACACATATATATATATATATATCTATACACACATATATATATATATATATATCTATACACACATATATATAATATATATATATATCTATACACACATATAATATATATATATATATCTATACACACATATATATATATATATATATCTATACACACATATATATATATATATATATATCTATACACACATATATATATATATATATATATATCTATACACACATATATATATATATATATATATATATCTATACACACATATATATATATATATATATATATATAT